>NW_018128022.1:741602-744492 GCF_001952655.1 Monopterus albus | reverse complement strand
CGTCGGGCAATTCCCCGCCGCCAAGTTTAGCAGTTGCTGGACCTCAACGGCAGCGGCTCGTCGGGGCGTGCTGGAGCCAAGGGAATCTTTGTTCGCGGTTTTTCATGGGGCACGACCGGGCTTCCTTTCGGCTTAGTCGTCGTTTTACCACCGTGACAGCAGTCCCCTCGGCTGATATCGACCCGGCCACCGGAGTCCCAGCATTGCATGGACTCCTAGCAGTAGTTTTTTTGCCTTTCTGTCGGTCGGTTCTTCTCTGATTGACTCGGCAGTCATGTTTGCCGTGCGCATCGTCACCGCAGACTACTATCTGGCAAGTCCCATTAAAAACCTGGACGTGTGCTATTCTGAATTCAGGGAGAGCGACGTGAACAAAGTACCAGTGGTGCGGATATTTGGAGCAACACCCACAGGTTAGTCAACTCTTCTGCCTATTTTTATGGGTTTCTGTATTTATTAGAGCTAGATGTGGTGGTCCTCTCTTGCACCGCACCACGCGGCATGTTACGTGGTCGCGGCTGCTATTTGGACTGGCTCGCCAAACCACACGCCAGTACTGTATTGTTCCGAGAAAATGGAACAGGTTTAGTGTACAAAACGATGACAGGAAGATAATTAGGGTGTTGACAAACTGTAACAACACGGCGTGCGCCGCTGCTGCTTTGCATATATGCTGCCTGCAGCCATGGGAGTCCTCTGCTTCCCCCTTCCCTCCCTCCTCACACGGCTTTGCTTTGTTTTCGCTCCTTTGCTCCATCATGGTAAGGTACTGGCGGAAACCGTTGGCTTCTAGGGTTCGACTTCTGCCTCTGTCTGCCACGTGTGGCGTTCACGGACAGTGTATTTACTTTCCTTGATGATCATTTTATTCTTCTCATAGCTACCTGTGGAGTGTTGACAGGTTAGACTACAAGATGTTGTCACCTCTGAGCTTTCCTTCAGTTTTGCAGCTCAATACAACTAAAAGGTAGAACAATGAAAGGACACCCTATTCATCACCGTAGTGAAACTGAGTGACTGCATCACTTTGACCAGCCAAAGACATGCAGCAATGTATAAGTAGCGGAGGATCTGACGAATTTTGCGGTTTTGTATAAGCACTAGGGTGTCAAATAGGTGCTTTTAAGACGACAGTACAGTCTGACAGGGCAGAATTCATGGTGACAACACATTAGTATGCAGGATATAAGAATGAGGGAGTCATGATAAATGAAAACAGGACTCTGTATTATGTGACAATGAAATGCATAGTGCATGTTCACATTATTACCAACAAGGCCTATATATAGCAAAATGCCATGGCTTGCAGATTGCCACTGTAAAATTGGTATTCATTCAGTGTAAACGTTGTGCAAAGGAGAGGCTAAGCTTTACTGCCAGCCTGTGTGTTCTCTGAGCTTTGGCACATATCCTGCTCTCCAATGAAGCCATTACAGCCGAGCACTGTGGGTACCTTAATCCCCCACACCACAAAACACTAGAATAATTTCCTGCACAATGACCCAGCATTAGTACTCCAGACAGATCTTCTTGTGACTACCTGTTCCCTCAATTGTATTTGAAAGCTGAAAAGACCATTGCAGTACAGTGACAATTTATATTTTATTAAACGGGGTTAGTCCCCAGTGAGGAAAAATGGCAGTTAAGCTTGTCTCCTATTCTGTGTTGGTGCTCCACAGGACGGCTGCGAGCAGCGTCCAGCAGGATGTACGTCACTGAGGATTAAAGGCTTAAGAGCAGAGAAATGAAGGACAGGGGGTCATGGTTTAGGGTGTCAGGTCTAATTTGGTTCTGTCATGAACCTGCACATTCACATGCAGTTGTGCTAATATGAGGCGCTGCACACACACAGTGCAGCAGCAGATAGCAGTTGAATGAATGTATATTGAGCAGCAAATTATCAACACTGATTTGAGCATCATGATTTACATAGTGCTGCAAGTTACAGTATAGTGATCCAAGATGGGATTTTGGTTAACATAATATTTGTATTTATATGCTGCATAATAGTTTAGTAGTGCAGTTTCCTGTGTGTGGTATGTGTTGCTGATGATTAATCAATTAGGTGGACTGACAAATAGTTAATTAAGTGATCATTTCAAACTAATGTTGCTTTCGTCAACGAAAATTATGACTAAATATCGTTGTCAATGAACTTTTATCACGTAACGAGACGAGATGCAATGAAAATGCTGGTCATGTGACGATGACTATAATTAAATGTATAATGCAGTATTGTTGATGAAAAAAACCAGACTAAATGTGGTTTACAAAATAAAAACTATGCTAGAATGTCTCTTCATTTTTGTTGACCAAAATGAGATGAAACAAAATGTTTTATAATGTTATTTCGTCTCATTTAGTCACATTATTTTGCAGTATTTTTGTTTCCTGTGTCTCGCTTCAGGGGCCGCATCAGGTCACACTGCACAGACGCAGGCGACGTCACTTCCTTAAGCCCCACTTGAGGCATTATTTAGAAGACGACAACAAACAAAGTTAAGTCTGACACAGAGAAAGGGACCGATGGCCGGCCAGCCGGGGCTCGTCTTTGGGAGAAAAAGAAGAAATGACATTTGGAAAAACTTTCATTACATAGAAGTGGAAAAGAGAACTGCATGAATGTGTTGTGGAAAAAGATGGGGAGAAATGCGGCCACAAAATCACACAAAATGTGTAGTGGATGTATTCTTGAGTCTATAAGGTAACAATAATATAATAAGACAACCTTGTTTGAAATGGATTTGGCTAAAAGAAACTTTTGGTTTCATCTATACTACTAGGTACTTGTACTATATTGACTGGGTTAAATAGAATTGCATTACTAAAAAGAGACTAAAATACAATTTTCATTGACTAAAACTAGACTAAAATGTCATCAGTTTTCGTC
>NW_018128022.1:733473-741533 GCF_001952655.1 Monopterus albus | reverse complement strand
TGACTAAAACTAATAAAAACTAAAATGACAGCTTCACACAAAGACTAGACAAAAACTAAAATTAAAACAGGCTGCCAAAAACAACTGTATTTCAAACCTAATCCATATTAATTTTTAGGCACACTGGCTTTGGGTCCTGATGACATTTCTGGATAGTTGCCCTGTAAGTGTGTCCCTAGGCAGAATAGCTATTTTCTGTTTACATTTGGTCAGAGTCAGACAAGCATTTGAGATGATTAATCTAAGTTTATTTACAGTGGCAAGAAAAAAAATGGAATTGTCTGTAGTTATTGCTTTACAATATGGTCAGGCCTTTATCTAAGTTTTGAACAACCACCATCTATTTTTCAAACAATACAAAAATCCATGTCTTGTTCTTGTCCATATTGAATATATTATTCAAAACATTCACAGTGTAGATTGGAAATGTGAACCCCTAGACTAAGGCTGTGTACAGACTGAATTTCAAAGGTGTGAAAAAAGACAGCTCTCCCCATTCAGTTCTATGAGGGATTGCGTTCACTGCAGGCAGCACTGCAGGGGGCTCCGGCAAAATGATGCAACCCTGTGTGGTGGAAAAAGTTGGATCTGGTTCACCACACTAGAGAGTGACATCATCTGGCAAAAGCGCTGCATTGAACAACCAGGGGACGATGGGGACGTGGACACCCAGGGGAAGAAAAGCAAAGCACAGTGGAAATTCCTGGGCTGGAAGCATGAATGAAGCCACTCACGTTGACTCATCACAATGTGGCCATATTGTACATGTCTACAACACCCCCCCACTTAAACACAGCAGGCAGTTGAGTTTTTACTGGACCAGTCTGAACTCGCTAATGACATCAACAAAAGTAACTCCAGTCAGGAGATAACAAACCGGCAGTCTAATCAGTAAAACTAGATTAGAGGTGTGGGTTAGAGCTACTTTGACTTGTAAAAAACGCACAAAAGTTTTGAGTTTGATTTTCACAAGAAGCATCTGCTGATGTGAACCAGGCCTCACATAAAGAGATCTAAGAAAGTTTAAGAGCAAGAATTGCTGATTTGCACAAAGCTGGAAAGGGTTGCAGAGTAATCTGAAAGAGTTTAAAAATTCATCATTTCACAGTTTGACAAACTATGTTTAAATGGAGGTGATTTAATTCTATGGCTACTTTCGATAGTAGCTGACACCCAGCTAAGATGACTCCAATGCCACAATGCAGAATGCTCAATGAGGTAAAAAGAAGCTTGGCCTAAAGGCTTAGGCAGCATTCACACAAAGCTGATTCTGTGTGGAAAAACACAGCCTTTCTCATTCATTTGAATGGGGAAGTGTAAGGACCAGCACCACAGGGTGGTCTGCCAAAACAATGCAGCTTTTTCAAGAATAAAAGTTACATTTTTTCCAACTTCTTCTGCAGTGCAAGATGACCTTTTCAGGTATTCTTGGTGGATTACCTTTTAGTGTGAAAATGCTGTATTTCTGCTGTTTACCACAAGACTGTCACAGTCAAAGATAAAACTGTTATCATCTGGTAACTTTCCAGAGTGGTACAGTCCTGTCTGTCAGTACTACATACCACTGTGCTTTGGTGTCAAATAAGCTTTAAAACATAAATATTCCTTTGCCTGTACTTGGTGCAGAACATAGTACACAGGCAGACTACCCATTTATCATTTTTTTTCAGTATTTATGACACTCCAGTGTATAACCTTCAGTGGTACAAATTTATGAAATTAACTCCCATATGTAAAACAAACAGAAAAAGGCACAGAAAACCTAAAATGTGTGTAAATGTATTATAAAACAAGCCTTCTTCAGGGGTAAAGTGATACTTTAACATCTATCTTTTCTGCAGCAGTGGAAGTAATTTAAGTCTTGTAAAGTGATGCAGTTCCTGCAGGTGTCCTTACTTTTGTCTGTCTATAGTAAGGCAATGTCAGAAAAAGACTGTTACACCCTCTGAAGCATTTTTTGGAAAAAAGGCAAACGAGGAAAGTCAGACCTATTCAGGGTTACATCTTATAGCAGAATAGTGGCCAAAAAAACTCCTGCTGCTGATGTTTTGTTGAAATCTGTTTCCCCGTAGAGACGTATTTCCCTTAAACTGAATCCTAACATTATCCTAACCATAACTACTGAGCGCCCCCGCTACATGAAACCAAGTTTTGAATAGGGGAAACACTTCTTCACAGGGGAACACTTTTCAACATAAGACCTGTTGGGAAGCCAGGACAATGCATAAACAAAAAACATTGAGAAATAAGTCACATTTTTGTTAGTGACAGTACTCCAAATCCTGCCTCACATGTTCGAGCCAGAATATGAAAGTGGACAGCAGGACGAACCACAACCGCATTAATTCATTGGAATTTCTCCTCCATACAGAGGTAAACAACGGTATATGTACTGATGAAAAGAGATGTGTAACACTCTAAACAATGCAGGTAATTGAGAGACTCCATATTTTAACTGGCATAATGCAGACATAGAAACAACACATTAAGAGACATGCAACATGAATTTTTTTTAACTTACCGTTAAGTTCCACTGAGTAGTGAAAACTTCAAGGCCGGTAAATCCAACTAGTGGTCGCTGCATCTTCCCCCACGTGACCACATACAGTCCCAGAGTAGTGAAATTAATTCCAACAGGTAGTGCAGCACTGACATTAACATCCTGGATCATTAGAATCCTCTCGCCAACTAGCAACACATCACATGTAGCAGACACACTGGCCTCAAGCAGTCAAAACAAACAGATACTGTGCTCTGGGGAATCCAGCATTGATGAGCTGATCATTCACCGCCATGGGGGCTTCACATGCCGGCTGCTTGTAGATTAGACCTGGTCAGGTAAAACAGTGAGTCCCTGTACAGGAACATTCCTGGAAATGCAGTAACCTGATCATTCAACGCCACTTGCCTGATATCCACTGCATCAGTGGATGTCAGGCAAGCTCACATGAACACACAATGGCCTGGAGATAATGCCCATTCAAGGAGCTCCTTAAACTATCACGTAATACTTTATTTTGTTAAAAGTGATTCCTGTTGGGGCAGATCTCTTGATAAGTCAGAAAACACAGGCATGCCACAGGCTCTTTAATATTCCTGGTATGTGGCATGTGAATAGACATCAGTATCCCATCAGAGCATTAAAACCTCAGTAGAAGTAATTATACAAACACAGTAGTTGGCATTGTCTTGCTGTTGAGTATGTGGCTTGAATCACGTTCTGTTGTTGCCGGTTGAGGTAATGACAGAGTGGCACATCTGTAGTTTGTGTGCTGTGGTGGAAGCCCTGCAGGTTTGGATGGTTTGACTTTCCTCTTGCTCAGTTGATGTGTTGCTGTATTTCCAGAAATAAAATTACATCACCATCTGGAACACATTGAAGCAAAGAGATTTGTTTCTCTGTAGCTTAGAATCAGGCCACACCTACCCTGAAGACTTATGTTTTAATATGTTGTTTGCTTCATGATGATTTTTATTGTCTAGCCTTAAGGGAGGAGTTCATGAGCAGTTTTGCTTAGTGTGTGATGGTTTTGAGCTCATCAGTGTGCTTATCCTGGTGTAAGTGGTCAGCAATACATGTAGCATGTGGCTCTGGCTACAACCCCATTCCTTTTCCTTCCCTGACTTAAGTCAAGCACACTCCCACCACCCAGCCCTGTGTAATCCGATGCCATGCTTCCTGCTTTTCTCCTCATTTTCTTTGTTAGCATTCGGCAGCCTGCCTGCCTGTGTTGCACTCACATTGTACATAGATGCCCATCACTGTAATGGCTCAGAGAGAGGAGGGCAGAAAAACTGGAATCTCTTTGTTGTGAAAATTGCTCTCATGATCAGTATGGCATTATGCTTAACAGGCTTTATTGGCACACTTATAATTGAAAATCTCCAAAGGCAGTGAACAGCAAACCTCTTCTCACATTGCTGAGTAGGGCTGCACAATTCTTGGTTAAAAAAACAATTTTTTTTTATTTAGAATTGAATCACGATTTTCTCTCATTCTAGATCAATTGAATGCTCTTTATTTTTCATAGCCTATTTTAGATTAAATATATGTATTAGGGCTGTCAGTTGATTAAAACAAATCAAGTTATTTACATGCTCTGTGATTAATTCATCTAAATTAATCTCATATATCAATTTTTCCTCTGAAAGTATTTAAAAATATTTCCATTCAGATGAATTTCGGAAGATGAGTGAACCAGTGAATAAGTGATAATTGTCACCATCTCATGTATGTAGCTGGGGGAGAAAAATACAAAGACACCTTGAAATATAATCTAGTCCAGTACAACACCACATTTAACTGAATGTCACTTTCGGCTTTTTCCTGTTTCGGGGTCGCCACAGCGAATCGACTCGCATGTTGACATTTGGTCTAGAAGAAGTGTTTCCCCTATTCAAAACTTGGTTTCATGTAGCGGGGGCGCTCAGTAGTTATGGTTAGGATAATGTTAGGATTCAGTTTAAGGGAAATACGTCTCTATGGGGAAACAGATTTCAACAATTAATGCGGCGAGAGCGCTGCGGCTTAACCACTAGTCTACGAGGGACGGCCACAACACCACATTTAACGACGACCTCAATAATACACATATAATTGCATTTATACACTGGCAATTTCGCAAAAAACTGGGCCTTGTCAGTGTGAGAGAGAGACTGCTCTGATTGGCTGTTCAGTTTAGTGAATCAGTGCATGAGAAGAGAACAGTTTGGGAACACCCCTTCAGCTGGTCACTGCAGTATCCATGATTTCATGCATTTAGTGCATTTTCTTCTTGCTTCTCAGCTCCTTTTCTTCTTTCCCAGCCATAAGACCAAGGGCAAAGAAAAACTGTAATTTTCAACTTTTTATCAGATATATTCTAGATTAGAAGCAGTTATAAACAGCAGCTGTGTTGAATGAGAGGTGTTTGATTTATAGCTTATACTTCTGCAGTCTAGCTCTACTTCTTTCTCTTTCTGAATGGCAAAATCCAGATACTGCCACCTGCTGGTAGGAGGACTTATTTTTGTCACACATGCACAGAATGTGCTGTATGTGCTAGTTGGCCATAGTCTGTGTGGTGTGTTCAAGTACAACTTCTCAACCTGACTGGCCCAGACAAAGCTGACCTGAGACAATGCAGCAGTCAGCCTTCATTGCTGAGGGTCCTGCTCTGTGTTGGCTAGCTCCATATTGCTAACGTTGACATGTACACATGCTTTGACTTATACGTGTAAGTCCCCAGTGTTCAGTGGTGGTGGAAAGTACATTCACCAGGTCTAAAGAACAACACTCTGTATTTTCGACTTGCTTTTATATAATGGCATGTGACTATCACATACAATTCATTTGTAAGCGCTGTCCATACATCTGTGGTCAGAGACTCCTTTTCAACACTTGTCAAACGACTGCACAGGTCACATGCATTATCATCATTCAGTGTATCCAGTTGTGCCATGACTTTTTTTTATGGCTGTAGTCTCTGCATGTTTCTGCTGTTTGTATTTGGCGCTGTAGTTAAATGATATACTGGTCTTGTTAGCATTTTATTTCCAGGCACCTGGGAAAGCAAGGAAAAGCAGTGGCTCTTTGTTTTTAAATACAAATTTAATAATAATTATGAATTAAAAAAAATCATTGCCCATCCCTACTCTGAACAGCTCCTCCTCTCCATGTCTGTGTTTTTTAACACACCACTGTCAGTCAGAGAGATCCAAGACTTCTAATAATTTAATAGTAAGCTAGTAAGGAGGATAGCTTAGTTATTAGAATAACCTAAAGCTGTTGCTGAGGTTTGCACACTCTATAGCTGCTGGTCGGTAATGACTGCTCAGCAAGTGGATAATGTTAATGTTAATTCTGAAACTCCGATGCTGAATGTTTGCTCCCCCTCAGTCTTGAAGAAGTGTGGGCAGTCTGGATCAGAATCAATGTTAGAAACTCAGGAAAGCACATGGGAAAGATCAACAGTATGGCCATCTTGAATAGCTAGCCACTTAATTAATTTGAATATTTCCAGGCTTCAGCAAGGTGCTGTGGGGGAGGCAGCTAGTGTTATGAAAATGTATAAAAAAAAAACAATTATAAAAGCAGGCATGTGTGCATGTGGGCCACCCTCCCCCAAGCTACTGTCACAAGTATAATCTAATTCTGTGGGAAACACTAGGCAGGCACTGCAACGTTTGAAGAATAGTTGTGGGAGGGCACTGAATATCTTTCATTATGTCAACTATGTTGGATTTTGTTTTGAATCAGTCTTCCCTTCTCATGTAAAGCTTGTCACATGATGAGTCTAAGATGCCCAGACTTCCCTCTCTCCAGACACTTCCTCCAGCTCCTCCGGGGGAATGCCAAGGCGTTCCCAGGCCCGCCGAGAGACATAGTCCCTCCAGCATGCCCTGGGTCTTCCCCGGGGCCTCCTCCGGGTGTCTCTGAGGGTGCGCTGATTCTCATCCCAGCCGCTTCACACTTGGCTGCAAACCGCACCAGTGCACGCTGATGGTCCTGGTTTGATGGAGCCAACAGGACAACGTCATCTGCAAAAAGCAGAGACGAGATCCTGTGGTCCCCAAACCGGACTCCCTCCGGCCCCTGGCTGCACCTAGAAATTCTGTCCATAAAGATAATGAATAGAACCAGTGACAAAGGGCAGCCCTGCCGGAGTCCAACATGCACCGGAAACAAGTCTGACTTACTGCCGGCAATGCGAACCAAGCTCTTGCTCTGGCCGTACAGGGACCGGACATCTCGTAGCATTATATTTATTAAATAAAATTTTTATTTTTCAGATTTCTCTCTGAATTAGTTAGCCAACAGAGTGAGATTACAATATAAACCGCACAGTACAATAGCAAATACGTGAACATTACAGTATTGACTGAAGTTTTTATACTACGAACTGTTTTTTTTTTAATACTCCCTACCTTGAACTTGTCAACGTTTCATCTTTTCCCATTTAGATTTATTAACACATTAGAGCAAGAGCCTTCTGTTTTTCTTGTTGGTTTTCTTTCTGTGTGCAAAAACTTTGACGAACTCTTGTCTGTTACTGACTACTTCCTTGTAGGCTGCTGTTGGTGGGGGATAGAGATGTGCTTGTACTGGGGACGGTGCATAGGAACTCTGGTGGATTCTCTGGCTGAGAACCAGCTGACTGGGAGCTCTGGTCTTACTACCATTTAAGTCAGGGGTAGTACCTGCTTTGTAAACTAAAAAACCAATATATAACGAGCCTTATAGTGTAATCTAAAGCCCCCTACAGACTGCATTTTCAAGACCGGATTGGTGTACCTTAAGGCTCAAAGCCAGAATGGCGCCCCATTATTGTTGCACCGCTGGTCCGCCTTGGGAGGTAGTACCGGAGGCGAAACAGAAGTGGGGGATGTGCTCTGTGTACAAAGGGTGAGCAGGCAATTCATAACCAAGTTTCTAAAAAAAAAAAAAAAACAGCAACGAAAAGAAAAGAAAAGAAAAGGATGTCCAATTGGTGAGGCAACGTTATCCGAGAACTTGTAGCTCTTCAAGCAGAAGATGGAATCAGTCAGTACTTTAGGGTTAGAGGGTTAGACTACTGGTACAAAATTTATGTCACAGTTGATGCAGAGTGACACCTCTAGTGCAGAATGCTGGTCTGCTGTCTGAGTTCACAGGCTGGCTCGCGATTATGCTTGATGAAAACAAAAGATATTCGAGGAGTGTGTCCAGAGCTAAAGTCTAAACCTTGCCTCAAGTGACAAAAAAAAATCAGTCATCGCAGGGGATACAAGGTAAGAGCAGGGGCCTTGTGCATCCATGCAACAGGCTGTATCACTGTTGAAATGGGTTAACCCCCAATGGGGAGAAGAATATGACAAACTATTGACAGCTTAAGACTGATGGGTGTAATAACTACCACTTGGGTATCCAAAAACGTCACTGTTGAGGGCAGGGGCCTGACATTGCAGCAGTCCTTGTCCCCTGTGCATTTCCTGTCACCTCGATTCCCACTGACTCAGGTGGAGTAGGTGACTTTACATTATCAGTAACATTACCATTGAATATTTGCCCACACAGTATCCAGCTCCCCCCCCCCCCCCCC
>NW_018128022.1:722568-732401 GCF_001952655.1 Monopterus albus | reverse complement strand
GTGACATATTTTCTTAATTTGTCCTGCTGTTTCAGTCAGTTAGTTGCTTTTCTTAGTTGCCTTTTATACTATAGAAAAGACTGTACGACAAAGGGACCGACCTTGTCAAACACATGCTGTGAGGTTATCCTGAAGTACTAGTAGTGTTGCAGTTCTTTGTTAGACTTTGTAGTGAGTTCTGCAGATTAAACCAAGACTCAAATCAGTGTGTAACTCCACATGACCACAGTAATCTATGATGTGGAAACAAACTTGTTGCTGGACTTTTGAAGATAACCATCTAATCAATCACCTGTTTAGAATGACAACACTTGTGTGTCCATTTCACTGCCATTTCTTATCTGTGCATGTTTCAGGTAGTGAAACGTGTTGTAATCAAATTATTGTAGCCCTGCCCTGAGTGTAGTGGTTATGGTAGAGTAAGGCCACAGCTGGAGGTTCAGAGTTGTTGTTTTCTATGGTAGTTAAAGATAGCGCTGCCTATTGGGTAACATGACTTGGTACAGCTCCATGGTGAGATGGCCAATTGGTAGGGGGTGAGTTAGAGGAAGTATTTTGTCCTTTGATGCAGCTGTACTAAAAAGCTAGTGATTGATTTGAAGTACCTCCTAATGCATGGCCTTTCTGAGGGCCCCTGCCGATCAGGATTTGTAAAGTAACATTTTCTGGCAGTGCCTCCTCTTTTTCCAAAGCATGTTCCTATAATGTGGTTCTGTGTGGACTGAAGAGGTCTGAAGCCTGTGTTGGCACGTGGTGTTAGGTCATTTTAAGTCCTCTGCTTAGTGTTGGGCTCTTCTTCTTTTCTTCCTTTCTTATTTCCTTTCTTCCATTGTCCCCACAGAGAGAGGGAGGAGGGGTCCTGCTTTGTCTGCCCAGTTTGTGAGAGAGGGGCCACTGGCACTGCTGCTGAGAGCTCTGCAGTGATTCAAAGCAGATTAAGACCTTGTTTAAAAGGAAAGAAAGAATTTGGCAGACCAAGGAAAGCTTGAATCACTGCTGGAGGAGCGAGGGGAGAATGCTTTGAACCTGCCATGGTGTACCATTCACCATGGATGATAATGAGGCCTGTGTGTGCTTGTGGGTGTGCACATGTGCATGAATACACACAAACAAAACAATTAAGTTTTCATCTGTAGCATTATAGGTATATCTGCAAATTATGGCAGAGTAGCACATCCAGCCTCATCCAGGAATGCACCAGTTCTTTAGCCCAAAGGCTTTCTGATATTCTATGCTGTTGTGCAGTAATATGATGGACAGGGATTTTGCTTTTACATGTTAAGTACTGCTATTTCACGTTTATGGTAGAGGGCTTTAAATGACTGACATCTATAGTGATTGGTCATATGAGTATTCATTGTTTCAGTCCAGGCTGAGGAAAAGTGCTGGCTCAGACTTTGATTTGTGTGTGGATATGGTCAATGACAGACGTGCTGTATGTGGACATGTGTGAATATGTCCATATTGTATTGTTTCACCCAAAATACTATAGTGTAACAGTACAAAGTGTGTTGTCCAAGTTTGCGCTTGCTTTGTAGTTCTGGCCCTTACACATCTTTTAAGAGGAGTTTCTGTGATATGAACTGTATAAGCCTTTTGTATCTCCAAAGGGGGTGGTGCGAAGTGTGATAAATTTCCCTTATGTGGTGTCATCAAAATTGGTATTGAGGCTGAAGAGCAGAAATCTGGGTGTGTGGATTCAGAATAACGTGTTTATCAGACCTCTGTATCCCACATGACATTTTTTAGAAACTAGCAGCTGAAACTACTACAGCTCCTAACGTAGTGTACTCAGATCTCTAACTGAACGGTTGATACTCAGGTTGAATTGTGGGTAATGCAGGTGCCAGGTTTTTATAAAACAACATGCTGAGTTACACATACACAGGTGCAGTTACTGCCAGTTCAGATGGAGCATGTTTTTAGATGCGTTTTTCACAACAAATAGAGCTCCATTTTATCCAGGTCGCACATCACCCTGTCAGGCTGTGGTTACATTGCTGAGTGAAGCACTGGAGACCAACCTTTGATAAGATTTAGATCTTATTAGATGTTTATGCATAGATTTGCAACATTAAGGGTGCTTTCACACCTACAGCGTTTAGTTCGATTGAATTGAACTAGAGTTCGTTTTCCCTCTTGGTGTGGTTCGTTTTGTCTGGTGTGAACACGGTAATCTCACTCGAGTGCGCACCAAAGCAACCGCACCGAGACCCCCAAAATGAGGTGGTCTCGACCCACATCATCTAGCGAACTCTGGTGCAGTCCTCCTGGTGAGAACGCGTACCGAACCAAAACGGGACCAAAGGCCGTGAACCACATGATTTGAGGGCATTGGATTATGGGTAGATTTTATTTCCTGTCACCCAAAACATATGCTAGGATGAATCGTGGGCAAACTGCATGACTTGGTTTAAGTGGTAAATGCAAGTAACGTAATACAAAATAACCAGGGCGAGGCCCAACCCGCGCATGTTGACCTCCATCCTCTCTCGTCACAGAAACGTGGACTTTCTTCCTTTATGTACTTTTTCTGTTCTCGCGGCAGACACATCTGACCAATAAGCGGAGAGAACGTTCTCGCGTAGTTTTACGTGACGTGTTTTGGTGCGCTTGGATTTTTCTGTGTGAAACGAAACCGAACCAAGGAGATATTGCTACATGTTTACAAACTTGTCAACTGATTCGGACCAAAGCAAACGAATTAAGGTGTGAAAGCACCCTAAGTCAACTTTTTATCTACTTTATTATTTAAACCTGTAGAGTCTTTCTGCTGCTGTTTTTGTTTAATCAAGCTTTAATTCCATAAATATGTGCAGCCAGTTTGAGGGCAGGCTTGTTAAAAAAAAAAAAAAACAAAATGGGAAGGGAATTTCTGGAAGCCTAGCTCTAAAAATAGCAGTGTGTGTGTGTGTGTGTGTGTGTGTGTGTGTGTGTGTGTGCACTCCTGTCTGATTTAATGTGAATGAGCTGTCTTTGCAAATAGATGGCTGAGTGGTTGTCATCATCACTGCTTAAGCCACCAGCTCTTTAAAACCATCTGTAAGCTGATTCTACATGTTTGGATCACATTTATCACCTCTGATGTCAGAAGTAAAACCTTTTATTCCTCGAGGGGGTTCTGTCTGGACCTGCTCTGTTCTTTTTGTAGCCACTCTCTGTCCTCAGACTGTAATCTGCTCCAGTCACAGCAATATCTCAGCAACAATTTAGTGTGGGTTTCTGTGTGTCTTTTTTGGCTGTCCCTGTGTTAGATTGAGAGTGCAGGGGGAGGGAAAAGGGGAGGGGAGTGCTGAGAAGAAGAGAGAGAGAGAGAGCATGCAAGTGTGTGTTTTGCCCGTCCAGTGCGCCAGCCGTGCTGCCGTCCCTTCTCGTGATGCATGATGCAGAGCGAGACACACAGTGAATATCAAATTTCATCTGAACTGAGAAAAGGAGAGCAGGCAGTGCTTGGAAATCTCTCCTGTTGTCTGGTGAGAGTGTGCTGACCCTGATCAAACAGCAGATCTAGACACCCACATGCACTCAGCATCCCCCAGCACTGTGGCAACCACTCTGCTCTAATCAGTTATCCTCACACTCATTAGAAAATCTGTAGCATCTCACTGCAGTGCTCATGTGATGTCAGGATTTTTATTTACAATTTCATTTTTTACTCTTTTGAGTTACACTTTCATTTCTCTTAAATGACGACCTGCCTCCTTGTGCAGTACTTCCTTACGTGTCTTGTATCTTTTTGTTGACTCCTGACTCCATTGTCTTCATTCTGCTCTTCCTGTCAGGGTACTTCATAGTAGATCTGCTAGTCCCCAGAGAATATACCGAATCTACAGTAAATGAGGTGCGGCAGTCTGAGGCTGCTGAAAATGGTCAGTTTTGCACTAAATGCTGTATCCCTCAAAGATTAAGCAAGTCTTACATATGCATTATGTTACATGTGCACAGTGTTGTTCACATGAGCCTTTTTTGTTTTTAAATCACCTAGTCTTATGCATTCTATCTTTATTTAGAGCAACAGAACACACAGTTTGGTCCAGCCTTAAAGGAATAGTTGAACATTTTCGTACTTGTGCTTAGTTGTGCTGATAAGAAGATCCCTACCACTCATTTTAAATCTTTAAAGTAAAGCTTCTCAATAACCACTGTATAAAACTGTTTAGGTTATTTCCCATTAGAGATATCTATAATTCTTCTCACTGACTTGGGTGGGTGGGACTAATTTGTAAAAAAAATGTGATGCCCTAATTAAGATTTAGTCCCATTGAATGTGAATCTGATGACAAGAATTTGGTCGTTTGGCTTCTGTTAATCAAATCTGGACAAAGCACACTCATACAGTTCAGACAAAGCAAATGGTACTGGAGTGCTTTTGAGTGTTAAAAGAATACTCTGTCAATTTAGTATAATATTGTTGTCTGGGTGATGGCTGTTTCTTGGTAAATAACAGCTGGAAGTGTTTTCATTGTTGTGAGGTTGTCTGATTTGGTGCCATGATGTCTTAGAGACTTATGGAAAAACCTTTGTTTGCAAAGCAGCACAGAATAGGTCAAGAAGTACCTCCAAATGGGGATGTTTCCCAAAATGTTGAACTGTTCCTTTACAGCTGTGTTGGATAGCAGCATCTAGTCACTGGAGTCAGCCTGTCTTTGCGGTCAGCGTCACTAAAGTGATTTTTATGGCCAACGTGTTTTGAGTATACCTCTGTTGGTGTGAGTGAGAACAAGAATATCCCTGTGTGTGTCCCCATAGCTGCAGGCGCCCTGAGGATTTCCCTTCTGCTGGTCACACTCTCAGACCGAATCTGTGCCTGTCTGTTCTCCCTCTCTTTTTTTCTTTCTTTGCAGTATTCACCCTTTACTCATGCCCCTGGACTCCACATTCCTTTGTTTTCCTTTGAATGTGCTGTTCCAGTTTCAAAGGTTTTCAACTTTCTCTCCCTGAATCGCATCAGCTTTTCCTTTCATCTTTTGCCCTTGTCCATCCTTCTCCTCCTCCCCCACTCTCTCCCCTGCCCTCACATTGTCCCGCTCTGCCTCTGCGGGGGAGCTGTCGCATAGCGCACAGAGAGGCACTGTTTACAACTGGATCTCGTTTGGCCTTTGCTCTCACACTGTCAGCTCCCTCCGCCCCTCCTCATTGTTCCCCGTAACTCAAAGCTCCACACAGGCTTTAAATGCCCCTCTGCCCTCCACACCCACATTCTCTTCTTATCTTGTAGCCTCACACACTTGCATGCCTGAACATTATGGCAGTTATTAGTGAGGGCAAATTGAGAGGGGCTTCAAGTGAACTGGACAGGTCCTTTTGTGGGGTTGTGGTAGTTCAGGCTTTATTCAGTATAGCCTTTAATTTTTGTCCCTTAAGCCTTCTTACTGAAGGCTGGTATAATAAAACTTTTTATAATGTGTTGTGTGGCTAGTCAGTTTGACCTCCACCTAGATCTTTCTGTCAGTTTCTGTGTATGTTTTGCTTTTAATAGAAGATAGACTGTGGAAATACAGAATGGAAAAGGGGGAAAAAAGAGGGATGTGGTATGTTACAAAGGACTTGATTGCGAGCCCTTTAAATATTGAGAGTTTAACATGATATTCTTACAAAGCCTGGTGATTATTCTTGATCATTCTAGATCAAAATGCATCGTTGACGTCATGTCCACTAAGTCCAGATGGATACCTTTTTTGTCATCCATCTTCTGTCCTTGTTCTCTGTCAGCTCTACAGTGTCCACTGCAATATTGGAAAGGAAAAATTCTCCAAAGCAGACTGGAGAAAAAAACATTTTATGACCAGCTTGTTTTTACAATCATTGAACATTTACAGTGGCTGTATTGAAAAATAAATAACTGAAACTGATACTCTGAGTGGTTCTGTGTGCAGTAAACCCCATAATTTTAATGTTTTTTTTAAAGTTGGAGCTAAATTAGAGTTCAGTCCTCTTTGCATTTTCATTTTTTTCCACATTGCATGTTGGTGCAGCCTAATTCTATTAAGCTCCAGTTCCACCTCCTCCTTCCAGCCCCTCAGTCCTGCTCTATGTGCACTGCTCTCTCATTTTTACTCTTATTGCTGTTTTTCCTCCCCTGTCTCCCTCCTTCTCTTGTACTTTGCTGCAGGACTCAGGTCTGTGTGTGTGTGTGTGTGTGTGTGTGTGTGTGTGTGTGTGTGTGCGTGTGTGTGTGTGTGTGTCTTTCCTCCTGGCCCTGTCCTGCTCCTGCCTCAGGCTGTGCTCGGCCTACATGGCCTATGCTGATGCTCCCCATATTTCTGCACAGCACCCTGGCCAAACAGCCTCGCTTTTTCCCCCTCCCTCTGTCTCTGCTCTGAGGAGAAGTTCAGCTAAGGTTATATGGAAATAAAGTGTCCTAGTTCTCAGGGTTCTTTCAGTAAACTTTCAGCGGGCTAATTACACTGTCACTGGATGGACTGCTCTTTTTTCTCAGCGTATCTCTCTCTCTCCTCTCTCTCTGATAGTTCACTGTTCCTCTCCCTCTGGTCTAGACCCTTGCTTTTTTCCTCTGCTCCTTTTCACTTTCTCCTCACACTCAGTCTCTCTCCAGTTCTCTCTTGCTGCATTTCCACTATCAGAACCTAATGAGCAGTATACCCCGTACTTCCCTTAACTATCACCAAGCATAGCCTCAGAGGTAGTTGTGGACCATCCTGCTTTGTTTTTCCATTATAATTTCTCTTTGTCGGTCTTTGTTTAGAGGAGGGAGGGGCTGCTCCTCTCTCACACACAGCTGTGTCTTTACACACAGGGCTTTAATGCCAACGCTTGAAGATGCAGACATTTAACCAATCGCCAGTGACTGCTCTGTGCATGCACCCCATCCCCTGACATGTTCCTGATACTTGATTTTAGTACTACTTCCTTAAAGGGTGCTGAAAATTAGTTCCCAGAATGCACCTCCAAAGCGGGCGCACAGCAGTGGAAACAAATGCAGAACCCATGATGAGGTTTACTCATCGCAATACGTTTTGGTAGGTTCCTATAATGGAAAAACCCCTTCTGTCTCTCTTTTCTGTTTCTGTTCACACTGTAGTAAAACCCCACCTTTTGTCTCTACCAGGCCTGTCGTTTTCTCTCTCTCTTGGCTTTGCAACTGTTTCTGTCATGATGTTGCACAAGGTTTAAGTGGATTTCCAAAATGTTGGTAAAATATAATGCAGGACAAGAAAAGATTACCTAACCAGTAGCTTTATATCTGGCACATTGTGTGACCGATGGCTTCCACCTAGTATGGTATGTCTTTCATTTTGAATTTTTCATAATTTTCATTTTTGGCATTGTATTATTAGAACTACTCCTTGGTTAACAAGTAAATGCCTTTCCTAATTTATATACTGTATACCTTTCTATACAGGAACTATTACTGTACATGTTAAAGATGTGCAAAAGACGAGTGGGTAGAAACAGTGTGTGTGTTTGTTCTAGTCTTTCTTCACTTGTCACTCTCTGCCTTCTCTTATTATACACACTTCAAGTAATAGGGTCCAGTTTCACCCCATCAGAGGTGAAAGGATGAGAGGAAAGCCACCAAATATGGATATTACCTCCATAGAGGGACTGTTTGTTAGAATAGGCTACACAAAGTGTCTGTCATAAAAGTTTGATTCAAATCCTCAGGAAATCCCATTAGTCAGAAGGTGACTGGAGATGTGCAAGTTAGTTTCTGACACAAGTTTAAAAAGAAAACAACAAAAAAAAACCTCTTGTCCTTTTATCCCATAAACACTGACTGACTATGAATGCTCTTTCTTTGCACCAAACTGCATTACTCATTTTGCTCTCATTCATTCAAGCCGAGAGTTGCACAGCCACAGGCTTCCGCTGCTGGCTGCTGACCAGGTAGGCTGGATCAAGAGTGAAGAACCTTGCTCAGGGGCACTTAAGTATTTGCTGGGCAGTGGAAGTATAAATATTGAATTTAAGAATATTAAGTTAGTACTTTGTCCTTCAGTGGAAAACAGTTTTCCAACCCGCCTTGCAGAAGTGGAAAAAAACAAAACAAGACCATGGCCAGTCTGGTGTCATGGTGCAGGGACAATAATCTCAGCCTCAACACAGACAAGACGAAGGAGATGATGGTGGACATGAGAAAGGAGAGGAGATCTCATTGGCCACTGTTCATCCGGGGGCTCGAAGTGGAGAGGGTGAGCAGCTTCAAACACCTGGGCGTCCACATCAGTGAGGACCTCACCTGGACACTTAACACCACACAGCTGGTCAAGAAGGCCCAACGACGGCTGTACTTCCTGAGGAGGTTTGGCATGCCACCTAGGATCCTCAGCAACTTCTACAGCTGCATCGTTGAGCGCATCTTGACCAGCTGCATCACTGTCTGGTATGGCAGCACTACTGCTATGGACGGCAAGCACCTGCAGAGAGTGGTAAAGACTGTGGAGAAGATCACCAGGACTCCACTGCCCTCTCTGCAGAGCATTTACACGGGGACCCCCAGAATTAAAAACCCCCCCCCCCCCCCCTTTGCCATCAGACTCCTAAACAGCTGAGGAGTTTATTACCCGGAAATACGTGATGTACTGTTTACATTCTGTTTGCCCATGCATAATTGCACATTGACTGTTGACTCCTGCACATGCTGCTCCCATGCAGCATACATTCTCTGTTATATTCTTATATATTTTTATTATATTCTTGCATTTGCTGCTTGAAGTACCTTAGATTTTGTGTTACTTATTTATCTATTTTATATTTCATTTGTATTTTGTGGCATTCATGTGGATGGCAAAGTAAGAATGTCATTGTACAGGGAAACACGTTTCCATAATGTGCATATGACAAATAAACACTTTGAACTTTGAACTTAAAGCAAGTCCTTGAACACACTGGATTTTTTTCAAACAAACAATGCTGCCTGTTGGTTTGAAAAAAGTCCAGTGTGTTCCCCTGACCACCTCCATATATAGACTGCCACCATATGACTTCACTTCACTTCCTCCTTTGCTCCCACCATAGCTAGCAGAGCCACTAGAGGGCTTTGTCACCTGGAGGTAAAAGAGTTGTTTTTCAGAATCTGCTTTATTGGCCAGGTGTGTCGGACTCTGGTACATTGGCTCTCAATGTAGGCCCTGTTTGATGTGATCCGTTTGCGTGGTCTGCCGCTTATCATGTCAGCATCGGGAACACCGTGGCCCCCACCCACACTACACACAGATGAGTGCGACAAGTGATTCTACAAGCATACACCACATCCATATCTCCCATGAAGCCACACAGGAACAGAAAACTCCCAAAGCCACATCCCACTGCACATAAAAGTGGATAAAAGGATGAAAGGTTTTGTATACAAACAGTTTAAATAAAGAATTACTGCTAATTGCTCTTTAGCAAGAAAAGAAAGCTACCGCACGCATGCGGTTGAGTCATTCAAGCAAAGTGGGCACACCGCTGTGTCCACAGACCATTCAGATCTCTGTTGACCCTAATTGCTTGATTTTCTCCATGATTCTATCAGCTCTTTGATGTCCAAATAAATGTAGAAAATTGAAGTTAATTGCTATATTTGTGTTCAGCAATGATAGCAACTGTTGTTCTGCAGCAGAACATAAACACTTCCCTTTAATTAAACATCCCTCTGGACACAAGGAATCAGTGTGCTTTTTACAACCTCTTTTTCATCCTCCCTTTATTTACTGACAGTGTGCAACATTTGCCACTGGGAAAAAAATGTGCAAACAAAACAGGAAGTGAGGAAAATGAAGGGAAGAGAAATGTGCCTTCTTGATGATGGTCCTAATGCTGGATGTACACTTCAGGTCCTGGGAGATAGTGGAGCACAGGAGCTTGTAGGACTTTACTGCTGATAACGT
>NW_018128022.1:714725-722137 GCF_001952655.1 Monopterus albus | reverse complement strand
AATGCCGAGCTGAAGTCCACAAAGAGGGCCCGTGCATAGCTCCCTGGGGAGTCGAGGTGTTGCAGGATGTAATGCATCCTTTTAAATATGCCACTTAACAATAAAATGTAATTATAGGTTGTAAGAGGCTATTTGCACAAACGATTTATGGTGTGATTTTGGTATGGGAGGTCAGTCTCATTTAATGGACCTACTACAACCTGGGTCTTTACTTTTATACTTTCGGCCATCATCAGTCAACATGGTCGTGATTGCTTAAATACACCCTGCAAGGATTGCAATACTGCGATTTTCACAGTGCAGTAACTGTCTCAAGAAATCACAGTATAATGATATTACACAATTACTGTTATTATTATTAAAATCTACAACAGCCCCTCCAAGGCATGAAAAACAAAAGGTTTTTGGGGTGGTTCAACACCCACTTTTTTTAATTTCACGTGACAGCACATTATAACTCTTTTACAGCTGAAAGTCAAGCGTTAAAAATGTTATTTAAGTACATTTCTGTGGTAAAACTTTTTAAATATTAAAAGTAGAAGTAGACTACTCAATGCCAAAAAATGTCCCCCATGACTGTTGTACTATTATATATATCATTAGATTAATATGAGCTACTCATGCACTGATGTAAAAGCAGGATTGCATTGTTGTAGTTTTCTCCACATCCTCTGGTCACAGTGCAGCAGCAGGAAGGAAAATATATACACAAAACCACAAAAAGCAGTCGAAATATTGAGCTTTTATAATGGCACCAGTGGATGTTGGGTAAGCTCACATGAACATGAACTTCCTGGAGAACATGTCCATTCAAGGAGATCCTTAAACTATTGCTTAATACTTAATTTTCTTAGAAAAAAGTCTCATGAGCAAGAGTTTGCGAGATGTGTGTAAACTGAGTTGCTTTTGCATAGAAATACTAGAACATACATACACCTAATTTTTTGATATTTAGGTCACATCTAAGAATATAATTCATCATTGTAACATTGTCGATAAGTCAGAAAATATGGAAAAACATGCTGTGGGCTATTTAGTGTTGTGTGTCATTTTTTTGAATCCACAGTACTTGATATTTATGACTTGTTTCTGATGGGAGAGTTTACTTTGTTTATTTTTCTTGGCCTTTGCAGTTCAAGTCCAAATCACCTTGTGTTTTTAGTAAGATGTTTTTCAACTGTCCGCTATCCTCCCATCTCATGCAACATATAGAATTCCACTCTATCAAATGTGTTGAGACACACTTGAGACACGTTTATGGTGCATTTAGTGAACCGTAATTTCCAAAGGTAGTTGTGTAAATAACAGAAATGCCCTGTTGTCTCTGTGTTGCTTGATTGAAGACCATTTGTCTGGCCACTGTCCTGCTGACAGACAGCTGCACTGATAACAGGAGGTTGAAGTCGATGGATTGCACAGATCGAATGTTTCAGTTGTGTCTATGCACCACTCATTTCTCACTCTTAGTGCGAATTCCCTGTCAGAGCAATTGGTTGCTGCATTGCCTGGTGCAGTTTGAAGAGAAAAGTGCCTCAAAAGAAATGCATATGGAAGTGGCTGGCTGAAGTGTGTCAAAAAAAGTATATCTACCATTGATGTTTTACACTTTGTATTTATTACATCGAATTGTTAATTATTTGATTAATGCATTGATCAGTGGAATGTCACCGCCCTATCTCTCATATTGTTTTATATTTTTGATGCATTGCCCTTATTTGATTGGGGAAAGACCGAGAGAAGGATGGCATTTACCATGTCTAACATCACAGCTACATCGTCTCAGACCAGCTGCCAGGGTACCTCATTAATGTACCCATTTGTGTATATCATGATTGCAGCAAGTGAGAATAGACATATGGAAAAATACAGAAAAAAGAAGGCAATCACAAAGATTTTACCTCTGCGAAGAGAAGTATTTGGAGAAAATACCATCCTGTCAAACCCTCTGTTCAGTGTTTGAGGAGAAATGAGCACTTGACAAATTTGCTGTTCCTTTGTGAATTCTTCACGGTGAAGTTTTTACATTTTCACAGTTCTTTGATTCATTTCCAGAAGAGAACAACGGCTTTTCTCCCATTTCTCTTCTGCTTTTTGTGTCGTTCTTATCGCATCCCTTGAGTTGTCCATCGTGCTGCTGATTCATCCGACCCAGTCCAGATCTGACGAGTCTGCTGCCTCCATCTGTGCTCCGTTCTCACCAGCCACACAGAGATACAGGAATGCTAACAAGAATTTAACAGGATGAACGTCTTGCACAATCATAGTGTAGGCTGGCCACCGTCATGCTGCAGTCAGCCTTGATTTTGGTGTTCATATTTTTGAAGACTGATCGATCCTTGTTTTGTCTGCTTGACGAAGGTTCTGGCATGAAGCACCGTTCAATTCACCATCTAGTCAGCTTTATTCTGCCTGCTCAAGTGGCTGCCTCTACTGTGTTGTCTGTCTCCTCAGCCAGACAGACAGCAGGGATTTCTGGCATGGAGGTACATCCATGCCAGTCCTCCAGCAGGCTCAGCTTGAGCAACAGGGACATGCTGGCTACAAAGTGGTCATTAAGGCAAAATGGAGAGCTGATTCTGTTCCCTGTCATGAAACTGGGGTCGGGGTAGGGTCATCCTGTCCATCACAAGTGTTATCTTAGACATAGCTGACTGAATTGAGATGAAACTTGGTGTACACTTTATGATGCACTTTACGGTTTTGGTCTTGCTTTGTCAAATATAGACTGAGGTTCGTTTTGCGTTTTGCTTAGCAAAACAAAAATGCATTTTCATACATGTAGTGATGTGTAAACATTGTCTTGTTGCATGAAGAGTAGGTGTGAGGAAGAAATGCACGTTAGCCCTGACTCAACCGAGTCTTAAGCAAAGCACTAGTGTACATTTTGTTATTTTTAGATGTAGTCTAAGATCAAGTTTGTTTTAATAAATATTTGGTCAGTCTCTATCTTTTTATTCTTAGTCATTGTGTAGTTGACTTTTTAGTTAGAGACAGACCTGATGCATTTTTGTGGCAGATCCAGAATGCTTTCTTTATTTTTTAAGTCTGACCTGCCAAATTTGACTTTGGCAGATTCCAATAAAATTTTTTTTTTTTTTTTTTTTACTTTCTAAGAACTGTAACTGAGAGTGTGCACGTTTTACATTACATTTTTGTAACTTTTATGAAAAATCAAATTGAAATAAAGTTCATTAGTTTTACATCTTTCTATCTCTTAAACAAACCTCTAACTAAAAATGAAGTAAATGGTAAATGCATTGCCACAGCCACCCTCAATGCAGGTGGGGGCTGGAGCCTATCCCCACTGACACTGGGTGAAATGTGGGGTACACTCTGGACACATCTCCAGTCTATCACAGACAAGCAACCACACACCCCCACACTCACTTCTACAGGCAATTGAGTCGTCAAACTGGGGGAGGAAGACACAAGTACCCGGAGAGAAGGTACAGGGAGAACATGCAAACTCCACACAGAAAGACCCTGGGTCAGCTGGGACTCGAACCCGAAACTTCTTGCTGTGAGGCAACAGCGCTAACCACTGCCCTACTGTACTGCTCTGAAGTGCAATATTTGTATTTCTCCAAATATAAACAGGTGCAACAGGTAATAGAAACGGAAGGATGTTTGTTACATGAGGCCTAAGAGAGCTGGTGATTTTTGTCTTGTTTAGGTGTAAAGGTGGTGAGTTGCAGATGTAGAGACAAGTGAGGGCGATTGCTGAAGATTGTCTGTTGTATCAAGGAAGCCTCCTTTAGGCAGCCATAAAAAACAGACCTCACACTGAAGTGGCTCAGGGGTTTAGATGCATAGTGTATACTCTGATTGCAGTGTGCCCGATTTGATTCTGGCCAGGGGCCTACTGTATGTCATTCGCCATTTAACTCTCCCCTCATTTACTGTCATACCTCTGCTGTCAGCCTCTGTATATTGACATGACAAAAAGAAACAGACCTCCTCTTTTCACTTCTGGTTTACACAAAGGATTTGCCAGATTTCTGTTTGCCCCATTGTCCAGCGATGGATGTGCTGAGTCGGTGTGCCAGCTACAAATATGTAATTGCAGAGGTTAATTGGTGAGGACATAAGTTGACAGTGTCTGGAGCAAAAACCATGTGGTCAGCTTTATTGTACAGTGCAGTAATGAAACACTGGATTTAGGGTATTGTCTTTATACCCATTTTTACCCTTGTCAGTTCACTGGGAATCCCTTTGATGTAGCACATTATTGTTTGACAGCATGTTATCACTCCCACCATGGCCTTACTCATCCACAAAGATGTGAACACACAATGCTAGCCTATATTATTAGTTTATAAAACAGAGTGCATAAAGTCCCTTCCGTTCTTCTGTATATTACATCCCATCTACTTTTCTGCAGTTAATTTAAGGAGATGATGGGAGTGAAGGTGTGGAATATCACCCTCCTCGGTTCACTCCTCCTGCTATTGCAGTCATTCTGCTATCCCACATACACAAACAGGAACCTTCCTCATTATGTGGCTGTGTATATCCCTGTGTATTTGACTTCAGGGCTGTGATGTTTGTTTCACTGTTCCTCAGTGAATTAATGCAAATGCTTTAAGCATCTTAATACAGGAGCTGTATCCACTAACATTTACTGGAATCCATTTTGAGTGAACATTGTGGAGGGACATAACTGCACACACCACTAGCAATTAACTCATTAGTGGCAGAGAGCATGAAGGACAGTGCCAGCGATGCTATCCTGGCAGTGGAACTATTGATTGGCTGTTCTGCAGAGCAATTATTTTTGTGTGGAACTGACTATTTTTATATATTCGCTGGGTAAGACACAAAAAAACCCACACACTTCCAGTTTCATAGAAAGGCTTATGGATTTTGTGTGGGTGGCATGTGTTTGGGTAATTCTGTGTAGGCTTGTCTTTTCAAGACCACTGCCAATATCTAACAAGTAATTGTTTCAAAAAGAGCATATTGGGTTTAGATTGCATTTGCCATACATGGAGCTGTACATCAGCAGGGGCTTTCAGAGGGTTAGGTCCTGTTTAGGTTGAGGGGAGCATTGACGGTGGTTTGAAATCATTCAAAGGAAATTTCAAAAAGGCATTAAATTTAAACCATTAAATATTTCATGCAACTATGGTTCTGTCTTTTATATAAGCAACTGGAAAATACAGTGTGCTGTTCTTCAGACTAAGGCAATACCGGAGCGGCATACTGCTTGCAAACCCAGTGAATGTGCTTTCTGCCGCTGTGGAACACTGAGGATTAGCATTTTAGCTTGAAATGCCCATCCCTAATTTGAATAGCATTTGACATGCAGTTCAGGGATTCAGTTTGATTCATAATTTGACCCAGGATCATGCAGCCCTAACATTTGCAGGAGAAGGCGACTGTGTTGCCCATAACAAGTAAGGCTGGGCCCACACTAGAGGATTTTATAATCTTAACCGATTTTAAACACGAGACCAGGATAGCTTTAATAGATTTTTTTTTTCTCACATTCTAATCTTAAGAGCACACACACTAGACAATTCAGTCAAGAGGCACAACCACACACTGTGTGCTATGATTTGCACAGAGGAAAAAAAAAAAGAGAAGAAAATTGTGGATGAAGTCTTGGCTGAGAAAATGAAATCAACACATCTTACACATTTTTCAGTGTGAGCTGGAGGCGAGTTGGAAATAAGGAAATGAGGAGGCTAGTCTAAGCTAATGCTATAAGCGGTTTGTGATGCTTCCCAGCCAGCTCGCTCTCATTGGCCTTTGCAGGTGTCTGGTCAATTGCTGTTGCCCCCACATTACAAGATTCCAAGTCCTTCAAGATCAGGGGCCCAATTAGGCTGTTAACAATCAGGTCATTCAACACCTCGCACTAAAATATCATTTGTCCTGAGAACCGCTTCCAAGCAGGATCATGTCAGGGAATGCCCCTGTGATTGCTGGGGAGGGCAAATCGGGCCAAAAATTGGGCTAATTAGTGGCTGACAGAGTAAACTGACTTCACTGCCAATGAACATGTTATCAGCATGACTGATGGCCAGTGCTGACTATCTCATCCTGCTCTTGTCTTGAGGAGAGCTGTGTGCTGTGTCACTTGATGTGGAGCGCTGCAGGCTGGTTGTTTAAAAGCTGTTTAGGTGCCAATACATAATATAAGCCCCAAACTGTAGGCCTTTTTGGAGCTACTGTTGGTATACAAAGTGTACTTAGAGTTTAATGAAGTTTAACGATGAGGTAGATGTACAGTATAAAGACCCTTCCACCAAATCCACAACATACACACAGTGTACAGTGAGGAACAGAAGTATTTGAACACCCTGCGATTTTGCAAGTTCTCCCACTTAGAAATCATGGAGGGGTCTGAAATTCACATTGTAGGTGCATTCCCACTCTGAGAGACAGAATTTTAAAAAAAATTCAGGAAATCACATTGTATGATTTTTAAAGAATTTATTTGTCTTGCACTACTGAACATAAGTATTTGAACACCTGAGAAACAGCAAGAATTCTGGCTCTCAAAGACCTGTTACTGTGCCTTGAAAAAGTCCACCTCTACTCCACTCATTAATCTAAATTAGTAGCACCTGTCTGAGCTCCTTAATGGGTAGGGCTTCTATGTTCAGTAGGTAACATGTGAAGTGCACTCCCTACACCTACCAGCGGGTGTCTCTCTAACACAATATTCACAGGCTGCAGTGCTGTTCAATTATGTGTGGGTGGGAATATGGGAGATGGAGATATAAAAAAATGAAAGACTTTATTGCTTTGGGGGACACACATGCATATATGGCATACATATGTATATGCGAACTCATGCACAAGCAAAGACACTCAAAGGATGGGGGCAGCAAGAGAAGCAGCTGGGGATCCAATAAATTAGAGATGATTGAAGATTACAGTTTAATATAACAAATCTGTGGGACCTTCAGCTCAGTTCACTCAAATTAAAGGAGCACACACACAGTTTCCATAGTGATGATGAAGTGATTCAGGAGTATGCCATAAAAAATGACCATCTGTCAATACCCTTAAATTATTCTCATGATTGTTCTCATGATGAAACAACTACAGCCACCCAGCTACATTATGAAGGATCATCACAGGATTTTACTCCTCTCCACCAAATAAAAGCTTCAAGCACTACTCTAAATTCAAATCACTTTGAAAATACTAGCCCACATTTTTTATTTTTAAGGACATTATTTCCTTTTATGTCATGTTGCATTAATGCATAAATGATGAAGAACAACACTGACAAAGACTCTATTGATGGAAGAAGAGGAGAAAAGGGAGAGGAGATGTTCTCTGCTAAAGAGAGCTCAGTTAACCACAGATGGAGACAGTGGGTCGGCAAGCCAGTGCCAGCGCACACACACACACACACACACACACACACACACACACACACACACCACCAAACTTTT
>NW_018128022.1:701915-714417 GCF_001952655.1 Monopterus albus | reverse complement strand
ACATACAACATACAATGTGATTTCCTGAATTTTTTTTTAAAATTCTGTCTCTCAGAGTGGGAATGCACCTACAATGTGAATTTCAGACCCCTCCATGATTTCTAAGTGGGAGAACTTGCAAAATCGCAGGGAGTTCAAATACTTCTGTTCCTCACTGTATGTGCTACAGAAGCATCCAGTTTGTTCAGTGTCCACTGCCTCCAACCTCTGTTTAGATGCCACTGTCAATTTGCCCACCAGATTGGCTAGTATCAGAAATAACACTGAAACTACTGATTAGTTTGTTTGACAAAATAGCCTTCAAATGGTATGGAGGAAGGAAATTGATTTTTTTAAATATTTATCTAGTGTTTGATTATGCATAGACAAAATTTTAAAGATCCAGAACTAGAACACAAATGGAACAAAGCAGATGACATGTGAGCCATAACTGCTTCTTCCACAAAAGCATGCAAAACAAATGTGGGGGGTTAGCATCTTTACACATGTCTCTAGAGCTCTATAAAATGGAGGAATAACGTTTTGGTGAGATGGGAAGAACTGCTTTAGAAGGTGCTGGTGGGGGCAATTGCCCATAAATATGGCTTTAAATGGGCTGCAATGTAAGATATTTTCAGTGAAGTGATTAGTTGGTTAGCCTATAAAATTCTGAGGGGAAAAAAAGAGTAAAAAATGTTCATTAGAATGCCCCAGAGTCCAAGGCAAGTGTCTTCAAAAATGCTTGTTTTGTCAGTGATAAAGGCAGCAAAACAAGCAGGGTGGGGCATCTTTGCTTTATAACTCATGAACATGTTCAGTCTCCAGTTTATGATACAGACTGTATGTATCATTGTAGATTTTTGGAAGCTACTTTAAACACTTTGAGTTCATTCTGCTCTCTACAATATTTGCTTTTCTTCTATGCACTGCTTGTGCACTCACTCAGAATGTAGACACTGTATGTTTTGTGCGTGCACCACATCTTTGTCTGATTGCATAGATCTCAAGTCCTGTCACTGTCTGTGCCCCAGCGTACTAACAGTAGGTTAACAGCAGTCTGCTTGGCTAAGTGGCTGATATGCTGTCTGACAGACTCACTCATTGGCTTTTCTAACTGAGGTTCAGGTTGACTGTCTTACTGACCCAGTGGTGGAGCAGGGCCACTGCTGCGCCGGATGCTGAGTCATGGAATTGTGGTGCTGATTACTATGAGGAAGTGGACAGAGACAGAGATGAGCTGGAGGGGAGGCAGTTGAAACAGTGGACGTTCTCTGTCTAAGTGCTCCTCTCAGATAAGACTGAAGCTGCCACAGCTGCTCTCCACCTCCACCATTCACAAATCCTTCAGTGGGAAAGTGGACAGGAAACTGCTGATGTGGCTCAGGAACAGTGAAACATTCAGAGGTACAGTTCAGCCTCAGACCCTCTTGATTTTGGCAGATTTTATTGTGTTGTAACTTTAATTTGAATGGATACAACTGCCATGTTTGCCCATCGATTAGGTATCAAAGGTTCATGAGAAATCAAGAATGTATAATCGGTTGAATTAGTGCATCCCAGGTGTGAAAAGATGTGTATAACCCGTCTGTGGGATGCTTTAATGCTCACTGTCATGTGCCCACAAAAAGAAGGCAAGCAAACAGTGACTCGCAGTGATTGGATTATACTTTGTTACATTTGATTTGTTTTTACATTGTACTGCATTAATGCGACACTCTCATGATGATAAGTCTAGGTGTTATTTCCTCAGTGTACCATTGTGATGTAAATAACATTCATAATGTCACCTTCAGGAGATTCTTTGTTATTTGCCCATGCTTAAGTTTTAATGCATCACAATACTGTGCGATCCATCTGGAGCAGCAGATGTTTTTTTCTGTCTGAGCCAGGAGTGTCTACCGACCAGTTTCATGGTCAGTATCCAGGTTCCACTTCTTTTGCTTACCTTTCTCTCCCTCTTACACCCAAACACATCCACACCCTATGTTTTTATTTTTATTCTTCTGACTTAGTGCACCACCTCGTTTTTGTTCTTTCTCTTCCAGGCACATTTTCTATCCCATCATTTTTCTGTCTGCTCTTCTTTTTGGTTCATTCTGTCCTGCTTTTTTAGACACACACACACATTCTCTTTAGGGTGGCCTGACCAGCTGGGTGGAAAGAATCACTTGTTCATCTCTCCCGCTGTCTGTCAGGGGCTTTTGCTTTGCCAGCGCTGTTGCCTAGCAACTGTAGCAGAAGCTGGCATTGGCTGCTTGTGTGTGTGTGTGAGTGTGAGAGTCCATGTTGACATGGCAGGCTGAGGACAAACAGATGCGTGCTGTCCTCGTTGCAGGAGTGACTGTCAGCCTTTGTGTGTCTCACAGTGGAGCTGCACATACCTTGTTTAGTGGAGAGAGAGAAACACGCTGCAGACTAGACTGACAACTACTGATCCCGCTGTCTCTTCATCTTCTCTAATGTGACAATTCTTTGATATTTCTTGGTCATACATTGTATTTTTAGATTTAGTTAGAAAAAAATAAGATGCTTGAAGACATCACCTTTTGTCCTATGATAGTATGATGGGAAACTTTTGTTGTTTTCAAATGTTTTATAGATCAAACAAATAATAATAAACAGTCAGCAGATTAAAAGTAATGAATCTAATTTGTTAGTTGTAGGGCTAAACAGAATAAACCCATATACATGTCTGGATTGGATTACCATTGTGATTGCAAGAAATAAATTGATCAATATTGATTTATTTTTTCCACATGAATTGGTTAATTGTACACAAAGTTAATTGAGAACAATGGAAAAATGCCTACAGTGGCCTGTTTTGGCCAACCAAGAGTAGAGAAGTTGAAGGCATTCTTATTACCTGAATTTCCCTAAGGATCAATAAAGTATCTATGTACTGTATCTACACAGATGTTGGCTGGACCCGAAATATCCAAAAATTTGGATATTTGTTCACTGGGTAGCTAATTGGTTTTTAATTTTAATTTTATTATCCAGATATCTGACAATACCCCCCCATTCATGGGTGAGTGGCTGATGTCTGACTAGGCCTGTTTTTATTGTCTCTCAACACTACATCCCATCTTGCATCACCCTCTGCTCCCATTTGGCAACAATCATTTGCTGTTCTGCAGAGAGATGCTAGGAATCTTTCTTCCTCTTTTGGAGCCTTCACTTTGATTCCATCAGTTGCAACAACTGTGCCAGGAGACTGCGGCATTGCATCACGCACAGCATCTGTCATACCACAGTCTATAGTTGGACAATTGGCAAGCTGTCTGTGAATGTGTGTCTGTATGTTTGGAGTGGAGAAACAGTGCCAGAACTCCCCTTCTTGTTCCTCTGTTGAAGCTCCACTGCAGGTGATGATGGTTAGGAAGGCAGGCATGTCTCTGGGCATGTGCAGACACATGTGGGTTCACTCAACACTGCCTTCTCCTGTCCAGCTGTCCATCAGCCTGACACTGCTTCAAGACGATTGGAGAGAATCAGAAGCTCAGATTTCTGTGGACTGTAGAAGCCAGTGACTGTACCAGTGACCTTATGGCTGGGGGAGGACCTCCTCCCCTGAGCCACACCTTATCACAACAGTACACTGTATATCAGTGAAAAATCACTTCTCTTAATGTATATGTGGCCTTTGCAGTGTGATGTGGCATGTCTGCTTTATTTTCCTTGAATCCTATTATTCAGCTTCAGGGGTTTTCAACTAGTTGTGACCCAGGGACCAGCTTTGTCACTAAACAAATAACCTGGTGACTGCTGCTGTGTGGTGGATAGACCAGATGGGCACTATTTTATTTTTTGAAGGTATAGTCAGTGATTCTAGCAAAAGACTGTTTACATTTTGATCACCATGAACGCAAATCCGAAGTCAGGAACTTGTAACCATGTCGCTCATACTTGATTAACGTGCATTACCACGGCAGCGATGCTAGTGACTGTGGAAAGAGCCGATGCCAAAGGAGACATGTCAGAATACTAGCAACTAGGGCACAACATGAGGCTAACCAGCTACAGACTCCACTTCTATTCTCTCACAACAGCCTCCAGCTGTTCTAGCTGAAGTCAGAACAACCACATGCATTTGCAAACTAGCAATTTAGCTGAACGTCCCAGGAACAGTTGCTTTAGCAGACAGTCTAATGTGACACGGGTAATACCAAATTTGCTAATGTAACGTTACCACAAAGATTACCTGGTTACCATAATGTTTTTCAGTGGCACATAGCAAATAACTGACTCATCTGTCCAGCAGAAAAAGAACAACCTCTGTGTCTGTCTTCATCCCTTTTTAAATCCCAGAGCTGTTGACATATCTACATATGCATGTAGCATTAGCTATGGTTAATGTGGGTTTACCCCCGCACACAGTCTGAGGAATGTGAGGAAAATTTAGGTGAATATGACAAAATATGTAATGAATTAGAATCGCTGACTATACCTTTTATTTATGGCAAATATGTGTATATTCCTTGTGTATATTCCTTGCAGTGTTTACATCTAACAATTATGAGCTCTTTTGAAGTAAATATGAATGTAACATCCTGAAACTCAGGTACTTGTCATCAGGATACCCAGCCTTAGTTGTCACATTACTCAGGTTCTATACAAGTAACAGTATTCTCACAGCAATATATTAAAACTGCAAAAATGTAAAAGAATATAAAAATTTAGGACTAAATGGAGAAAGGTGTACCATTGTTGAAAGCATTATTTAATTAATGCAAAATGAAAAGGTTTCTGCTTCAAAACCCAGGGGACAATGGTTGAACTGGATAAAATTGTGAGCCTTTTGTTCAATAGATTTGTTGTTGTTGTTGCAGGTCAGAAGACGTGTCTGCACCTCCACGGTGTGTTCCCTTACGTTTATGTGCCATACGATGGCTATGGGCAGCAACCGGAACGCTACCTGCGGCAGGTGGCCTTCAGTATCGATAGGGCTCTTAACGTTGCAATGGGAAACCCCGCCTCCAGCACCCAGCATGTCTTCAAGGTCGTGCTGGTCTCTGGCATGTAAGTAACTCATCACCTCCAAATTAACTGATAATAAAGATGTGCAGTGTGAAACGTGACTATATCCCCCTTTTTTAAAATTCAGAAAATACGATGAGGGAATCCTTGGAGGTTTACATGCAGTATTCAGATGTCTCCCATCTGTTCGGTTTCTTACAGGCCTTTCTATGGCTACCATGCCAAGGAGAAGCACTTTATGAAGATCTATCTGTACAATCCTCAGATGGTGAAAAGGTAAGGTTGCTGCTGATCAATGCAGTTTAATATGAATAGGGATCATCCTGGATTCCTGTTGTTTGATGTTAAGTGAACACCAAACTGTGTGTGCATGACTCCACTAACTCACTAAACTGAACTCAATTCCTGAGTATTCAGGCACTAAACTGAACTCAATTCCTGAGTATGCATATTGGTGACTGTGCATATTGGTGACTGAGTGTGTGTTTGCTTGTGTGTGCATGGAGGCACACAGGAAAACGGTGGATATTTGCCAGATTGGTCATCGTTAGTGGTGATGATGTGAGTGGAGTTGTACAGCTGAACTGGCAGAGAGCAAGTACTATAAATGCAAGGTGGTTCTTTAAAACAGGTTGTCCTTTTTTGTGTGGAGACTCAACACTGATTTAAATGAAAAGGATTACCTTTATATAATTAAAAGGGCACACTAATTTTAAATGTCAGTTTGATGGTCAAAACTGCTCATTCTATTAAAATAGCTGTAGAATGCTGTGCTTCCAACAGAATTAGATTCAGTTTGTGGCGGTAGCTGTTGTCCTGTCTACAAGGCACAGAAGAATAGACATGAGGCCCCTCTGCTTCTACAGCTGTTGGCTGCCATGACCTGTTGCTTCTACACTAGCTGCCTCTGTCCTCACCTCTCCTCCTCCTCTCTCTCCTCATTAGCTACAGCTATCTCTTTCTGATCCTCTCTTGCTGCTTCAGCAGCACTGGTTAAAGCCTGGAAATATTGGAAACCTGTTTTGCTAATACCTCTGGTCCAGACTCTCTGTACCTTCTTAGAATGAGCCCTTTGGAGTCACAGTGACCTTGACCACCAAAATCTAATCAGTTCATCCCTGAATCCAAGTGGACACTTGTGCCAAATTTGAAGAAATTCCCTCAAGGCGTTCTTGAGGTATTGCATCATTGCAGTATTGCAAGAACTGGGCGGCTATTGCGAGCACAGAAGCATAAAGACTGGTGGCTGAATTTACTTAGGCTCTTTAATGTAACAAAGTCTATGTGTGGGAAATGCTGAAAATATAGTCTGTGCTTCTGAAAAGCTCTCTACATTTAAAAGTCTACTTGCATAAAGCACAGCATCAATGTGACCTTAAGGAAGTACAATGCTAGATTACTGGAGATTTTTCAAGATTACTGGAATGACCCTTTGATCGTTAGATGTTTTGTAACCAAAAAATAATGTTCCCTATTGTGACCATTTGTCAGCTACAGATTAACAAGTAGGACTGTTTGATTTCATAGGGAGAAGCTAATCATTGTGTAATCAGTCTACAGTCTCAGCTACATCCAAAGCAATCTGTGTTTTGTGTAGCTCAGGGAGAATGACTGCCACATTTGTATATTTATCTCTAATCAGTAAGTGTTTGGGCTAGATATCTTTTTCTTATGGAATAATTTTTGTTTGTTGCAGGGTGTGTGAGCTGCTGCAGAGTAGAGCAGTGATGAATAAGAGTTACCAGCCTCACGAGGGCCACATCCCCTACCTGCTGCAGCTTTTCATAGACTACAACCTGTATGGCATGAACCTGGTTAACTTGGGAGCAGTCAAGTTCCGCAGGAGGCAGAACAAAGGTAAGGAATGAGGGCAGAAATGCCTTTGCATTTAAAGAACTCATCCAGTAGTCTAGTTTAAAACAACTAGGTAATCAGTATTATCTAATTTAATATCTAATTACTATACAGACACCTAAGCTAAATCTTAATCAAAAGAATATGATTTAAATCTGGCATTTGCCTTCACCTCCTACCTTGTCTTTCTTTGGGGTAGTTCTCAGTGTCTCGAGGCACTTCCCTATGTTGGTCAGCAAGTGGCCTGCTACCGCTGTCTCATCTGCTTCAGGACACAGGACACACTGCTGGGTTTGGCAGGACAGTGTGAGAAGAGCCAAGCTTCTTCTTGCTCACTGCACTGTTCCCTGTGGCTCAGCAGGGATGGCGGCCATTCCTTGTGTCATATCGAATTAGTCCTGATCTCATCTCAGCCTCAGGATGCCTCTGTTTTCTTTTGAAAGCTAGCTCTGTTTTCCTCCCTCATGTTGCCCTCTTCTTTTCACATTTTCTCTTGTGGTCATCTTGCCTTTTCTTTCATATTTCCTCTTTTGCTTTACTCATGCTCTTTCGCTGTTTTCCCTTTTGGCTTGTTTTGCCATTTTGTTCCTTTCATTGCTGCTTAGGAAGAAAAAAGTAGCCACACTGCCTCCATGAAATCAGCGGAGACATTTCCACAAAAACAAGACTCTGTAGACAAAAAAAAAAAAAAAATCAAAAGGTGTTTGGGCAGACCAAGAATAATGAAGCCAATTTTGGGTGTTGGTAGCTGCCACTTTTGCAGTCTTCACACTCTCTCTTGTGCTTGTCTGAGGTACATGGAGCTACATCCTTCAGTGTTCTGTCAGCCCTGCAGAATGAAAATCTTTTATGGATTTTGCCTTTAAGGTTTCCAGTGGTTTCATCTTTAAATGTATAAAGCCGATGCACAGCAAACATTGTGTGTCAGTTTGTGAAGTGTAAAAAAAAAAAAATTGGCCAGACAAACAAGGAGGTCAGCAAAGTGCTGATTTTCAGCCTTGTCTTAAATTATTCTGACAAGATTCTCTCAAATCAGTTGTGATTACTGTGGGGAAATTCGGTGTGCTGTTGTCCTGTATATAGTAATTGCTGCTCATGGCATCATTACCAGTTCTTTGGCGGAAGTGACCAAGTCTAGCTTTAAGTTACTTTTACGCATTTAATACCAGCCTAGAGATAACAAGTAACAAGCAGAGAAGGGGACCAATATGCATCAAAGTCCCTGGCTGAATGCAAACCACTGCTGTTGCACCTCATGGGCAGCACCTCAGTTCCCAGGCCACCAGGTCACCCTGCTTTAAGAAACATTGATGCTGCAAAAAGCTGCAACATAGAACTATGAAAGTGGCCAAAAGTGTCTTTATGTTCATATATTCTCTGATTCTTTTAGTTTCAGATTGAGCTGGAGCTCCTGCTTTTTCTAGTGCGTGACCTGCAGACTAAATATCCATAACCAATATAGCTTCTATCTGAATGTCTCTTTCACTGTTCAGTAACTCCTGCAACATCTGAATGTGTGTATTTTATGCTGCTCTGCTGTGAGGTATTGCTCAAAATTAACATCCCTCATCAGCTATAGCAAAGCAGTGAGGAGCTGGTCATTTTTCTATGTGTTTGTTAATATGTTCAAAGTGTGCACTGAGTGGGGAGTTCAGTCACCCCCATAGTGGGAGTGTCAGACTGAGGGTTTCCTTCTCAGATCTTGGATTAACCTAACCTTCACTAACCTAGCTCCAGTTCCTCCTAGTAGAGACTAAACCCCAGATAACCAACTCTGATTACTCACAGCTTTGATCTCCGCTTAGTCTCATTGTTGTACCTCGCACTTTTGACTCACAGAGAGCATCAAGGGTGGCCGTCACATGTGAGGACATTAATGATTCAGGGCAGGAAATTCCACACTTTAATAAAGTTCCTTTTTCCAAAATCTTCACACCCGACGTTCCTCCAACAAAAGCAGAATTCCCGTGTTTGATCTAACTCTACACTGATGCAGTCAGTGGAAAGTATCCAGTGGCCTGTGCCACAGAGAAACCAAGATGGCCCAGTAATAGGTACACCTGTTCACGTTTGCTTCTGCCCTGGAGCTCGGACTTGAAAGCAAGTTCTTAATCTGGGATCAGATGAAGGAATGATCAAAGGGGCTGGGCTGGTAAAATGGGCCTTTTTAAGATGAATAGAACTCTTGTGAAGTCTCATTACACAGTTTGGACACCTGCCTCCAAAATAGCTGAAACGTGTCAAAAATACCAGTGGAATTTACCCTTGATAAAGTATAAGGTTTTGACTTTAATATGTTAAATTGCCTTGAGGTGATTTCTGTTGTTGGTTCTGTACCGGAAACAAATTCCTTGTGTGTAACATACTTGGCCAATAAAGGCGATTATCCTTATCCTTATCCTTGTGATTTGGTGCCATACAAATATAAAGTTTAATTGAAATGTCCTTATGTGAGAGATGATGGTGTTTCATTCTAACTGCCTATGCCAGCCTAGTTTGCTGCATTATTTAAAACATAATTTTGGCTCATTATAACTGGATTTTATTTTTTTCTGGTTCATACTATTTAAACAAAACAGCATTGTGCTAAGACAAAACTGAGACAAAAGCTGTAACCAACACTCTTTTTTTTTTTTTTTTACAGAAGACCCAGAAGGACGAACTCCCAGCAGTGCCCCAAGGATCAGTCCCTGGAAGAGCCCCTGCACGTCCAAGCTCAACGACAGCACCCAGGGGGGCACATTTGTCCACTGGGACGAGAATGCCATACCCTGGTTAGTCCCACCTGCACCATCTCTAATTCTAAAGCCCCTTTAAGATATGCACCTGTAGTCAGAATTTTGCTGGCTATTTCACATCTAGACATCATGTCTGAACAAAGCCCAGAGTCGCGAAGCCGGCAAAGTATTACCGGCAAAATTTTACCTGGTTGGACCTAGTTTCTGTGTTTGGGAGACAACTGTGTCCTTGAAACCATGATTCATAATATTCAAAATCTATTAATTAAAGTATCATTTTCGGCCAATGACAAGTTACTTCTTATGGTTTTAAATATCAAAATCAAAACTTAAAAATGAACAACTAAAAAAAGAGCTGAATAAATAACCTGAATCAGTTCTATAGACCAGACTGTGCTGTCACTGGAAGGATTTTATTGCCACTTTTTAAAAGCCAGTTATGTATGGATTCACTGCCTACAGCTCCCTGTTCCTGGATGAGGTGGAGAAGCAGAGCACCTGTGAGCTGGAGGTTGATGCTGTGGCTGTGGATGTCCTCAACCGCCTGGAAATCGAAAGTAAGTTCTCTCAGGACAGCACACCTGCTGCACCACTCCACCAGTGTTCAGGATTATAGCTCAGTCTGCTACAGCTGTAGGACTGAGACAAAGAAAGAGATGGTGAAAGGTCATCTGTGATTAAGTTGTCATGTTTGGCTCAGGTGATTGATGTGGCACTGCTGGTCAGAGCACTTTATTGTTGTGTTCAATATTTAAAGGTGTAGCAAATCTGGATTTGTTTTATCTTAGAGTAACGGTAGAAGACAGCTGATCACTGAACTTGCCACGGTGGAAAAGGTTCTTTGATCAGAAGTGGAAGAGAAGCCAGCACATGTTTATAATAACATTAAATTGGGCTTCACTAAAACAAATATCCCTATCTTTTTGGCCATCTCCCCCCTAACTGCAATGCAAACAGCTGTGGCTTCAGGTATGGAAAATCACCTCCATCCACAGGAAGTGTCAAACTGAGCACTGCTCCTAAACATACAATCAAGTTTGAATGACCTGAATTGGATATTTAGCCTTTTTTTTGCCTTCAGTTGAAACCAATCACATTGGCCATGCTGGTCAACATTACAGGCCAGCTGGTAAAATCCCACTGGCATTTAAAGCCACATGTGTGCAGAGTTTTATGGTGCATCTTTAACTTTTCTTGTCAGGATGAAAGCCTACCCCAACAGAGCCAGTGATCTGGAGTCTTGTGTTTGTTGTGTTAAAGACAGTACTTAGATCAGGGCTGTAGTATGCAGAGTCCTTCTGCATTAGATCAGGCTCGGCACAGAAGGGTAAACCACACTAAGCATCTGCTTAGAAAGGCAAGAAGAGTCCAGGGTGGCTTCTGACTCACACTTTTCCATTTGCCCTGTAACAGTATATTAAAACTGCACTGTTAAATAGAACTGCAGTAACTGTTGGTTGACTTTTATGGGTTGAGTCTGGCATTTATTGGTCAGAATAGACTTTGTTGTTAAAAGACAGTTGACACACTGTGTTGTGACTCTCCTCTTTGTCCAGATCAGATTGGCAGGAACCCTGGCCTGCAGGCCATCTGGGAGGATGAGAAGCAGAGGAGGAGAGAGAAGAAACAGGCTTCCCAGATAGAAACCCCTGAGTCACAAGGTAAGGAGATTAACAATGGAAACTTGTCTTGTGTCCTCAAATCTGTGCTTTGGCCTGCATAAATAGTGACCTGTTCTGAATACAGAAACACAAGAAAAGTCATTGTCATTAAATTGGAAAGGTACAAACAACTTACACGATTGTTTATTAAATAAAATTTAAAAGAATAATTTTGTTTCACTGCAGATTTAGTCTTACTTTTGCTATTTTATTTGCCCATTTTCCCAGCAGAATGAACAAACATTGTATTCACAATTGTTTTTGCTCTGACTTGGTAACAGGACCCCATTGCTAAAACATAAGTCCAACTTGGCATGAAACAGCAGTCAGACCATTAAGGGTTAGGAAATGAAAGCCGATGATAAGATTATTACCCAGATTGTCCGACATAAACATCCGTTACAGTTCACAGAACAACTTCAAGGTTCAACTTTGGCCCACATTACTTAGTGTAGTCATACACACGGTTTATTTATGCAGTGAGACACCAAGACTCCTGTTGTGCTTACGCTAAATTAAGTGGTTTAGATCAGTGTTAAGCACCCCCTTGGACAGCAGATCAGCACTCGGCCAGATGGAAATAACATGGTTCAGCAAACACCATGAACTCATAACATTTAAAAAAATTCTCATACAGTAAATCATAGGCTGTTCTTGAGGTGATGATTTTGAACTTGACGTAGGTTGTTTCATTGAATTAAATGAGGACAGTCCTACAATGCAGCACAGATATTAATTCAGAAGGCATCAGCCAAAAACAAACAAACAAACAAAAGATCATGAGCAAAAAGTTAAACCAGGCTTACCTTTTGTTGGTGCACAGAGCACTGTTGTCTGATTGGCCAGTGAAATACTTGCAAGCACACATTCCTGGTGGATTACTTTGTAACAAGAACAGCAACAACTGCTGCTTACCTTGTAGTCACTGAGACAGAAGATTAAAGAGTTGACACCATAATAACTTTACAGAAAGTAAAATCCTGTCTCATAGTGTTTTAAAACCACTATGCAATGTTTTGGCTACTGTGTTCAAACACATCTGCTAATCAAGCTGAACATCCTAGATGGTATGCAATATCTTGATGATACCTGAAGTAGAACACCTCCCCCAGCACAGCATTTTTTATGGCAGCTTTTAGTCTGAATGCCAGCTAAGATGCATAACTAGAACATCCCTGCTTTTTGATTGTTCACAGGGGCCTTATGTATGTTACAGGCCCCTCTGTCTGTATCTTTACTGACGCTGTTAACAAGGAGAAATGTACAAATAAAAATCTCAAGTATATATATATA
>NW_018128022.1:700847-701738 GCF_001952655.1 Monopterus albus | reverse complement strand
TCTGACTTAACACCGATTTAAACCGTAGTCAATGAAGAGGTTGTAGCAAGATCAAAAACATTTACTGTCCACTCGTCTATAACATCACGGTAAAAACTGCAAATAAACAATACAATAAACACTGTCAGTTATGCTTATTTAACCAATATCTATACTATAAATGGTGGTACACTTCAACACACATTCAAATGCATAGTATCAGCTAGCTTATGCACAACTGTAAATAAACTTCCTCAACGTCACATCTAACTCTTTTTAAAACAATCATAGCAAATGTTAACTATACTATGTCAACTGACACAGATCATAACTTACGGCATTGCTTCTATCACGTTTCCTAACGGATGAAAATGAATACACATACCGCAAACAAGAGCCTTACGTCCGCCATTTTTCTTACTAACGTGAAATCGCTAAAACCGGAAGTGACGCCATCACTCGGTGCCAATCGGTAAATAGATTTAGCGTTATCATTTCTTTTTACATATGTAATTATTAACCTGGCCCTTCACCAAAATAGATAACAACTTCAACAAATAATTTGCTAAACAAATGCCTTAGAGGCAACACAGATAGGAGGAAGTCAGACTTATCCAGTCCTACCCCATGACATCATCTTACCATCAATGTTTTGCAAGCAGTATCTCTACATAAATAATTATCTTCTACACCACACAAGTAACTAAAGAATTATTACAGAGTATTAACATTCATACACCACACCCACAATGCTCCATCTAATTAATCATTGAGCCTGTTCTTGCACATACCTTTATATTTATGTTTAAACTCGTCAACTCTATTACTATTTTTTATGTCCGCACTTAAATTATTCCATAGTTTTACCCCACTTATGGAAATACAAAATCTTTTTTGGTTGTACGTATAGCA
>NW_018128022.1:694042-700242 GCF_001952655.1 Monopterus albus | reverse complement strand
AATGGAAATAAATTATTTAAAAATCTAACAATGTGATTTTCTGGAATTTTTTTGTAGATTCTGTCTCTCACAGTTGAGGTGTACCTACGATGAAAATTACAGATCTGTCCGTTCTTTATAAGTGGGAAAACTTGAAAAATTGGCAGTGTATCAAATACTTATTTGCTCCACTGTATACATATATATATTTTTTAACTGAAGTAGGTCATTGCTATGAGAGGTAACCACCTTACAACATTCAATAATGCAAGAAATATGAGTATTACACAGAGGTCTATATGATTTAAAAATTTTTTTTATTTATTTTGGTAAGTCACCACAATGAAACCCAGAGCTAATAAAATTGTTTATATGCATGCCTGTCCTCACTCGTATTCTCTGTTCTCTAAGTAAAAACATCCTGCAGCACAAAAAACGGTTGGGAACCCCTGGGTTGGTGAACTTGGGTTGCCTAAATTGTCGGCTTGTTTAAGAGAGTGGATGCTTTAAAATATGCATGAAGCAGGTACACAATAGAAAGATTGAATTCATATGTTCAGAACCTTAGGAAACCTTTAATGAGCTGTTTGTATTTCAGCCTCTATGCTTTCTATGACAGTTAAGACAATGGTTTAAGGCAACACAAGCTCTTTTGTGGCATAGTGTATTGTTTCAGCATGTTACCCAACTTAACTTTGTTCTTAAACCCTGTTCCAGTGTAAGATGACATTTTCCATTAATACAAATCAGATAATCGTCACTCTTAAAGCCATCTGTGTGACTGGTGATAGAACCTTTAACCACAAACAAGAACTTAAACTTTGCCAGACTCTGAGTCATCCCCACACACAGTGCTGCCATAGAAATAATGTGGTAAATAATCACAGGCTAATCTGCTGTTTTGTGATGAAATGCGTATGCTGTCTGTGCAGGTCTGCATCCAAGTACTCAAAGATCTGTAAAGTATAGAGAGAGGAAATGTTATGTCCAGGTCTTACAAAGATTATAATTTGCACAGACATGAAATGCTGCTGTTGAGGCCTGTTATGCACTTGATTATTATGATTAAGTGCTATAGCATAAATCACATAACAGTAGAATTCCCCAACCACTACTAGCATACTCAACACCAATTACAATCCAAAATGTTTTGACTATATGGAGGAATTTGAGGTCTGGAAAACATTAAAATCTAAGAACAGACAGTTTCCATGAATGATGAATGCAGCATTGAAATTTTTTCTTTTGTTTATGTTCCAGATCGTGGGTTTGTCACTTCAACAGAGAGCGAGAAAGTCTTCATGAAACGACTGAGGGAGATTCTGAAGGAGAAAGCATTTGATGTGTAAGTTTGTCTTTACTACCTTCCGTCTGTTGTTGTGGTGACAGCGGAGGCAGGAGCGATAGGCTTTCCAGACATCTATGGACAAATTATATCTGAAAGTGGCTGCTGGACAATTGTCCCATTTCCCTGAGGAAAGTAACATCAAGATCAAAGATTTTTATTGTCAATTCACTATATGTGCAGGACATACAGATAAACTGAATTACCATTTCTCTCTCATCTAGTATTGAATGCCATTACCATTTAGGAAACTTAAGATAGAATGAAAGTAGAGTAAAATAGGATAAAAAGAATAAGAGAACTAAATCAAAGTAATTAGGATAAAACTAAATGGTACAACCTAATAGGCTGTAACGTAAGGATATAGGCATAAGAGTGGTTGGCAAAGAGCTGGGGTTTATGGAAGAGAGAAACAGTGTTTGAAAATAAGCACAATAGTGACACAAGTCTCCCACAGTCTCACATCTCAAGTTTCTCTCATCTTTGGTTCTTTATTTTGAACTGTAATGAAGCCATTGCATGCCCCCAGTTTTCCTGTGAAGCAGGAGTGAAAGCAGAGGCAGGACGACTTGGGAAAGAGAAAATGAAGTCAGACCAGCTGTATTGAGGGGGTGGGGACAGTACGGGCATAGATGAGAGAAAGCAGGAAGGAGAAAGTAAAGGATGATGAAGTTACTCACCCTTCCTCCCTACTCTCACAACATACAGGCAGAAAGTATTTCCTATTATAAATAAAAGTATAGTTGCCTCAGCTGCTGTGTGTTTATCCTTCAGATCTCGATGGCTTCTATTCACTAACCTCTGATATCAAACAGGAACAGAGAGCAGGGTAGCAATGTGGTGTGGGCTTTTGTTGTAGAGCAGGGCTTGTCTTAAGGGCAGAGAGACACCAAGATGACATAAAAGAACTGAAGGCCAACCCTTGTCACCTCACGTCAGCTTTGTCTGTGTCAGTTGGGTTGAAAAGTGACACTTGAACAACCACACAGACTACGGCCAACGGCATTCTGCACTTGCGTGACAGAAATAACTCCCCCTATCAGCAGGTGGCAGTATCTGTATTCACCATTCAGAAAAGGAAAGAAGAAGAGCTAGACTGCGAAAGTATAAACTGTAAACCAAACACCTCTCATTCAGCACATCTGCTGTTTAAAACTGTTTCTCATTGGGAATATGTCTGATAAGAAGTTGCAAGTGACACTGCTGTTCTTTGCCCTCTGCTCCCCTGACAGATTTGATGTTTTTAAAACATACAAAAATAATATATTGCAACTATGTATTAGGCTACTTGTACTTTCTGGCAATGTCATGAATTAGCCTACCAAATGCACCATCCTGATGTTTCTTTGCAAGCCATTCATTCCATTCAATGACTGCAAGGTGGTCAGAAAGCAAACAGTCGGTGCGATTTCCCCTAAGCCTCCAAACCTGCTCCTTGTATGATCTCCATGCCTTCTCAATATGCTGTGTATGGGCACTTGTGTGGGGTTCCACATACCACCTGCTGTGGTTGACAGTGTGATGGTTGTACCCTAAATCAGGGAGTATGCGATAAGCACGCCACTCATCACTGATAATTGATGATCCTAACCTCACATGACAAGCAATCAAAGGCACTAGATGCCTCCTAGATCTTTTTTCAACAAGACGTAGAATTGGCTTTTGTCTTCCCTGGTCATGTTGGACACCTAACATCCCAAAGACCCACTGCTTTCTTTTCCATCCACCAGTCATTCTTCCTCTTCCATACTGAAACAAAAATCAGAGATGTTATGAAATAGTTTTACCACACAAATGTTACAGGAATCAGCATATTTTGCCATAACACACCTTTCTTTTGTGTCGAAAATGGCTTTCATCAATAACAACAAATTCTCTTCTTCCTCCAATCAGTTGGCCTGTGCGTCTTCTCATCCTTTCAACTGCTGTCACACAGACATCCCTTAATTTTTTTTTTTTAGGTGTAGTTATTATAAAGTGTTACTGATATCTGGAGTAAAACATCTAGACTTAAATTCATGATAAAAAGAAAGTACACCCTCCTATTTTATGTTTTTATTCATCAGGGACTAAAAAAAACAACTGTGTGGACCTCACAAATTTCTATAAACAAAACAAAATAACCCCAGGTGACAACAAAAAAGACAAGTATGTGGTTACAGGTCCCCAAAACATCAGCAACATTCAGAAACCAGGTGGGAATAGTACTTTGACTTGGCCGTTCAAACACCTTGATGTTTTTCCTCTTTAGCCATTCAGATATCATTTTGCTGATGTGCTTGGGATCATTGTCCAGGTGTATGACCTCATCTTAAGCTGCCAGATAGATGGCCTCACATTTGTGAATCTCAAGAATATTCTGGTATAAAGTGGAGCTCATTGTCGTCTCAATGACTGGATGTTTTCCAGGTCCTATGGTTGCAAAACAAACCTAAATCACCTCTTCATCACCATGCTTGACAGTTAGTATGAGGTATTTATGGGGGTATGCTACATTTGGTTTTCGCCAGCCATGGCACTAAGCATGACAAACAAACAGCTCCACTTTGGTCTCATCAGTGCAAAGGATACTGTTCCAGAACTGCTGTGGTTTGTTCAGATGCACTTCTGCAAACCTAAGTCATGCTGCCATGTTCTTTTTTGGAGAGAAGGGACCTATTCCTAGACATCTTTTTGTCAAAGCCATACTTGTTTAGACTCTAATTGTGCTGTTATGAACATAAGCATTTAATGTCCATAGATATGTTGTCATGAAATGTGGTTCTGATGTGTAGCTATTTATATTGTGTTCCTCAGTTTTAAACCTACAGCCATGTTTCTCCTGTTTAAACAGTGGACAGCAGCCTGTTAGAATGATCCATTACAGTCAGTGTTTAGAACTCATCACTTAGAGCTTCTACTGTCCAGATGTGCATATGAAGCAGTTGCTCAGTCCGGTGTACAGTGCTCATTTTTATTTTTTTATTTTTTTTTATCTCTTTCCTAATACACATTCCCTTGCGTGTTCCCTTGCACATTTCCTTGCTAAAGCTGATTCTGATTTTATAAAAAGTATTCACCCCCTTGGGTGTTTTTCCCTTTTATTGATTAATCAATTTATTGATAAATCAATCATGGTCAATATAATTTGGCTTTTTTGACAAAAAATTACAAAAAACCTCTTTAATGTCAAAGTGAAAATGGGTTTCTACAAAGTATTGTCAATTAAATGAAAATATGTAATGTGAAATAAGTGATTGCATAAATATTCACCCCCTTCAAGTCAGTATTTAGTAGATGCACCTTTGGCTGCTATCACAGCACTGAATCTGTGTGGATGGGTCTCAGTGAGGCTTGCACATCTGGACATTGCAATTTTACTCCATTCTCCTTTGCAAACCTGCTCAACCTCTGCCAGGTTGCATGGCGATCAGGCGTGAACATCCCTTTTCAAGTCCAGCCACGAATTCTTTATTGAACTGAAGTCTGGGCTTGGACTCGGCTGCTCCAGAACGCTCACCTTGTTGTCTTTAAACCATTTCTGTGTAGCTTTCACTATATGCTTCGGGTCATGGTCTTGCTGGAAAATAAATCTTCTCCCAAGCCGTAGTTCTCTTGCAGACTGAAAAAGATTGTCCTCCAGGATTTTCCTATATTTTGCCACATTCATTTTACCCTCTACGTTTACAAGCCTTCCATGGCCGGCTGCCGAGAAGCATCCCTACAGCATGATGCTGCCCCACCACCGTGCTTCACCGTGGGGAGGGATGGTGTGTTTGTGGTGATGTGCAGTGTTTGGTGTCCACCAAACATAGCGTCTTGTCTGATGGCCAAAAAAGCACCATTTTGGTCTCATCAGACAAAGGTCAAAGAAGGTCAAAGTGTTTGTCATATGCACAGTTAGGAAACGTGTTTCTCTGTACAATGAAATTCTTACTTTGCTATCCATATGAATGCCACACAGTACAAGTGAAATATAAAGTAGATGAGCAATAACAAATCTAAATAGGCAGTAACACAAATCTAAGCTACTTTAAAGCAGCAAGTGAAAGAAGCACAATAAAAATACAACAAGAACACATAATTCAGAGAGAATATACTGTATGCTATGTGGGAGCTGTGATGTGCAAATATTGAGCAGTGAGTGTGCAATTATGCATGTGCAAAATGAGTATGTAAATGGTACAGATGGAATTACATGAGGTAGATCCAGAGTCAGCTGTTTAGGAGTCTGATGGCAGAAGGATAGAAAGAGTTTTTCAGTCTAGAGCAGGGCTGTCTAACTCAATCGCACAGGGGGCCAAAACTCAAAGCACATTTTAGGTCGCAGGCCAAACGGGATAAAAGTTTATTGAACAGGCTAAAATTAAATGTTTGTTGAACATAAATATGAATCGAAACAGACAGGATACAATAATTTTCCAAAATAAATAAACTTGAACTTAAAATCAGCAACTGTATTTCTGCTAAGGCTTACATTTGCAAACACCTGCTTTTTGTCTGTACACAAGATGTCGCACACTTTCATTATGCAGCTGATTTGGCTATCTCCTCTGCCCCAATAAAACTTGCTTTCACAGCAGCTTCACTGTGTGATTTCACTTTGGTGAAAATGTCTGCTGTGATGTCAGATTCCTCTTCAACTCCTCTACCTTCATGTTTTTCAGCTTGTCCTGATGTTTCGTGTCAAAGTGCCATCTTAGGTTATATTCCTTACTTACAGCCACATTAGCTCCACAAATAAGACACACAGGTTTACCGACAATGTCAGTAAACATATACTCAGCCTCCCACCGGTTTTAAAAGGCTCTGTTTTCAGAATCAACTTTCCTCTTGGCCATTGTTAGGGGCTAGCTTTGACTTGAAATTAGGGTTGTATACATCAACAGACACTTGA
>NW_018128022.1:685083-692498 GCF_001952655.1 Monopterus albus | reverse complement strand
AAGAGGGGGGGCCAGCCGCCATGGCATCTGAGGTGGTCTCAGTGTGTGTATGTGCCTCCTCTCTGTGCTGTAGCTGGAGGTCTCAGAGCGGGTGTAGAAGGTGTTGAGGTCATCCAGCAGGCTGTCTGTGGAGCTGATGATGCTGCTGGTGGTCCTGTAGTCTGTGATGTGCTGCAGGCCTTGCCACATCCATCTGGAGTCAGCAGGAGAATAGACGCCATTCAGCTTCTCTCTGTACTGCTTCTTGGCCGCTGTGATGGCTTTCCTCAGTCTGTACTTCACAGCTTTGTACTCCGTCTCATTGCCTGATCTGAATGCATGAGAGCGAGCACACAGCATGTGTTTATTGAGGGCTTTTGTTTGGGAAGCCTCCTGACTTGTATGGTGGGCACAATGTTGTTGCTAAAAGGTACTAATGTGCCCAGTCACATGCTCAGCATAGTCCTGTACGCTGACAGAAAGGTCCTCCAAGGTGGCTGCAGCTTTAAACACATCCCAGTCTCTGGGGTCCAGAGTTTAATTTGTTTGGTGACAGGGTTTGTTTGTTTCAGTCTTTGTCTGTAAGCTGGGGACAAGAACAAAGACATGTGGTCCGAGCGCCCAAAGCGAGCACGGGATGCAGCCCTCTATGCACCCCATGTTACTGTTAACATGATCCAGAGTGTTCTTGCCCCGGGTGGGAATGTTCACATGTTGGTAATATTTGGGAAGTACAGTCTGTAGATTGCACTGATTAAAGTCCCCTGCGGCAATGAATACAGCATTGGGGTGAGCCGTCTCTGATGACGTTGTGGAGTTTGCTGAGAGCCGCCGAGGGATTAGCTCTTGGGCTAACATACACAGCAGCCAGAAACACAGCACTATGCTCTCTTGCTAAATAATGGGGCCGGCATTTCAGTAATAAAAACTTTTCTGGTGAACAGTGTTTATAAACAGTCCGTACATTTCCACACCACGAGTCTGCTCAAGCTCTGCCAGGTTGCATGGCGATCAGGCGTGAACATCCCTTTTCAAGTCCAGCCACGAATTCTTTATTGAACTGAAGTCTGGGCTTGGACTCGGCTGCTCCAGAACGCTCACCTTGTTGTCTTTAAACCATTTCTGTGTAGCTTTCACTATATGCTTCGGGTCATGGTCTTGCTGGAAAATAAATCTTCTCCCAAGCAAACCAGTAAATTCCCAGTGGCTGTGTGAGTTGGCGACATCTAGCAATGCCTGTCTGTTGTATGTTAGCAGTGCATGACATTTGTGCACTGCAGAAATTTCACAAATTGTGAGACTACTACTGCGGACTTCCAGCGCCGACAGCGATGGCGGCCATGGTTACTCGCGCTCTCTTGTGTTTGTTGTTTTAATTTGTTTTCTTTGTCTTTTGCAACTCATCCCGGATTACTTTTACCAGAGAAGAACTTAAATATCAGACAACTCACACTGAACTACCTTCCTCCAATTTTTATGAACGAAGAATGCTGTATGGGCGTTCTGATGGGAGGCGCAGTGGCAATATACGGGACCTGGAAAAAATGCCGCCGTGGAAAGCGCGCAGGCGCCTTGGTGCGGTTACGTCAGAGAGGAACACGGACCTCACTCCCATCTATTCACCTGGCAAATCTCCGCTCCCTGGTCAACAAAATGGATGAAATTCTTCTCGTCAACAGGACTAACTCTGACTTGCTTCACGGAGACCTGGCGGACAGCGCGATTCAAGTACCGGGCTTCCAGGTGTTCAGAGCGGATCGTGTAAAGGAGCTGTACTGGAAAACAAGAGGAGGTGGAATCTGCTTCTACATAAATGAAGGTTGGTACACAGATGTCACAGTGCTACAGAGGACATGTACCGCAGACCTAGAGACTCTTGTCATCAATTGCAAACCTTTTTATTCTTCCTGTGAATAAGCACTATGGCTCCTGGCAGAACTGATAACTAGCCTGGAGCTAGCACATCACAACTTTCCACTCATTGTTCTAGGGGACTTTAACAGAGCAAATCTCGCCCACAAACTGCCCAAATACAGGCAGCATGTCACCTGTCCCACCAGGGACAAAATGACACAGGACCACTGCTACACAACAATAAAAGACGCCTATCACTCTGTCCCCCGCGCAGCCCTCGGACTCTGATCACTGTATGGTCCATCTTATTCCAACCTACAGGCAGAAACTTGAAGTGGTCAAAACAGTGAAGAGCTGGACTGAGGAGGCTAAGTCAGAGCTACAGGCGTGCTTTGACTGCACAGACTGGAGTGTATTTGAGACTGCAGCTACAGACCTGGATGAACTCACTGACACTGTCACATCTCATATCAGTTTTTGTGTGTGTGCCCAAAAAGACCTTCTGCACATACAACAACAACAAGCCCTGGTTTACAGCCAGACTCAAGCAACTTTGTCATGCCGAATAGGATGCTTACCAAAGTGGGGACAGGACTCTGTACAGCCAAGCTAGGAACTCACTGACAAGGGAGATCAGAGCAGCAAAGAGGAGCTACTCTGAAAAGCTGAAAGCTCAGGTTTCAGCCAACGACCCCTCGTCTGTGTGGGGGAGCCTGAAAAGCATCACTGGCTATAGGAAAGCATCCCCCCTTGCTGTGGATGACCGTCAACTAGTAGACAACCTGAATGTGTTGTACTGCAGGTTTGATAATCAAAACTCCCCCCTCACCCTCCTCACCTCAGATCCAGCAGCTGCTCCCCCAACAACCACCACCCTTCCCTCCAGCCCCCCACCTCTAACGATCTGTGAAAAGGATGTGCGTGGCCTCTTTAAAAAAACAAAAAAACAACAAAGGATCAGAAAGGCATGAGGCCCAGATGGTGTGACCCCCTCCTGCTTGAAAGTGTGTGCTGATCAGCTGGCCCCCATCTTCACACTTATCTTCAACAGGTCACTGGAGCTGTGTGTCCCCTTCTCCTGCTTCAAATGCTCCGCCATCATTCCAGTCCCCAAGAAAACCTCCATCAGTGGACTGAACGACTACAGACCTGTCGCCCTGACATCTGTAGTTATGAAGTCCTTTGAAAGACTGTTGTTGGCTTACCTGAAGGACACCGTAAGCCCCCTGCTAGACCCCCTGCAGTTTGCCTACTGGGCAAACAGGTCAGTGGATGATGCAGTTAACATGACACTGCCCAGGTGAGGCTGGGGAAAACCACATCCAGCACCCAGACAATAAGCACAGGCGCCCCTCAGGGATGTGTGCTCTCCCCTCTGCTGGTTTTTTTTTCTAGACCGACTGCATCTCGAAGGACCCATCTGTCAAGCTCCTAAAGTTTGCTGATGTTACAACGGTCATTGGTTTCATCCGAGGCGGCGACAAGTCAGCCTACACATGGGAGGTTGAGCAGCTGGTCCTGTAGTGTATCCACAACAACCTGGAGCTGAACACGCTCAAAACAGTGGAGATGACAGTGGACTTCAGAAAGAGCCCCCCCACCTTACCCCCACTTGCCATACTTGGCAGCACTGTTTCAGCAATAAAGTCCTACAAATTCCTGGGCTCCACTATCTCCCAGGACCGGAAGTGGACATCCAACATCAGGATCATCATCAAGAAGGCACAGCAGAGGATGTCCCTCCTGTGGAAGCTCAGGAAGTTTGACCTGCCCCAGGAGCTGCTGGTACAGTTCTACAGAGGAATCATCGAGTCTGTTCTCTGCATCTCCATCACTGTCTGGTTTGGCTCAGCAACCAAACAGGACAAGTACAGACTTCAACAGCCAGGTCATTGATGCAAGCCTGCCCTCCATGGACGACCTGTACACCTCACGGGTCAAAAGGAGGGCGGAGAGGATCACTGCAAACCCCTCACACCCGGGACACAATACCGCTGGAACTCCTCCTCTCTGGATGGCGTTACAGGTCACTGTGCACTAAGACAACCAGGCACAGAGACAGTTTCTTCCCCCAGGCCTCTGATGAACACTTGACCAACGACAGTATGACTGGACAATAACTTTCAGTGCAATACTTGTAAATATTCATTGTACAGATTATACAGACTCATACAGGTCTCTAGTTTTAAATACTCTGTTTTTATTCATATTTATCTCATTTCAGTGAGCATTCCTTTGTCTGCATTGTTTACTGCCTGTTTATACTGCTTATACTGCTTATTTTGCATTGTTTGCACCGTTCTGTTGTTTGTTAATACTGCTTATTTTGTTATATTACACAGCCTTATGCTGGTTTACTGTTTACTTGCCCCTTGCATGGGGATATGTGCATGCACATTGAGAACGGATGTACCAGAGTCAAAGTCCTCGACACACCTGGCCAATAAAGCGGATTCTGATTCTGATACTGATACTAGGACCAATGGGTCAGTCATTTTAAAGGGGGTGAATATTTATACAGTCACTTATTTCCCATTACATATTTTTATTTAATTGACATAACTTTGTAGAAACCCATTTTCATTTTGATATTAAAGAGTTTCTTTTGTTTTTTTTTGTTTTTTTTTGTCAAAACAGCCAAATTATATTGACCATGATTGATTTATAAAATCAACAAAAGGGTAAAACATCCAAGGGGGTGAATACCTTTTATAGGCACTGTATATCCTGTACATGTTGAAATGGCCTGCATGAATGTAGAGAATATGAATGTCCGACTATATAATAGGACAGTAAATCTTTGATGTTGAGTTAAACCCTGCAGCAGTACAGGAATGAATAGGTAATCATGATGTCAGCTTGCTGAGTTAGAAGTTAATTGCTTTTTTCCCCTCTGTTCAGGACACAAGCTTCATCAGTGGATGACAGGGAAGACCAAGAGGAATTTGGTGAACTTACTCTCCATTCTGACACCCTGACCCTAGAGGGACTGCCGTGTACCAATGCTGTGGAGGTACACAGGGACTCTCAGCCAGGTGAGGAAAACCCACTACTGGGATTCATGTAACCAGCTCTGGTAAATGTTGCTTAGATTTACTGTCAATATTGGAGACTAAAATCTCAAAATAGCTGAAAACAAAACAAAAACAGAACAGACACATGTATAATTGACTTTCTTATTTCAAAGAATGTAAAATGTGATAGAATCATAGGAATTGTATAGTACATTATCAGACTGTTTTGCTTTATTCTCTAAACTATCTGATCATCAGTTTGCCTTACTGCTGAATGACAGTAAAGGTGCAAAGTCGTTGTTTTAGAGTGCAGAAATGGTGGTAAGCTGAAGATTTGCTATGGAAGAAGCTATTTAAAATGTATCCAGTCACCATGGCCCCACTGGCTAGTTACATTTTTAAGGAGGTAGGCACTGGATCTGTTGTAGCCTATGGCATAACAACAGATGCAATGCTTACAGGCTACCTCATAATACTTAAGTATAAAAAACAGCTTTAGTCTTCACTGTTCAGTTAAATCTACTGGATTTTACTGAGTATTAAACACTTTTGTGTTTAAAAATTCATTCTAAACAGTTAAGCAGGTGTTTAACTCGTGCATCCCAGCTTTCTTACAGAGCTCACTTACGGCTAATGTATTTACATTACTTTGTAGGAATCCACTTATATGTGCACCATGTATCTTCACCTCTAATGTACATCATTTCCATTTGTTTCTATGTGCAGTGTTTCTTACACATAGACTTGACTTGGGTGGGCCGCCCAGGTACTGTAACTCAATGGCCGCCCAAGTGTATTTGGCCACCCATTTTTATTATAAAAATTTTTTATGTCTGAGAGAACTACACCATCTGTGATCAATTAACTGCAAATGAATATTCTCTTGATATTTCATCTGCACACAGTGCAGTGATTCGCTCATCCGCTCTTTGCTGCATTCTCTCTCTCGCACGCGCGCAAACACGCACGCACACACGTTGTGTTTTCATTCCTTGTGGGGACTTCACATTAACTTATTCATTTCTTGCCCCTTCTTATCCTAACCTTAACCATAACCACTACTTGCCTAACACCTAACCCTAATACTTAACCTAACACCTATCCTCATCCTAACCCTAAACCATGTTGCCACCTTAAAATTCAGTGATTTTCTTGTGGGGACTAGCTTCTGGTCCCCACAAGGATGGCTGAGTCCCCACAGTGTGAGTGTGTTAACAGGTTTCGGTCCTCATGATGTAAGTAATGTAAGTAATACAAAGGCACACACATACAAACATACATAGTGACCTCATGTTGAACCACAGTGTTACTGCTGTGTTTGTGTGTTGGCGGACCTCTCCTTCTACATTACATCAATCAAAATCTGCATGATGTATACTGTAGCAAAGTGTTCAAAGATGCTAACAAGGCTACTCTGTTTCCCTTCTACAGAGTCTGTGAGGAGCAGTAGTAAAATCGTAGCAGAGGCTGTGGTTGATGAGGAGGCCATCTTGAGTCTCCTGGAGAACAGTCAGATCTTCCTCCCACTCTCCCGGCCATCCAGCCACTCACCCCTGTTAGGTACAATAGCCACTCTTCAGATCAGACAGCTCTGGGCTGCTGACATCCTGTTATTCTTTTTTTTGTTAAATATACAGTTTAAAACAAATATTTACAGCACAGGAAACACTCTATAGATCATAAATGGGTTCATTTGCTCCGGTCGTACAGGGACCAGGCGGCCCTTAGCAAAGTCCTGGAGCACCCCCTACAGGGTACCGTGAGGCACACGGTCAAATGCCTTCTTCAGATCCACAAAACACATGTGGACTGGTTGGGAAAACTCCCATGAACCCTCCACCACCTTGAAGAGGGTATAGAGCTGGTCCAGTGTTCCACGGCCAGGACAAAAACCGCATTGTTCCTCCTGAATCCGAGGTTCGACTATCTGTCGAATTATCCTTTCCAGTACCCTGGCATAGACTTTCCCGGGGAGGCTGAGGAGTGTGATCCCCCTATAGTTGGAACACACCCTCCGGTCCCCCCTTCTTAAAGAGGAACACACACCCCGGTCTGCTAGTCCAGAGGCACGATCCCCAACCGCCATGCGACGTTGCAGAGGCTTGTCAGCCAAGACAGCCCCACAACATCCAGAGACTTGAGGTACTCAGGGCGTATCTCATCCACCCCCGGTGCCTTGCCACCGAGAAGCTTCTTAACTACCACAAGGTAAACTACGTCAAAGGGTCTGTTGGGATTATACCTGAGCCCCCGGCCTCTGCTTCCTCATCGGAAGACATGACGCTGGGGTTGAGGAGATCCTCGAAGTATTCCTTCCCCCACCCGACGATATCCCTAGTCGAGGTCAACAACTGCCCACCTCCACTGTAAACAGTTTTGGCAGGGCACTGCTTCCCCCTCCTGAGGTGTTGGACGGTTTGCCAGAATTTCTTCGAAGCCGACCGATAGTCCTTCTCCATGGCCTCACCGAACTCCTCCCAGACCCGAGCTTTTGCCTCCACAACCACCCGGGCTGCAGTCCGCTTGGCCTGTCAGTACCCGTCAGCTGCCTCCGGTGCCCCACAAACA
>NW_018128022.1:677970-684961 GCF_001952655.1 Monopterus albus | reverse complement strand
CTGCATCGGCAATGGAGGTGGAGAACATGGTCCATTCGGACTCAATGTCTCCAGTCTCCCTCGGGATCTGGTCGAAGCTCTGCTGGTGGTGGGAGCTGATGATCTTGTTCAATTTGGCTTGATGATCAATCACACAAACATTTGTCTAAACACTAATTGTGGATTACCAGGCCATTCCTGTTGCCAGCTTTTGTTTCTGGTTGAGATCAAGCCACCTCCATTTTTTTTTCCATTCTGATGTCACCTTTTTTTACCTTCATTTGTCTTAAGGCACTCATTGTGCCAAAGTGTTGATGTGGTAGGAAAACCTTGGTAATGAAGTTAACAAATACCTTATGCTTGAACATGGTGTTTGTTATGGACAAACTGTAACTAGCACAGAAGTCCAATAACAGAACACCGCTCGGGTTCAGATCGGGGGGGGGGCCGTTCCTCCCAGTCACGCCCCTCCAGGTATCACCATCATTGCCCACGTGAGCATTGAAGTCCCCCAGTAGAACAATGGAGTCCCCAGTCGGGGCACTTTCCAACACCTCTCCCAGAGATTCCAAGAAGGCTGGGTACTCTGCACTGCTGTTCGGCCCATAGGCACAAATGACAGTGAGAGACCTATCCCCGGCCCGAAGGCGCAGGGAAACGACCCTCTCGTTCACCGGGGTAAACTCCAACACATGGCGGCTAAGCTAGGGGGGCTATAAGCAAGCCCACACTAGCCCGCCACCTCTTTAGGACATGCTTAAAGTTATTGGTTGTTGCTCTTGATGTAATGTCTTTGTTTCTGTGTTCAGACAGCAGCCAAGACCACGCCATCATTGATTTGCTGGCAGGGCTGGAGGATGATGGTTTCTGTCAGACCCCCATTAGGCAGAATTCTCAGTCCCAGTCAATTCCTGGTTCAAGGAGCTACCACTGCAACAGTGATGAGGAGGAGGCAGGGCCAGAGCTGGACAAGGAAGAGGCAGAGCTCAGTGTGTTAATGTCACAGCGATGGGACAGTGAGGCTCCCGAGAACTCAGCCTTACACAGGCAAGTTTTTTTCAGTTGTATTTGAGTGAAGAATCTACTTGCTTCATTGAATAGTTATATACACAATGGGCCACATTCACCAACTGTTTTTAAGAACACATTTGTTTATAAAACGCGATTAGGAAGATTCCTGCAAGGCAAGGGATGCCCCCCCCGGGGGCAAGGCAAGGGATGGCCCCCCCGGGGTAGTTTGTAGTATAGTTGCCGGTCAATAGCGCCCTCCTTCTCCAGCTTCTGAAAACAGTCTATAACCTTCTTCTTGTAGCCACTGGTGGGGTCCCTCTTCAGTGCTTCATAGGTGGTGGTGTCACTGAGGAGGTCGGAAACTCTGGTCTAATAGTCAGCTGAGTTTAGGACTACTGTACATCTGCCTTTGTCTGCTGGAAGGATTGTGATGGTTTCAGACATAAACAGAGTGATGTGGTATATGCAATTAGGTGTAGTCAGGAGTGTGACGACTTGTACATTGGTGAAACTAAGCAGCCGCTGCTCAAATGCATGGCCCAACACAGGAGGGCCAACTCCAGTGGACCAGAGTCAGCAGTCCACCTCCACCTGAAGGACAAAGGACATTCTTTTGAGGACAGTGAAGTCTAGATCCTCTCCAGAGAACATTGCTGGTTTGAGAGAGGAATTCAAGGAAGCTATTTTTGTCCAAATTAAACACCCCATAATTAATAGGGGTGGTGGACTAAGACACATCTTGTCACCCATCTACAATCCTGTTTTGAGATCTCTGCCCAAACATGCCCACCAGGACAATAGGCGTCGGTCCACAGGTGAGGGTTCAAAGACAGGTAACGACGCTCACCGATACTGGGATATAACGACTCAGTTGTTAGGGGACATTGTTGGCCTTCTAAGGACTGAAACACTACCGATGGGGATAAATATCTCCGACTCAACGCCAGTCAGTCAGAACTGATGAAGCTTCTTGGATGAGAGGTGAAACATCTTTGACCTAAAAACCTAGTCCTTTTGATTTTTCTAAGTTTTTTTTCCAGCTTACTATGACCTGGATGAGAATTTGTGTGGAGCTTTTTGATATCTTTTACATTTTTTGCATAATTGATGTTTACATTTTGTTTCATTTCAATAGCCACACTCTAGAAGTCCTCAGTGTGTAGGACTAGTCTGACACATACACCCACACACATCCACACACACACAAAACCCTACTTGTTTTACTTACTTTGTGGGGACCAGTGGGAAAATTTTCACATCTTTATAAGTTCAGCATACTTTCAGCTAGAAGAGCTATTCAGGTATCCAAATGTTCAGCTCTTCAAGGACAATTCCTGCTTATATTTATTGCATCTCATCCTTCAGATTATTCAACAAAGAATTTCAACCATTTCTTCTTAACTATTTCAACAAAGAACATCAGCCATTTCTTCTCAACCTCCAGTTGTTTCAACAATTGATTTCAGGAATTTTCAGGGTGAACCTTCAGCGTATCAGCGTCCACACATATTTTTGACAGGAAATGCATTTCTCTAGTTTCTGTTAATGTCTATAAGTCTCTCAGATATTGTGGCCAGTGTTAAGGCTGTCTAAGTGTTTAGTTGTACAGCACTTCATTTGAGATCAGACTTAGGGCAGATGAAGGGACCTGGGTGCACTCATGGAGGTCCGCTCAGTGCCATGAGAGCTGTGTATGGCCCCGATGTGCTGGTCCAGCGCAGATAACTCTGGTCAAGCCTGTCCTTCTCCACTGGTCAGTGTCTCTCTTCTGTTTGTTTTGTTGCATCAGATTTGAGATCTTTCCAGTTCAATTCCCTGCAGTCTCATGCCCTTTTATGGGCGTTCGCTGGGCATTAGCCTATGCCAATTAGGAATGACTGGCAGCTTTCAACTTACAAACACATGGCATTCATCAATATAAGAACACAGGTGTAAACAATTCTCCAGTTTAAGAATGCAGTCATGAACCAGACGTAGACTTTTCTTAGAACCTTAACAAGAAAATTAGAAAACACATCAATATGTCGGTGAATAAGGCCCATTCTTCATGGTGGTAAATGCTCTGCAGAGAGGGCAGTGGAGTCCTGGTGATCTTCTCCGGGAGCAAGCCCATTAATGGCCTTAAACATGAACAGTAAAAATTTAAAATCAATTCTATACTGTACCAGAAGCCAGTGAAGAGACTGACAGACAGGGGTGATGTGAGCATACTTGGGAGTTTGACAGTAGGCAAGCAGCTACATTTTGTACTAGTTGGAGCCTATGGAGGAGAGACCGACTAATTCCAGTTTAGAGGGTGTTGCAGTAGTCAAGTCGTGAGCTAATGAAAGCATGAATGGCTTTTTCTAGGTCGACTCTAGATATAGTCACAGTACAAACAGAATAAGATTATCAGAGGAACGCAGCGGTCTGACTGGGGTATGACTAGTTAAAAGATCAGACAGATATGCTGGAGCAAGGCCATTAATGGCCTTGAACATGAACAGTAAAAATTTAAAATCAATTCTATCTCCTAGGCCGGATACAATGTGAGTAGAGTCCAAGCTAAAAGTGATGTATTCAGTCTTCCTCTCATTCAAATGAAGGAAGTTCTGTGCGAGCCACTGTTTAATATCACGCAAACACTTGTGCAAGGGGGCTAGTGCATTGACATTACTCTGCATCAACAGTAAGTAAATCTGCACATCATCAGCATAAAAATGAAAGCATATGTTATGTTCAGAGATAATTGAACCTAACAGTAGCATATATAGTGAAAAAAGTATAGGTGCCAGGATTGAGCCTTGGGCATTGCCCAAGGAAAGAGGGGCCATTGTAGAAGTAGAGTTATTTATCACAACTGAAAAGGTCCTATTGGTCAGAAAAGAAATAAACCATTTGAGCACAGCACCACGCAGGGATGTGAGTAGAGTCTGGGCTAAAAGCAGTGTATTCAGTCTTCCCTTCATTCAAATGAAGGAAGTTCTGTGCGAGCCACTGTTTAATATCACGCAAACACTTGTGCAAGGGGGCTAGTGCATTGACATTACTCTGCATCAACAGTAAGTAAATCTGCACATCATCAGCATAAAAATGAAAGCATATGTTATGTTCAGAGATAATTGAACCTAACAGTAGCATATATAGTGAAAAAAGTATAGGTGCCAGGATTGAGCCTTGGGCATTGCCCAAGGAAAGAGGGGCCATTGTAGAAGTAGAGTTATTTATCACAACTGAAAAGGTCCTATTGGTCAGAAAAGAAATAAACCATTTGAGCACAGCACCACGCAGGCCGACGCAATGTTCAAGGTGGGAAATGAGAACTGTATGGTCCATGGTGTCAAAGGCTGCTGTGAGATCTCGAAGCACTAGAACAACGGGACTCTTTGTGTCAAGGGCTGTAAGAATATCATTGTGCACCTTCAATAGTGCGGATTCAGTGCTGTGCCGGGACCTAAAGCCTGATTGAAATTTATTGACAACAGCATAAAGTTCAAGATGAGACTATAACTGTGTGAGGACAATTTTCTCCATAGCCTTGGATAAAAAAAAAAAGACAAATGTGAGATTGGACAAAAATTAGAAGGGAGTGTGGGGTCGAGGTTGGGCTTCTTGAGAAGTGGTCTGACTACAGCATGCTTGAGGGCAGTAGGGACAATACCCAGCCAGGGGTAGCTGTTAATAAATGTGACCAGGCAAGGCCCAATAATGTCAATGACCTCCTTCATTATCCTAGCAGGGACAATATCCAGAGGGCAATGAGTGGATTTTTGCTGTTGCACTGATTATTTGAGCTGTCACAAAGAAATCGGTATAAAGTTCTCCAAGGCAAACTGTAAAGGAGACCCAGTTGGAACAGCAGTTGTGGACGATGCAGCTGTAGCAGTTGCTAAGAATCCTACGTGATATGCGAAACCTCCTCAACATCCTCATGAAGTACAGACACCGTTGGGCCTTCTTGACCAGCTGTGTGGTGTTATGTGTCCAAGTGAGGTCCTCACTGATGTGGACGCCCAGGTATTTGAAGCTGCTCACCTACTCTCCCCTGTTAGAAATTAACCCAGTTCTTTTGTTGGAAGCACGAGCAGTGAAGACAGGAGAGGACTGTTTAAAATCAAGAGAAAGTTTGCTAAAAGTCTGATCACAACAGGAAAGTCTTACAGCGCTGGATTCAGAGAGAGAGAGCTCCCGCAGGAAAACCAAGTTCTGAATCCTGAATTAAGTTTTTACAACACATTTATCTTCCTGGGCTGCTCCGCCCTGACCAGGGGTGCAACCTTCAATAGTTTGTGATCCTATTGGCCATTTGGTGTGAGCCGGAGCCCGCACTTCTATGTTGGAATGTGGTAAATCTAGGTATGTGTGTGTGTGTGTGTGTGTGTGTCTCAGGTGGCAGCTTGATCTTGATCAATGGGCCCCGAACAATGGGTGGCCTGAGTTTCAGGCCCCCGGTGTGTGTGATGCTAATAAGTATGCTAAACTGGCCAAGTTGTGATCTCAGGTTGCAGCACCTGCCCTCTGCAGGACATCTCAAGACAAAGCCAAACTTGGAACACGCCAAGCGGGTCTAGGTGTGAGTGCAAAACAGACCACCCTGTCTCTGTTGAAATGTAAATAGGCTGTCTGGTCATTTAGGAGATGCAGACATCTCATCTCTACAGAAGTTGAAACAGACAGTTTCTACCTCAGTATCACTTGATTCTCATCAATACAATTGTAAGATATATAAGCAAGGAAAATAAATGTATTAAGAATAACCAAAGCTCAATAGTTCTGGACAGTCATCAATATAGCAGTAATGTGTATAAACAAGGAAAATAAGGTTATGAAAGGTAACTAAAGGGAACTACAGGTATGAGAAGTAACTAAAGCTTATAAAGTAACTAGAGTCTATAAGACTCAAATCTTACACCCCTTTGAGCCTCCACAGTGATGAACAGTGACCGATGAGTTCTTCTCTCCTTCCCCATGTCCACTATCATCTCCTTCGTCTTGTCCGTGTTGAGGCTGAGATTATTGTCCTTGCACCATGACACCAGACTGGCCACCTCCCTCCTGTAGGCTGCTTCGTTCCCGCCAGTGATGCGACCTATCACTGTGGTGTCGTCCACATCTCTGTATAGATGTGTTACAATTTTCCCTCTTTAATATGATTGGTAAACAACAGCTAATCTGGCTAGAATTTGGCCCCGTTCTTATGGTAAATAGTGTAGATTCATTGAATTGGGTTTAACATTGGACTTAGCCTGTAGTGTGTCTGAAAAGGTGGAGAAAGGATAATCTAAGTTACAAGCTTTACAAATACAAAGAAAAATAAGAAATTGGTGTATGTAAGTTTTACTATTCCCGTACTTGTCTCTGTGCTTCTGTTTAAGCACAAACAAATAGACACTTAAGGGATTTTTCCATTATAGGAACCTACTGAAACGTGCCGTGCCGAGTAACACTCATTACAGGTTCTGCGTTATTTCCACTGCTGTGTGACTGCATCAAGAACCAGGGATGTGAGGGGGGAGGTGTATGCAGCGCAGTCGCCGGTGATTGGTTAAATGTCTGCGCCTTCACACATCAAGCATTAGCATTAATTACCATGTGTAAAATACAGCTGATTGTGTGTGTGAGAGAGAGGAGCAGCCCCTCCGTCATCTAAACAGACCAACAGAGAGAAAATACACTTGAAAAACAAAGCAGGATGGTCTGTGTCAATCCTGGAGGCTATGCTCGGTGATGGTTAAGGGAAATGTGGGGTACACTGCTTGTTTGGTTTCGATAGTGGAAACACAGCATTAGCAATCAGATAAAAGTTGTTGTTTACTCAGTGATGCTGTTATTCCTATGTGTACAGGCCTGGTGTGAAGGATGCAGAGGACGGCTTCAGTGATGAGCAGCAGGTGTCCTCTGACGAAGACATGGAGTGTAGTGGGAATAACACTCTATTCGCCAGTCTGTCCATCCCCCAGCTTGATGGGGCAGCAGATGAGAGCAGTGGTAAGTCATCTCACGCTGAGACATTCTGAAACAC
>NW_018128022.1:675483-677935 GCF_001952655.1 Monopterus albus | reverse complement strand
GTTTGATGAAGGATATCAATACAGAGCTAACAGAAGCTGCTTAATAGAAATTTGGGTCGACACCAGGTTTTAGCTGTATTATCTGATTTTGTTATGAGAGAGATGTGATGTGATATAATATATTACAAGACTTTCCTGGAGTTCAGGATAGTTTCAGCTATCTCTTAATGAATTTTGCAGTGATTGCCATGGCAGATCTTGGAGTGGGGGTGGAAGTGGTGGAAGTTAAAATGCCCATGGCTGCTCATTTTGCTCATTTCCAGCTGTTTAATGTTTAATATTGGGTACCTCGAGATTAGCTTTGCACCCCTCATAACTCCAAATAGTCTGTAATTATTTCAGAATGATAAAACCAGAGATCCTCTTCTATAAACAAGAGGATAGTTTGTGAACACGCACAACTCCTGCTGCTGGTGTTGTGTTGAAATCTGAATCCTAAACACAACCACTGATGCAGACACAGTAACTTAAACAAGGCATTAACAGACATGCAACATGTTTTTTTCTTTTTAACTTACTGTTACGTGCCACCAAGTAGTGGAAACATCACTCCCTTTCAAGTAGCTCCAAGATCGATAAATCCAACCTGTGGTTGCTGAGTCTTCCCCTACAGGACCATATACAGTCCCAAAGTAGTGAAATTAATTCCAACAGGCCTCGAGCACTCAAATCAAACAGATACTATGCTCTGGGGTATTCCAGCATTGATGAGCTGATCACTAACCGCCTCAGGGGGCTTCACTGGCCGGCTACTTTTTAGGTTAGACCTGGTCAGGTAAAACAGCGAGTCCCTGTACAGGAATATTCCCAGACATGCAGTAACCTCAGGCCCTGTATTTTCCTCCACATCCTCTGGTCACAGGGCAGCAGCAGGAGGTAAAATATAGCCACAAAACTGGGTGCAATCGAAAATTCCACTTTTACAATGGCACCAGTGGATGTGTTTTTTTTTTTTTTTTTTTTTTTTTTTTTTTTTTTTAAAGCTTTCTTGAAAATACACATAACAAACAAGGCAATACAACATCCGATATGGTGGGGAAACCAGTGGATGTCGGGCAAGTTCAGATGAACACACGATGCCCTGGAGAATTATGACCATTCAAAGAAATCCTTATACTTAATTTTGTTAGAAAACAAAGTCTCACAAGCAAGAGTTTGCAAGACCTGTATAAACCGACTTGCTTCTGCATAGAAGTACTACAACATACGCACACCTCAATTTTTGAGCTTTGGGTCATGTTTAAGATGATAAATCACCATTGTAACATTATAGATAAGTCAGATAATAAGGAAAAGCATGTCATGGGCTCTTTAAGAACTTAATACTCTTTATATTTGTGTGTATGTGCCACTTGCTTTCTTATGAAAGCTTCAGCATTTTGTTTTGATGAAACTGTGCATTTATATCACTGCCAGAACTGCTCTCACCCATTCCTTGTACTAAGACGTTTTATTATGACATGATAAAAGATGTTGCTTGTATTGTGGTTTACTGTAACATATACGGTTCCCTTCTGATGTCCCTCTTTATAAAACCAAACAATGTCAAATGTATGGAAAACACAAAGGCCCTTTGAACATCCACTAATTAAGATGTGAAAAGTGTATCAACTAAGTGTATAGCCTTGCGTACATATTCTCCTTGTGGTGAGATTTTAATTTATTTGTTGCATCTGTTAACTGTTAATGAGATGCCTCTTCTCTCTTCTGTTGTATGGTTAGAGTCATCTTTGAATGATAGCAACTCCAGGACCCAGTCTTCTCTCATAGTCACAGAAAAGATGCTTGGGAAAAGAAATCCCTTCCCCAGAGAGACGGTCCACCTGGAGCCACCTTCCTCAGCTAAGATCCTTGTGGAGTGTAAGCACCCTGAGCGTAGACCAGTTCATGTGCTGGACACAGAACAACCACTTGACATGCACTTTCAATCAAAAAGCACCCAGGACAGCAGTAGTGAATGTTCAATGGGGTTCAAAGTTAATAAAGAAATCCCTTACATCCCACCAGTCAAGCACCCTATCCCCTGCAAGATTGCCAATCACCCTGAGGTGTCTCCCATCTGCGTGGATAAAGAAGTCATCCGACCCCTGTACACTTATGATAAGAAAACCTCCATAGCTTTGGATAAGACAGATCTAGAAGGTTTTCCATTTGGTAACGGAAAGGTCGCCAAAAGCAGGAAGAATTATGGCACCATAAAGGATGTAGAAACAAACTGTCTGTCCATTCTTCAGAACCACAGGACCTTCTCTTTCTGTTACTCAAAGCTAAGAAACTGCTCCTCAAAGGCAGAGCTGGAACTGAGCCAGAAGGAACATAAAAGCCCCATTCTAAGAAATATCTCTTCAACCCGGCCACCTATGGAAGAGGATGAGTTTCTTGATCTTCGGGAGGAGGAAATAGGTCAGGACAGTGAGGAGGGAGATGTTGGTGAACTCAAAATCAGGTACGA
>NW_018128022.1:672143-675428 GCF_001952655.1 Monopterus albus | reverse complement strand
TTCTTCCCCAGCGTCATCCTGTCCAACTGCCTCAGTAGGAAGAAAGCTGGGACTAAAAAGCTTACTGATTACTGCAGCAAGCTAGAACAGGCCCATCCTCGCAGGTCTAGGTTAAAAGTGAATAAAAAACGGTTAGGAATGGCAGGACAGAAGAACAAATCAAACCTAGTTGCAAGCTCTACCTCTGACAGCCAGATTAGCACTGGCTTCACCCCAATTATGCCTGCTTGCCCAGTGAAGACAGAAATGCTAGTTTCAGAGATGCCATTTTCAGAGGTCAAGGCAATAAAGCAGGCTAAGCCTGTTAAAGATGGGCCCATTGTAGAGGGAAAGCCAGTCACAAAAGAGGAGTCAGGAACTGAGATGAGATCTTTCGATGAACATGCAGAACCATTTTCAGTGCCCCCTGCCACAAACTCCACAACTGTTTCCATTATTTCGGAAGAAGCTAACGACACAGCAGAGGATAGGTTAAGCCCACTGCAAGATGAATCTGCTGAAGTCACCTGTACCAAACCTTCAGCACTGCCTGGTAGTAAATACACCCTGAGGGCCAAACGAAAGATGTGCTTCGAGGGTGAAGATGGAGAACACTCAGGTGTCACTCGTTCTAGAAATCCAGCCTCCGCCAAAGACAACAAGCTCAAGAATAGCAATGTCCCCAGTGGGCAAGACGTAAAATACCAGAAACGACGCAAGAAGGAGCCCCCTATCATCATAAAGTACATTATAATCAACAGGTTCAAAGGACAGAAAAACATGTTGGTGAAGATGTCCAAACTAAATGCAGAGGAGCAGTTGGTGTCGCTGACACCGGACAAGCTAAAGCAGTATGCTAAATTGGCCCCTCTCAAAGATTTCTGGCCCAAGGTGCCAGAATCCACTGCAGTCAGATTTCCCATCCCTGAGCCAAAGGCTAAGAAACAGCCCAAACGAAAGCCAAAGGTCAACTCAACTAATAAGAAAACAGTCAGCAACTCCTCCAGACCTCAAGACAGACAGCGAAAAAGAGTCAGAAGGACTAAAGGCTGTCAGAGAGGCCCGATTCTACCCTCTCTACCACCACCTCAGCCATGTTACTGTGAACTAGCAGATGATTATGACACTGAATATACTGATGTCATGGTAGAGCTGGGCTACCTCTCTGATAGATCCCCAAGCCCTACAGATTGCACACCCCCACGTTGTTGGTCCCCAAGTGACCCTCTTATGAACAGCTCAGAACAGCTGATAAACCCCTTCAATGACCCATGTTTTAATTCATCTTTTCACAAGCCATACACTGTATCTTCAACCAAAGGAGCACAAAAAAAGTGTCGGACTGCCAAACCTAAGAAATCTGTAGAAACTAAAAGGAAAATCAGCAAGAGGGCTACTAAGCCTCCAGAGGAAGAAAAGTCCAAAAAAGAGAGATCAAGACAAAGTAGTGGTGCTGCTCCAAGGCAGAGAAAGAAAGCTAAAGATTTAGCTGACAGTACTGTCAGTAGTTGTACAACCATAACAGGACCTAGAAGGTTTCATAAGAAGAAACCCAAGGAACCCAAATGCCATGAGTTAAGTGAAACCAGCTCTCAGCTCCTTTACCCTGAGAATGAGTTTCTTTTTTCAGAGAGTTTCTCTCAAGAGGTTCCTTCATTTCAACATCCAGTGAGCACAGAGCACAGCCAGGGTCATTCCCAGACTGCATCTGTACCAGACTCCTACTCGGTAGTCCGGTCTATAGAAGCAAAGGTTGAGGACTGTGAGACCTCAATCATGGAGGTCAACCAAAGCTTTTCACCAGGTGTTCAGCTGAAGCAGCAAGGTTGCCAGACCAATGTGATAAAGGCAGAGGTTTCACAGGAGGATTGCATGGCTCCCTCACGTCCTCTGGTTGCTCAGCCCTTACTGGATAATGGTAAAGACCCCCAATTTTCAGTTGCCCTCCTACATTCAGGCCCCAAGAATGGGGAGATCCCCGCTGTTTGTGAGACCCCTTCTAGCTTGACAGTTCTCAAGCAGCTTCTCCAGAAGAGGCATAAGGGACAGGTCCTTCCACTACAAGTGATTGGTACAGACAGCCACTCCACTGCCATAGCTCAGGCTGCAGCGCTACTAGATCCTACACCTAAACCAACTAAATCCAGAAGAGCTCTCTCCACCACTACTCAGAAACCCAGGGCCCCAAAATCTGCCAGTCCCAAGGATAAAAAGCCCAGAATCAGGAAAGGCAAGACTAGGAGTACCCAGCCTCTGCCATTGAGGCAAGAGGGCAACATGTCAGATGATTGCCTCCTATTTTTGTCAGACCCAGGCCTGGACAGTTGCACCTTTATAGAAGACAGTTTGTCACCTGAGCTCCCACACAATTATACCTTTGATATTAATGCTATTGATCAGACTGAGTTCTCCAGCCCATACAGTGGTAGCCAGTTTGTCCTGACTGATAAAAATTTACCAGTTAAATTTCTGAGTGATGTAAGCCAGGAACCTGTATCTGCTCAGGCACTAGGCTTAGAGAAGAAACTTGATAGGTTGTTTGGATGTGGGGAAGAGCTTCAAAGGAGCTCTGACTGGTACAAAGCAAGGCCTGTCAGCCCTGACCTCTGTGGTAGAACTGAAAATGGGGAGTCTGTATCAAGTCACCTCACTTTCCTTGATTCTGAGAAAATCAAGAGCAAAGAGTGGGACCTCTCTTTAAGTAAAACCCACAACCTCAGCCCTTTTCAAGACTTTCACTGTGAGAGAAAAGAGCTGCTCTTTTCTATCTTTGACCCTGTCCTACCACTGCCTTTAAGTTCAGCATCCTTTGTCGACCATGAGGGCTCATCAATAGGGGAGTTTCTGGAGGGCACTGATGGACTTGTGTCCACCACACCCAGTAGTTCTCCCCACTCCATCAGCTCACTATCTCAGGTGAGGCCAAGCCAGCTGCTGCGAGGGACAGGAGTTGGAGCCTACATTCTCAAGCCCCTCATGTCTCCTCCAAGCCGCGAGGAGATTTTTTTTAGGAGCCCTACTGTAGCAACCCCTCTGATGTCCCTGGGAAACCAATGTAAGACTTTATGCATCAGTGGCACATGCTGACAAAAATTATACACTGTCCTACATGTAAATAAAAGCATGCCTGATATTATGGGTTGATTTTAGCTTCCCACAGATATATTGTATTATCAGAGAATTATGTCTTAAAACTACCCTGTGGCACTTTTAACAGTAGTAGTGTGAGGGAGCCATATCTTTCTGTATCCCCCATTTTTTCCTATCATGTGCGTGAACAGTTATGCAGTGACTCAGTACACATTC
>NW_018128022.1:670934-672113 GCF_001952655.1 Monopterus albus | reverse complement strand
ATAATGCACCAAGAAAAGTAGCAATGCACCAACAAACAAGTAAGTAAGATGACTGCCTGTAGGCAGTGGTACTGTTAGTGTACATACAGTAGTACATGCACCAGAGAGCAATAACCAAATTTTAATTTTCAGAAATGATAAAATGTTATAATGAGGCAACATATTTATCAGATTTTTTTTTAAACCCCTTACTGTCAAAAATCCTTATAGAAAAACTGATTCTCCATTTTTGTCTCTGTTTAGTGCTTTCTACAGGGCTGTACTTCCTGTGATTTATCACTAGATTTTGTATAATTCTCCACTTCTGCAGCTGTGATAAATTATCTTTTTAGCCAGCACCCAGACCACATTAACACCCCTTTGCCCCCATGTCACTGCTGTAAAACCCACTATAACAAACTGTCACCAGGAATCAATCAGTTTATTGGCCAGGTGTGTTGGACACACAAGGAATTTGACTCAGGTACATCGGCTCTCAATGTGCCATTTTGATCAACTTTGAAAGCAGCTGTAGGTGGAGATAAAGTGGGCGACACATCCACTGGCTGTGCGTTCTGGTGGACCACAATCAGAATCAGACTCAGCTTTACTGGCCAAGTGTGTTGGACACACGAGGAATTAGACTCTGGTACAGTGGCTCTCAATACACATGTACAATGCTCTTTTGTAAAACAAAGAGTAGACAAGTAAACAAGATCAAGTACTTACAAATATAGAAATACATATACACAGTTTACATGCAGTTGCACAGAGGCTTGTTGTTCTGTTATATCATGGGAAGAAACTGTCCTTGTACCTGGTTGTCTTGGTGCACAGTGACCTGTAACGCTGTCCAGAGGGGAGGAGTTCAAACAGATTGTATCCGGGGTGTGAGGGGTCAGCAGTGATCTTCTCCACCCTCCTTTTGGCCCGTGAGGTGTACAGGTCCTCATGGAGGGCAGGCTCACACCAATGATCTTTTCCTCAGTCCTGACTGTCCACTGAAGTCTGTACTTGTCCTGTTTGGTTGCTGAGCCAAACCAGACAGTGATGGAGGTGCAGAGAACAGACTCAATGATTCCTCTGTAGAACTGTATCAGCAGCTCCTGGGGAACTTCCAGGAAGTTCGACCTCTGCTGTGCCTTCTTGATAATGGTCCTGATGTTGGACATCCACTTCAGGTCCTGGGAGATAGTGGAG
>NW_018128022.1:640703-670807 GCF_001952655.1 Monopterus albus | reverse complement strand
GATGCAGTCATTGGTGTAGAGTGAAAACAGCAGAGGGGAGAGCACACATCCCTGGGGGGCGCCTGTGCTTATTGTCCGGTTGCTGGATGTGGTTTTCCCCAGCCTCACTTGCTGCTTCCTGTCTGTCAAAAATCTAGTGATCCACTGACAGGTGGGGGCAGGCACAGTCAGCTGGGTCAGTTTGGAGTGGAGGATGTCCGGGATGATGGTGTTGAATGCTGAGCTGAAGTCCACAAAAAAGGGCCGTGCATAGGTGCCGGGGGGGTCAAGATGCAAGATGTAATGCAGTGCCATGTTCACTGCATTGTCCGGCAACCTGTTTGCCCGGTAGGCAAACTGCAGGGTGTCCAACAGGGGGTCTACGATGGCCTTCAGGTGGGCCGACACCAGTCTTTCAAAGGTCTTCATAACTACAGATGTCAGGGCGACAGGTCTGTAGTCGTTCAGTCCACTGATGGAGGTTTTGTTGGGGACTGGAATGATGATGGAGCATTTGAAGCTGGAGGGGACTTCACACAGCTCCAGTGACCTGTTGAAGATGAATGTGAAGATGGGGGCCAGCTGATCAGCGCACACTTTCAAGCAGGAGGGGGTCACACCATCTGGGCCTGGTACCTTTCTGAAACCTGAGCTTTCACCTTTTCAGAATAGCTCCTCTTTGCTGCTCTGATCTCCCTTGTCAGTGTGTTCCTTGCCTGGCTGTACAGAGTCCTGTCCCCATTTCATTAAGCCTCCTCTTTGGCACGGCAAAGCTGCTTGAGTCTTGCTGTAAACCAGGGCTTGTTGTTGTATGTGCAAAAGGTCTTTTTGGGCATACACACATCCTCACAGAAACTGATATGAGATGTCAGTGTCAGTGAGTTCATCCAGGTCTGTAGCTGCAGACTCAAATACACTCCAGTCTGTGCAGTCAAAGCACGCCTGTAGCTCTGACTTAGCCTCCTTCGTCCAACTCTTCACTGTTTTGAGCACAGGCTTTGCAGCTTTACGTTTTTGCCTGTAGGTTGGAAAAAGATGGACCATACAGTGATCAGAGAGTCCAAGGGCTGTGCGGGGGACAGAGAGAGACAGGCGTCTTTTATTGTTGTGTAGCAGTGGTCCAGTGTGACTTTGTCCCTGGTGGGACATGTGACGTGCTGTCTGTATTTTGGCAGTTCGTGGGTGAGATTTGCTCTGTTAAATTCCCCTAGAACAATGAGTGGAGAGTCGGGATGTTCTAGCCCCAGGCTAGTTAGCAGTTCTGCCAGGAGCTGTAGTGTGCTAGCGTTAGCCTGCGGTGTTATGTACACTCCCATTAGCATGAAACTGTTGAATTCATGGGGAGAGTAAAAGGGTTTGCAGTTGATAACAAGAGTTTCTAGGTCTGCGGTACATGCCCTATGTAGCACTGTGGCATCTGTGCACCAACCTTCATTTATTTAGAAAGGAAGCACAGTGCATCACAATTTTAAGAGTGTAAGCTATTTCAAGATACTACTGTCAGAGAAAAATTTACTTGCTTTTAATAAGGTTGCATATAGAACAGAACAGTGAAATATTACCTATTCTGTGGTCTGTATTAGGAAACCTTCGCTGTAAGTCCAGTAGCTTTAGCCTGCTATCTCAACATTTAAACTGAAAATTGCTAACATTTTTTTATGCCATACACATTACATGTCAGCCATTGGAGGCTGCTGCTTCTTCTACTGATTGGCCAGTCTGTAAGTGAGTAAGCCTTTCACAATGCAAGAATATGATCCTGTGCTACATTCTAGTATCACAATCACATGCTTTGCTGTGGATGATTGACAGATTTATTTGAAAACAAATTAGTTTTATGGTTAGTCATACAGTGCATCCACAAAGTATTCACAGAACTTAACTTTTTCCACGTTATGTTACAGCCTTATTCCAAAATGGATTAAACTAATTATTGACCTCAAAATTCCACAAACAGTAGCCCATAATGATAATGTGAAAAAAGTTTGTTTGAAGTCTTTGCAAATTTATTAAAAATAAAAAAATGAAAAAATCACATGTACATAAGTATTCACAGCCTTAGCTCAATACTTTGTCGAAGCACCTTTAGCACCAATTACTGCCTCAAGTCTTTTTGAGTATGATGCTACAAGCTTGGCACACCTATTTTTGTGCAGTTTCTCCTATTCTTTTTTGCACTACCTCTCATGCTCTATCAGTTTGGATGGGGGCGTCGGTGCACAGCCGTTTTTCAGATCTCTCCAGAGATGTTCAATCGGGTTCAAGTCTGGGATCTGGCTGTGCCACTCAAGGGCATTCACAGGGTTGTCCCGTAGCCTCTCCTTTGTTATCTTGGCTGTGTGCTTAGAGTCCTTGTCCTGTTGAAAGATGAACTGTCGCCCCAGTCTGAGGTCCAGAGCTCTCTGAAACAGGTTTTCATCAAGCATGTCTCTGTACATTGCTGCAGTCATCTTTCCCTTGATCCTCACTAGTCTCCAAGTTCCTGCTGCTGAAAAACATCCCCACAGCATGATGCTGCCACCACCATCCTTCACTGTAGGGACGGTACTGGCCAGGTGGTGAGCAGTGCCTGGTCTCCTCCAGAAATGAGTTCAATCTTTTGTATCATCAGACCAGAGAGTTTTGTTTCTTGTGGTCTGAGAGTCCTTCAGGTGCCTTTTGACAAACTCCAGGTGGGCTGCCATGTGCCTTTTACTGAGGAGTGATTTCCGTCTGGCCACTCTACCATACAGGCCTGATTGGTGGAGTGCTGCAGAGATGGTTGTTCTTCTGGAAGGTTCTCCTCTCTCCACAGAGAAATGCTGGAGCTCTTTCAGTGACCATTGGGTTCTTGGCCACCTCCCTGACTAAGGCCCTTCTCTCTCAATTGCTCACTTTGGCCGGGCGGCCCGCTCTAGGAAGAGTCCTGGTGGTTCCAAACGTCTTCCATTTATGGATGATGGAGGCCACTGTGCTCATTGGGACCTTCAGTGCTGCAGAAATTTTTCTGTACCCTTCCCCAGATCTGTGCCTTGATAGAGTCCTATCTCGAAGCTCTACAGACAATCCCTTGGACTTCATGGCTTGGTATGTGCTCTGACATGCATTGTTAACTGTGGGACCTTATATAGACAGGTGTATGCCTTTCCAAATCATGTCCAATCAACTTAATTTCCCACAGGTGGACTCCAATCAAGTTCTAGAAACATCTCAAGGATGATCAGTGGAAACAGGATGCACCGGAGCTCAATTTTGAGTGTTATGGCAAAAGCTGTGAATACTCATTATGGAGTATTGTTTGTAGAATTTTGTGGACAATAATGGGGCGGCTGTGGCTCAGGAGGTAGAGCGGGTCATTTCCTAACCAGAGGATTAGCAGTTAGATTCCCGGCTTGTCCAGTCAACATGTCGAAGTGTCCTTGAGCAAGACACTGAACCCCCAGTTGCCCCTGGTGATGTCACCGGTGTGTGAATGTGTGAGTGTTTGGGACTGCGAATGGGTGAATGGCCAAGTAGTGTAAAAGCGCTTTGAGTGTGCTGTAAAAGCATAGAAAAGCGCTATACAAGTTTAAGACCATGTAATGAATTTAATCCATTTTGGAATAAGGCTGCAACATAACTGTAGTTGTTAGGATCTGATATGAACTAAATTAATTCAGACAAATCATCCCAATTTAATCATTTAATATTACAATTATTCTGAACAGAGTAGTAGTTAGGTAGGTAATCTGGTAGTTATGGAACAAAGAACAGAATCGCTCCTCCTGCAATGGAATAGATACAGTATTAAATAAGAAGATTGTCACAGTCAGTCAGTCAGTCATTGTTGGTCACAAGGTACAGTCATTCAGAGTCCAGAGTCCCCCCGGCCGGGTCCGAATGCACACTCGCGTCTGCAGCATGATCACTCCTCCTCCTCATCTAACCCACAGCTGTCCTAACTTTTATCTTCTTGCAGTTAGACAGCCTTCTATGGCTTGAGCCAGAGTCACAGCCCCGTGCCAGCTCTACAAGCATTGTCTGAGATGTCCAGTACATGAACTTCTAGGTCATGTTGACCTATCACACATTTCCTTTTTCTAAACATGAACAGAGCACACAAACTGTTCACATAAGGCTGAAGCTATGTCCATTCCCCATTTAAGGAGGAATCCTCTCTGGATGTTGACCCATAAATTAAACAAGGAGGACACAAGCCAAGATATTCTTGCTTGAGCAAGAGAAGAGAAGAGAAACAGATCAAGCTTACATAAACACTAAGCTCACTGTTACATAACTATTACAAATAAGGGGGGGGGCTCGAATAGATGTATTTTCCAGAGCTCCTCGGGGGCACAAAAACTCTACTTAAAAGAAAAAAATGCTCTCTACCACATTACTAGCTCCACTTGTGCCCTACAACTAGTCGCTCGCACTTTTTCTGCATGTTTTTAATCAGTCATCTGAAAATGGCAAGTAAACGCGACGGAAAGGGTCCTCACCAGTTAGCCGAAGCTACTAAAGCTAAAGCTAGCCAGGAGAAGAAAACACCCGACACGAGCCCTGATAAAGACGAAGATGAGATATCACTCGTGGCAAAAAACATCCTCCAGTCCATAAATGGGCGGTTTGATAAATTTGAACAGTTTCCAGAGCCTCATGGCGGGCCAGCAAGCACTCACTGAGAGAGTCTGCGACATGGAAAAACAAGCCGAAGACTATGAACCGCGTATCGGCGATATGGAGACTTCACTCGCTGAGTCGCGGCAAGAGAACAAGGCTCTCCGCTTCAAGCTCTTGGGCCTGGATGGAAGATCTAGACGTAATAATATCAAAATAATCAGTGTTCCTGAGGAGAAGGGGAGGCCAACGGAATTCGTGTCCCATCTGATTCCTAAACTGCTTGGTGCAGAAAACTTCGATAAGCCGGTGTTAACTGACAGAGCGCACCGCACGTTGCAGCCTAAACCAGTTGACGGCTCCAGGCCGTGCACCATCATCGTACGGGTGCATCTGGTGCAGGAAAAGGAGAAGATCATACGATTTGGGAGACGGTGTGCTTTGGACTACGGAGGACAGCGGATCCTTATCGTTGCAGATTATACTGTAGAGGTAGTGGAGCAGCGTCAAGGCTTCAGGGAAGCTCTCAAGTTGTTACGACAGAAGAATATTCAGCACTCTCTACGCTTTCTAGCGCGGCTTCACGTTCATCACCAAGGGCAAGTAAAAGCGTTCGGCTACCCCGCTGACACCAAAAAACTTTATAGATAAAGAACTATGTATGTACAACTAACCCCAGTGGTAGGTTTGCTATAGTAAATGGTCTTATCAAAACATTCCCAGTGACATTAGTCAGTCTATACAGGCCAAACTCTGATAACCCTGCATTTTTTTCGTAAAATATTTTATATACCAGACAACGATTCAAGTCACATAATAATATCTTAATCCATACCTGGACAAGCTTTCCATAACTCCCCCACCTAACATTCTTGCAGTGCAAACTTTAAATCATTTAATCAAAACAAAGGAAGCTGTGGAAGTCTGGAGGCTACAGCACCCAACTGATCGTGATCATTCATTCTATTCCCATGTACACAGGTCTTACACACGGATTGATTACTTTCTAGTTGGTTCTAAACTAATCCCCAATATTGACAACAGTAAGTACCACAACATAATAATATCAGATCACAGCCCGGTTAGTCTAAACCTCAATCTGTCCCTCCCCAAATGGTTGTATAGCTGGTGCTTTAACCCTTTGCTACTCACTGACCAAACCTTTAAAAAACATATCACTAACCAAATTTCTATATTCCTTGAGACCAATGACAATGGTGAGGTCAATGATTCAACTTTGTGGGAGACTCTTAAAGTGCACGTCAGAGGACAATTTCCTATGAGGCATCACAGAAAAAAGCGAGGCATTGTCGACTGGAAGAGATTGAAATGGACTTAAAAAAAAAAACGCAGATCAGGTTTATAAAAACACTCGACTTCAGTCTGACTATAATATTCTAAAGTTACAATATGATAATATAACTCTTTGCCGGGGGAACAGGTTGGTAAAATTTTAGTTAAACTCAAACAGAAACATTTTGAATGTTAATAGAATGGCAAGATATCAACGAATAATTCAGAGAATTCTACTGTGATGCTTATTCTTCCAGGTCATCTACCACACAGGATGACCTTGATCATTTTTTAAGGTCTCTGTCCCTTCCACAAATTGGTGCGCCCTACAGGGATTATTTAGACTCAGATTTTACCCTGCTTGAATTACAGGAGGCTATAAAATCATTTCCTACTGGAAAGGCCCCTGGCCTAGACGGGTATGGCCCAGAGTTTTACAAGGCTTTTGGGCATCTTCTCGCACCTCTGTTATTGAGAATGATCTGTCACACCCTCTCAAGCAAAATACTTCTATCTTCTTTGGGTGAGGCCAATGTCTGCATCCTCCTAAAAAAGGGTAAGGATGACCCAGGCAACTACAGGCCTATCGCCTTGTTGAATTATGATCTTAAAATAATAACAAAGGTTCTGGCCACAAGGCAGGGTAAGAGTATAGCAAGCATCATTCATCCTGACCAAACAGGTTTTGTCCTGGGGCGATATTCTTTTTGTAATGTACGTAAAATTCTTATCACCCTGTATGCGGACCATAGTAAAGAAGATGGTGCAGCTATATTGTCTCTAGACGCACACAAGGCCGTTGACATGATTGAGTGGCCATACCTCACTGCAACACTGAAAAAATCTGGTTTCAGTAACATGTTTATTGAATGCATCAGACTTTTGTACACAAATCCCAAATCTTCCATTCTTACAAATGGGAACAGATCTTAACCATTTGTCTTGCAACGGGGAGTGTCTCCACTGTTGTTTGACATTGCACTTGAACCCTTAGTTGTAGGGATCAGAGCACACCCAGATATCAAGGGCATTAGATTGGGCGGTATTGAGACCTATGTGACATTGTATGCTGATGGTCTTTTAATTTGTTTAGCTGACCCCGAAGCGTCCAGTCCCGCCCTTCTGGATTATATTAACTATTTCTGTAGCATCTCTGGTTACACAATAAACTGGGAAAAGAGTGAATTTCTACCCTTAGTGGATAATCTTCCTGTAGAATTTCTAGAAAATGTGCCTTTCAGAGTAGTGACTGATCACTTTACCTACCTGGGGCTAAAGTTGACAGAGAATTCGAAACACCTTTTTAAGGCTAACTTTGCTGAGGCGGTGGAAAAGCTTAAAGCCAATGTTGAGGCCTGGAGGACACTGTCCCTATCAACGATTGGACAGGTGAATGTGATCAAAATGGTTACTTTGCCCAGATCTTTTTCAAAATCTACCCATTTACCTAAGTGCATCCTTTTTTAAAAAACTTGATTCTTTTATATTGCGCTTTGTGTGGGGCTACAAAGCACACAGGGTTTCCAAAGCCCATGTACATAAATCAGCAGAAGAGGGCGGCCTCGGTCTCCCAGTATTGAAACATTACTACTGGGCAGCTAACTCCAGAGCTCTCACCTATTGGAATCATGGAGACTTATTGGAGGAGAGACAAGAGAACATTCCCTGTTGGTTACAACTTGAAACATCATCTGTTGATAATACCTTTCTTTGCACATGGTTGTTTTCCTTTCCCACTCTAGATAAATCAACTCAGACAACTTTTGTGTTAAGGAATTCACTGCGAATTTTACGACAGATTAAAGTAGCCGATAGGATTACTAGAGACTCTACATATGCTCCCATCTGTCAAAACCGCTTATTCAAATCCAGGCAGCTTGATTGAGCATTCGCAATTTGGAGGAGGAAAGGTATTACATCTTTGTATATATTTTATATATTGATGGGTACTTTGCATCGTTTGCTCAATTATGTAACAAGTATGATATCCCAAATTCACATTTCTTTCGCTACTTTCAAATAAAGAATTTTGTAAAACACAGGTTTGAGCATTTTGAATCTCTCCCATCCTCCCACCCTTTCTGTGACAACTTATTGCTTGCTCCTGACTCCAAACATTTAGTTTCAAAATTTGTAGACTGCTCCTCCACTCCGGTCTCCTCTGATTATCTTTGTGAAGCCTGGGCAAAAGATTTACATGCAGACGTACCAGTGGAGCTTTGGGCAAAAGCCTCGAGTCAGGTTCATTCTTGCTCCATTAATACCCGCTACAGACTTATTCAGTATAAGGTAATTCACAGGCTGCACTACTTAAAGACAAAACTGAGCCAGATCTTTCCATCAGTGTCCTCTCAATGTGATAAATGTAACTCTGTTGAGGGTTCTTTAGCTCATCTCTTTTGGTTTTGTCCACAACTGTTTGGATTTTGGTTTGCCATTTTCAAATGGTTTTCTAAATGCTATTCCAGGGACATCAAACCTAATCATGATCTGGCAATATTTGGATGCTCCACAGAGACCCCTGGACTTGCGTTTGACGTGCAGACAGCTCTGCAGCCTGGTATGATGGCTGCGAAAAAACGTATACTGTTAACCTGGAAATCCACCACCCCACCCAGCTTTGAACATTGGCTAATCTGGGGGCCACATCACCCCAAACCCATGATGACCAGGGCACTATACACTGACATTAAAATATTATAGTGCTGTGAATGTGCAATTAGAACATGATTATTATGGGTTAGTTGCACCTAACCATCACATGGTCTGGCAGCCTTTTGCTGTTGCTTTTGTTTTGTTTTTTGCCCTTTTTATCTTTAGTGTAGTGTTCTTGTTTGTAAACTGAGAATTTTAAAAACTTAAACATAATAAAAAAAAAGAATTTGATTCCTTGGGTCACAATATAATTTGGAAAGTCTAGTGTAGCCATAAGATAATTTTATCCCATTCGTCTGTGTCTGGACCCGATCGGAATTTACCTGGCTCGTCTGGCGGGAGAAGTGCACATGCCCAAATATCCGACTATTCAAATATTCATTCCTTGGGTAGGTAATCGGTTATCAGTTTTAGTATTTGGATATTCGACCCCTATCCGCTGCTGCACAGCAGTGCCAGTGACACCCACAACCTTGTTAGCAAAGCTCTGTGTGGAAATCGTTTAGGTAGTAGCTTCTGCTAAAACGACAGCCAGCTGGGTCATACCTTATGTTGCTAAGTAATGTTAACTCTGTGACTTAAATCGATGCTAAAAGTACATGGAGATTTTGGAGCGACATATGCTGCCTTCAAGACGACGTCTTTTCCAGGGGCGACCATGCATATTTTAATAAGACAATGCAAAACCTCATAGTGCACATTACCAAGGCCTGGCTGTGGAGGAAAAGGTGTGAATGCTGGACTGGCCTGCCTACAGTCCTGACCTGTTCCCAATAGAGAATGTGTGGCGCATTTTGAAACACACTTTGTGTCAACCAAGACCTAGGACTGACTTTTCTGTAGTAAAATAAGTGTCACCTTTTAAAAGAGACAAAGCACATGAGTGTAGTCCTCAGAGTTCAAAAATTAGTAACCATTTTATTTTGTATATGCTATTTTTGGACTTGTGCACAAAAGGGAGATAGTTAATTTATACAATAAGTTAATTGCATGCCCCTGTCTTTTCTCCAGGGAGGTTGGTGGCCGCAAGCTAATGGTGGGTACCAGACTAGCTAAGGACCTAGCAGAGTTCAGTGGAGACCTGTCTTTGGAGGGCCTCCGTTTTTGGAAGACAGCCTTCTCAGCCATGACACACCCTGCCACCACTGTTACCTTTCCTTCCCAAGTCCAGAGCACTGTGACCTCAGAGGCAACTAAAGAGCAGGCTGAGCATGGCCTGTCCTTACAAGACAAGAAGCTTATCCTTCTGCCCTGCAAAAATCCACCAAGTCAAGAGCATGTGCAGCTGTGGCTGGAAGCCAGGAAACAGTATGAGAATTTACAAAAAATGAGGAGAGAGACGGGGCTGCTGAGGAAGGGAGCTACTGGACCAGATGTTGGGGAAGGGAATTCAGTGAGTACTGAGCCGCCTGCTGCTTCCTGTTACACAGCAATCAAGGTTGATCTGTGTGGGAACCCTTCCAGTGTCAGGACTCAAAAGAGAATGAAACCCAACCTGTCCTTAATCATTTCTCCTATGAAGAACATGGGCTCTCAATGTAAACCCACAGAGGTGAGTCCAGTCTCAGATGAAGCTGTTGTTGTGGATCTTGAGCAGGAGGTGGAAGAAAAAGCTGATGATGATAAAACCACCTCTCCAGAGTCCCCAGAGCTGCCTCCATGGCAGCAGCCCTGTCAGCCCAGCCCCTCAGCCCAAGACTCTCTCAGTGAACATTCTCCAGGACCACTTTCACCCAGGCTTTCTGACTCCCTGGAGAGGCTAGGAGAGAATCCTAGTCCATCACCTCTCAATGTCAGGGACAGGGAGGTGGGGAATACTAGTCCCCACCTCCTCCACAGCACCCCCCTGGTCACAAGGCAGCAGAGAAGCAAGGAAGCTATAGAGCCAATGTGCAGCACCCCCATTTCTAAGGGTAAGAAAGCATAGTTTCATCTGCGTTATGAACACAGTGCAGTTGGTAATTACATTTGTGAATTCCCTAAACCCCTGTGCTCGGCTTTTATACTTTTTTCCTCTGCTTTATTTACACTGTCATCTAACCCATGCTCTGCCTGTTCCATTCTTGCTGCAGAGGATTCCAGCCCCCAGAGACTCAAGCAGAGGAGGAGAAGCCAGGCAGACCCACTGAGAAGAGTGTTGCTAACTACACAGATGAAGGTCAGACTACCAGTGTTGATTTTCAGTCCTTTCACGATATCAGTGACCATCTCACCACAGCCCAGCCTGGTTAGGGGAACAGCTTTAGAATAGCAGTGTGCAGCTCTGCGTGGACAGTGTTACCCTGAGTGAAGTCACTCTATGTTTCACTTCAGCTTATTGATTTGAGCCTTATTTGGTTTTGGGTTCATTTGATGTGCCTGCATTGTCTTGCCAATTTAGCTACTCCTCATATTCTTTTTTGTATTCCACAGAACCAGTTTGCTGCTTTGAATGTGCCAAAGAAAGAGAACTCCCAGATTGAAGGGCCTAGCATAGCCAACTCTTATGGCTTCAAAGTCAGCATGCAGAACCTGCAGGATGCCAAAGCTCTGCATGAGGTGAGCTACACCTACTATCTTTGGTAAAGTCACTTCTGTCAAATAAGAGCTGTTTATTCTGGTTTGTTTTTGAGTAAAATGTATTTTATCACGTAACGTTTAAGAACCCAGATGTGTTTTTGGTTTGCAGTTGACGGGCCCTTTCCTCATCTGGTAATCTGTTTACATCTGTGTATTGAGGCTCAGTACTTTTTTTGGTACCATAAATGTGTCAAAATGTGTCTAACACTGAAAAATGGTGTCACTTCTGGTCAAACATGTACTCTTATTTATTCTAGGAGAAGAATGGTCTTATTCTACATGATAGTTTTGACTATATCTTTAGGCAAAACTTCCTTCAGCTTCTTATATTTAGACATTTAACATTGAATGTTTAACTTTGGGTCCTAATATGAAGACAAAGGTTTTATAGAAAAGTGTTCACATTTTTGCAGTACAAGGTACAGTACACAACAAACTATTGGTTTGGCATATGTAGTGAAGTAGTCAGATGACATTAATGCCTGGTTATGTCAGTGCCGTTTAAGACCTTCAAAACCTAAATCTCTTCTCATCTGGAACTATAAAAAAACTGCGTGGTGTAACATTTTGATGGTAACTGTATTTGCACTTAGCTGCCACCTGTGTTTGTAGTGTTAGGAAGGTGGAGCATAAGAGAGAATATTTAAAAACACCCCAGACAGAGTTTGGCAGAATTAAATCATCAATGAGTCAGGACATATGGTTTCAGTAGTTGGTGACTTAACCAGCAGAGTACCTCTTGATGGTTGATTTTTACCACTGGAATCCATCCTCCATAGAGTTCATGCAGTCTGTTTCTATTTACAGTTAATATTCCTGACATTTAAAGGACACATTTGTCTAGAGACTTGGAGTGGATGCATCAATTAAAGAAGCTGCCATTACTCAGTCACCAAAATTAAAAGCAGAGGGACATATCAAAGCCACACTAGTCTGGCAGTATTGCTGAAAGAAAACATATTATGAGATGAGCAGCTAGAAGAAGGTAACATGAGCATAGTGGGGAATATGGGTAATATCTGGAATATGGAGAGAGTTACCTGATGTGCTTCTTCTAAAGATTTGTTTTCAGCCCTTGTTTGTTTCTGAGTTAACACACACCATAAATGTTGAATCCAAGTCTAAAGAATGTGCCTTCAGATTGATTTTTCTTTTTGACACTATATTGTTTTCTGACTTTCCTCCTCAGATCCAATACCTAACACTGATGGCCATGGAACTCCATGCAAGAACCCGCCGTGACCTCGAACCTGACCCTGAGTTCGACCCCATATGTGCCTTATTCTACTGCTTCAGTTCTGATGCTCCGCTGCCAGATGTAGACAACATGGAGCTGACTGGTGCCATCATGGTGGACAGAGACCATCAAAGCTGTGACCAAGGTGAAGTCACTTTCTTAGAGTATATGGGGATGTGAGTCCCACTCTGTACCAGTCTTTTTTACATCATTTTGCAGTGTTTTCCTCCCTCGTCATTTGGAAAGTATTGAAAGGTGTTTGTTGTTATGCCATAAATTGTTTAAAGTTATGTGATGAACAGTCTGACTGATGAGTCTGTTTAAATGCCCTCAGTAGGTGACAGAGGAGCAGCTCCCCTGCTGGTCCGGTCAGGTGTCTCTGGACTGCAGGTGACGTACACCACTGATGAGAAGATGCTATTTCAGGAGCTGATCATTGTTGTGAGGAGGTGTGTGTGTGTGTGTGTGTGTGTAATTGTGTGGGTTGCTTTGTGAACAACAAATGTCCAATCCCGGTGGTAGTGTCACTAAGGAATTTTTAGGTATACTTTTTGATATGTGCTGTGTTTTAAATTGCTTCCATTATAAATTTTAAAAAAGCAAGGCCTACACCTGGAAAGGCAGTAATTTGTGTGTAATATATGTGGCATTATTTAGTTTAGGAAAATGCTAACTGCTTTATATTTCAGAGATTCTGAATGAATACACATGACCTCATAATTTGAAGTAGAAACTATATATTGCTCTTAAATTGAACTCTCTGTGCAAACATGGCTGTGTTGTGTTAGGTTTGACCCAGACATCTTGGTGGGATATGAAGTACAGATGCGTTCCTGGGGCTATCTCCTCCAGCGGGCTGCAGCACTTGGAGTGGACCTGTGTCAGCAGCTGTCACGAGTGCCGGGTAGGGCTGGCTGTCACTAATGTTTCTTAGTTTGTGCTGTTTTTTAAAGGTGTACTCTCATGTTTTACTTACATACCACCAAATTCTAGATTCTCTGGCAGCTCACTGATGGTGTTTAGAAAGTCACTTGTGCATTGCACTGAACTTTAAAACAAAACAATATTGAGCTATGAGAACATTGGAAGATTTAGGGGCATGTTTGCAAACTATGAGGATGTTCAGACTGGCTTAGCAGTAGGTGCAAAACAGACAGTGGACCTCAAAAAAGTTCAGCCTGTCTTGACCTTTGCCACAGCACAAAGCAGTCGGCATCATTCTGTGATGCACTGTGTTGCCCAATCAAATCTGTGGACATTCATGGTAGGTACTGTGTAAAGAGGACAGCATAGTTCAACTATTTACCCCACAGTCAGCACGGAGGAGGATAAAATCATGCCATAAGTAGGATAACCTTCTAGAGGAGAGCTGAGGAGGGAAACTCAGAGCATCATGGGGCCCCCAGCAGCCTAAGGGAAGGCTCAGGGTCACTTGATCCAACCCTAACTATAAGCTTTATTAAAAAGGAAAGTCTTAAGTCTTAAAGGTAGAGAAGGGTGTCTGCCTCCCGAACTGAGACTGGGAGTTGGTTCCTCCCATGTGAACTCTAGGAACCACAAGTAGATCTGTATCAGACCATATACATGTAGATTTAAAAGGTAGAGGTTTTCAGTTTAAATATAATCCTGAAGATTTTTATTAGACAGGATCAGGTAACAAAAATAACTGCTTTACTTTTACTTAAGAATTTTATGTGAGAAAATGTTATTTACTGAGCTTGCCATTATGTGCAGCATGAAACAGCAGAGCTTACTTGGCCCTGATCCACTAGTAATCAGCAGCTGGTAGCTTCTCTTTTAAAATAAGGCTGTGACACAGAATCAATCCATAAATTGACGCCGGTGCTTGTTAAATGCATTGCTGCATATTGTACATGTGCAGGATTTTGCAGATTATCAGTCATTTATTTTGAATCTGGCACTATGGGCATGACTACTGAGACAGAGTCCTGCTAGACTGAAGCTGGGTGAGGGTTGCTTCTCTTTTTGTCTTTAGGACGCTTCTGAGTAGGGCTGCCTCCTGAAAGAGGAATAGTGGAATCATTAGTCGAGAGGCCTGTCGGTTGACTGAGACCCTTCTGGCTGAACCTTTGTTTTTATTTTTGTCAGCCAGTGTGCATTACAGTAGAAGGCAGCCCCGGCCACTGTCAGTTTGTCATCTTCCTCTTCTCCTCATTTGCCAAGTCGTAACTTTCTCAGCGCTTTCCCCTGTGGTCGTTGGGGAATAGCCACTTCAACACATTGTATGATGCATAGATGTACATTAAAGGCAGATGATACTATTTAGCAAACTGCTGCCCAAAATGAAGACAAAAAGAAAAAAAATCCACCTGAGACTTGTACTTTATTAGAAGTGTTTTCAAACACTGTGGTCTACTTTTACAAGAAAAAAGACTTAACAGTCACAACAGTGTGTCTGGTTCGTAGTGTAATGCACAGCTGTTTATCTTAGGTTTCTGCGACGTGCATCCGTCCGAACAAGACCTAGGAAGCTAACAAAAATGTGCTGGGAAAACATTTCAGTGAGGAACTAAAAGAGGAATCATAAATCTATTTTCTTGAATTCTTTAGAAGTGCAAGCTGGCATGCATCAAATGTAACATGTGCTGGTGGTTAACTGATGAGAGAAGCTGTAGCCTCTGGTGGCTCCCCTCCTCCTCCTCCTCTTCTTCCTGCTCTGTAACTGACTGTGTGTGTCCTCAGGTGACTCCAAAGAGAACCGCTTCTCTGCAGACAGGGATGAGTACGGAGCTGACACCATGACTGAGATCAACATCATTGGGCGCGTCACTCTCAACATGTGGAGGGTGATGAAGACTGAGGTAAGTGTTGGGGTTAGGCTAACTTTATTGTCCACATTGTGGAAATTTGTGCTCGGCTTCACCTCACAGTTAAAGAACACACAATACATGTACTCAGATGCTAATGTGCACATGACAACAAATAGTTTTACCAAATAAACAGTCAAAAAAAAAGGTAAAAAGAAAATCTTATGTGGAAGAGTGAGGATGATAATAATGAGAACAATAGAAAGAGCGGGACTGCATTTCCATGAACTGGGGAAACTACTTAGTTAACATCCTGATTGCATTAGGCAGAAAAAAAAACTTATTATACACATTCCTGGTGTCTCTTAAATGTCTGTACCGCCTCTCTGGGGGTAGGGACTCAAAGTGGGAGGGGTCACTTATAATCTGGTGAGCTTTATTTTCTAAGTTTAATTAATAATTTCACTTGGTTGCTTCTGTTGTTTTCTTCTTATTTTACTGGCTACATATTTCCAGCAATTTCAGTCTGTTTCTCACCATCAGGTTTCCATACTACATGGTCATATTATAAAAAAATAGAATGCTTTCCACAAGATTCTTATACACCATCTCCAGTGTTTGCTTGCCAACATTAAAATTATTGAGCCTCCTCAACAAATACAGCCTCTATCTGGCTTTCCTAACAATGTAGTTAAAAAGTATTTAAAGCTGCCGACTCTATGTGGAAACCAGACTGTCAATGGCTGTGGTCTGTGGACTTTAACCAGCAACATCTGCTTGACATGATGAAGTTCTGTAAAGTCCTGGAGGTGGTGCCTTGAAGAAAAGTTCTAAGGTTTGTGTTTTCTTCTCCAGGTGACATTGAACAACTACAGTTTTGAGAATGTGGCCTTCCATGTGCTCCACCAGCGCTTCCCCCTGTACAGCCCCCGCGTGCTGTCCGACTGGTTTGACCACAACACTGACTTACACAGGTTTGTGACGACACTGAAACAAGTCATCGTAAATGTGAACACTGAGGACGTTTGAAGATTATTTTTGGATGTTCTGATGGTTTTAAAGTAGCATAACTATTATGAGTGCCTGTTTCCCTCTCTAGTCATCATATAATTCACTTTTCCTATGTAAAGCTTTGGTCTCTAAGAACATTATATCTCCATCATTATGCTGATGTGTGTGTTACTGTAGGTGGAAGATGGCTGACCACTATGTGAGCCGAGTACGCAGCACCGTGCAGCTTCTGCACCAGTGTGACATCGTTGGCAGAACCAGCGAGCTTGCCAGACTGTTTGGGATTCAGTTCTTGCATGTCCTGACCCGAGGATCACAGGTGCCAACACACACTTCGCTTTCTCTTCATTTCTGTTCTCTTCATACAAAAACAGTGTTTTATTAATTAGTAAAGTAAACATCTTGGAATTTGGACACTGGTTAGTCCACAGCTCTCTGTGCCGTAGTTTTACATTCACATCAAAGTCCTTAGGGCTCAGTCCTAGTTTCTCAATGTATTTTTTTTTAAATTGATGGTCCTAAACTGCCATGACCAGAACTGAACTGAGTCACACACATACAAGAGTGTTATTTAACAACAGTGTTTGACACTTGTATTATAAACATGGATGACATAGCTGTGCTAGCATACATACATCTCCAGTGTTGTTTGTTGTGGAGGTTGGCAAACAGTAACGAACTCCACTGACCCCTGTTGCTGTTGTTTTTACTGGGTTTTGAGATGTATCAAATCCTATTCCTGAGTCACTTGGAGGCAAAATTCTGGCTAATTCTGCTTGATATGTAAACAAAGCCATAAAAATACCAGAGTAATTCATACTGGTAATGTTGAAGTCCTCCCAGTAACACTATTTCAGGAATATGTTATGGCTGCTAAAAGCTGCACTTAACATTTTTATATCAGCAGTGGGTCAAATGAAGATGTGTCATTTGAAAGGGGTTTCTCTTGGTGATGAACCCAGTAACTTTACTGGTAGTGTTCGTCGTCTTCAGTCTCATTTCCAGCAGCAGCTGTTTTCAGTGACAAACCCACACTTCACTACTTGACTAGCACCAAATGACAGAAAGATAGTTAGACACTAGCGGGCGAACATAGTGAACACTTGAACAGCTTAAGATGTATTTTTCATAGGTTTGAGACCAAAGTTAAAGCTAAAGCAGGGTGAATTTTGGACTTGGTGTATATTCATCAGGTAGCTGGACACATGAATGATAATGTTGCCCCATGTCTGCAGCCATAGGTAACATCAGTGTCATTTGTCAGCATTCACAGTTTGTTTTGCTGTTCCCAAGTGGCCACAAACTATTTAATGCAGCTTTAAGTTTGGCCATAGTTAAGGTGTTAATATTAGCTTCTTAGCATTTGCATTTAACGGTCAGTCTGAGTGCTCAGCTGATGGTAACATTTTCAGGTTATAATCAAGTTTTACCAACTGATTAGCAAGTGATTGAGCAAGGTCGGTATCACCGCTGTCCACATTTGATTCCTTGTGTCAGCTAGAACAGCTGCACTCTGTTAAAACACTGTTTGGCTGTTCTGCTCTGTTTTAACATCCATCCATCCATCATCTATACCGCTTATCCCTGATGAGGATTACGGGGGTGCTGGAGCCAATCCCAGCTCACACTGGGCAAGAGGTGGGGACAGGTCACTAGTCCATCACAAGGCTAACATGTAGACACACGCACACTCACTCCTACGGGCAATTTAGTCAGCAGTCAACCTAAGCTGCATGTATTGGACTGTGGGATGAAGCCGGAGTACCCGGAGAGAACCCACGCAGGCACAGGGAGAACATGCAGACTCTGCACAGAAAGGCACCGGGTCAGCTGGGGCTCGAACCTGGAACCTTCTTGCTGAGAGGTGACGGCGCTAATCACTGCTCCTCTGTCTTAATGATACATAAATAAACAAATTGATAAATAGATAGATTAAATTAATGGATAAAGACAGACAAAATATGAGTACCACAAAGTACCTTACAAAACAGCTTTGTTTCATTATGCTCCTTCTCATCTCTCTATAGTACCGTGTCGAGTCCATGATGCTGCGTGTGGCCAAGCCTCTGAACTACATCCTCGTCACACCCAGCATCCAGCAGCGAGCCCAACAGAGGGCGCCGCAGTGCATCCCGCTGGTGATGGAGCCTGAGTCCCGCTTCTACAGTAACTCAGTGGTTGTACTGGACTTCCAGTCTCTCTATCCGTCCATCATCATTGCATACAATTACTGCTACTCTACCTGCCTGGGACATGTGGACAGCCTGGGAATGTAAGGACACACACCTACAGCATGTACTGATCTTACTTAAGTACAGGCATGGGAATTTGCTGGAAATCCAGACTTTTAGAGGTCATTTCTGAGATCTATGCAAATCCAAGGAGAAAATTTTCAAGCGGGCCATGAAACAAGCTTTCTTACATTTACATTTAACAAAATTCAGACTCGATTGTCAAATGCTTAGACTAATAATATTTTCACAGTAACAGTATCACAGCTGATGCTGCCTAGTTGAAATAAGTAGAGAAAATCGGTAACCAACCTTTGGTGGATTTTATTATATCAACTTTTTTAACCAAATCAAATGTCCACTATGCATACCATGCAAGAAAAAGATATTCATATTAACATTTGTATTGATTTACTTGCCAGTGAGCCTGTATTTTAAGCATTAATGAGGTGGGAGAGTTTCCTAATTGCTTTGTTGTATGTTGTAAAATCATTACGTGGACAAAATAAACAGGTCATTTCAGCTTTGAGGCCAAAAATTCAAATAGAACTGATGAAAACTCAGGCGCTTCTGGGGGCTTTGCAGGCGGGCCCCCCACTGGGATTCTACACCTGTAAGTAGCAAGTCTGTGTCCGGTGCTGCTTTCCCTCCCTCGTTACTTTTAATGAAACAGACATGCTGAGAGCTGTGCATGTTTCAGAGCTCAGAGCAGCAAGAACTGCAAGTAAAGAAATACTTTTTTCACCACGATTATTATAGTTGCATAGCAACAGCGGGAACATGAACACTTTTTTCTAACATGCATATGTCTGGTACTCCAAGGTAACAGGAAGAAGGAGTAGTGGCTGGAGGGGACACACTGCTCCACGCTCGTTGTTCTCAGCACAATAGGAAGAGTTACTACTAGAATGGTTTTAAAAAATAGAGCATTTTAATGCAACCGTTTTTTTTTTCCCCCCCGTGACAGGTTGAAAGGGTTACCTCTCTTATCACGTTGGATCTTATTTGAGCACGGTGGCTGTTGCATTTTGAGCACTAGATATTTTAAATGATAAATTTTATGTTGGCAGTACTACACATTTACTGCAGGAGTGGGTTTCGTTTTTTAAACAGTAAGTGGTCTTATATAGTGCTTTTCTATGCAATGACCCATTCGCCTGGTCGCACATACCAACGATATCACTGGGGGCCAGTCCTCCTGTCATTCACATGAATAACTGTTAGAGATCTTAGTTCTCAAAAAATATGAGTGAAAATAAATAATTATAAAGAAATGGATTAATCAGTTGCTAATGTAAATGGATTGAATACCACCTTTAAGTAGCACAGTGTGGTCGGACGTGCTGCCACCAGTGTAGGTCTGAAGTTCAGTCCATGCACCTCACTGCTTGCAAACACATCCACACTGCACTCGGCCCACCTTCACACTAACTAGGTGATTCAGTGATGTTTAAGTGAAGATGCTGCAGTGTGGTAACAGGCGGTGACAACTGAGTACTGGGAAAGGATGAGAATGTATTTTCTTTAATATTTATACACATGTCTGTCTCAGGCCTGATGAGTTTAAGTTTGGCTGCACCTCCCTGCGGGTTCCTCCTGAACTCCTCTACCAGCTCCGCAATGACATCACCGTGTCACCCAACGGCATCGCCTTCGTCAAGGTACAGCACCCTCCGACCACACCTCTGCTGAGATTTCACCATGCACTGAATATTGTCCTGGGAATCCACTTGACCCCTTTATGAATCACATCTCAGAGTCCTCCACTGGTGTGGGGTCTATTAAGATTCATTAGCTGCAATGAAAGCTCAGCACGTCTACAGAAAGCCCATTTCATGCTCTGTGTCCTGCCATTCTTTTATTTTCCCATTCATTTACTACTCACTCCACACTCTCTGACTCAGTCTCATTATATAACACAATGCCACATCACTGAGCACTGGTGTGTAATGGGCCATTAAAAGGCACAGAAGAAAATCAGGCTTGGTCTGGATCTACAGCTGGAGTTTGTCAAAATCTAGGCAGATGTTGCTGAAGCTGGCTTTGCTGTCTCTGCAGTCCTGCTGTGTTTGCAAGATGCATCTCATTTGCACATGCAGAGCCAAATTGCAGTGTGTTAAGTTGGAATACAAATGTGAAAACATTGTAGTCAGCAAGAAGTGCCCATCAAAATGCTGGATGCGATGGAGAAGTTCTCTGTCTGCTCTTGAGTGTCACCAGTACTCAGCTGATACCTGTGTCATGCAAAAGCTTAAAACTGTGAGAGACAGCTTTAAAACAAGAAGAGTTGTGCTCCCCCACATACATGATCATTCATTTTGACTCCTGTTTGGGTATTTAGATCATATAAAATCTGCTTTGTTTTGTTTTTTGTCATCTTTATGGTGTTATGTTAAGACAATGGACATCATGAATAAAAGTTATCAATGCTGTGCAAAACAATCTGATTGTATTAAAGAATCCGTAGGGTTTGTTGAAAGTCATGCTTGTAAGTCTTCATTCTTTCAAAGCTGCATGTTTCCAAATGTAAGGTGAAGACTTAAAGGAGCAAATGCATCTTGTGGAAGGTCAGTCACAGAAATGATTAGATTTTTCCCAGGATTGTTTTTTAATTGGCATTTACCTTCAGGTATTCCCAAAATAATGTCCCACAGAGAGAGGACCTCAAATTAATGAGGCGGTTTTTTACTACTCAAAAGTATGACCAAATCTGAGAATTTCTTCCTGCAGACTGATCCTCTGGTCCAAGACTCCTGATATATGGTCTTATACTTTTTAGCACACTAAAGCGCTTTCACCCATTCGCACTCATAAACGCTCACACTATTATATTTAACAGTAAAATCTGTATCACCTGTCAAAGAATCTGAGAGGGGCCGTGCTCCACTGCAGGACTAATGTAGTCTGACACACTCATCCACAGTGACTTGGGGGTTGCTTCACTGCACCTGTTCTTACCTAAATTTTTTTTTTGTGTGTGTGTGTGTGTGTGTCCAGTCATCAGTGCGTCAGGGAGTCCTACCCAGCATGCTGGAGGAAATCCTCAACACCAGGATCATGGTAAAGCAGTCTGTCAAAACCTACAAGCAGGACAAAGCCTTGATGAAGCTGCTGGACGCCCGACAGCTCGGACTCAAGCTCATCGCCAATGTCACTTTTGGCTACACTGCTGCTGCCTACTCTGGACGCATGCCCAGCGTGGAGGTAAGCTCAGCAGAGGTTACTGTTAGCTAAGTGAGATGACTGATTGGCTGTTGCACCATGTGTTTTCATGAGAAGTTACATCTCTATTCTTGCAAATGATGTGGACTGAGATTTGCTGAGCAAATGTTGATCCGTGCAGAGCAGAGATTTCTGCAGAACCATTGTCCCAGTGTTTCTTGCATCTTGTACCACAGTATTTGTTCATTGGTGTCTGGGTGACTTTCAGGTTGGAGATAGCATCGTGCACAAAGCTAGAGAGACCCTGGAGAGAGCCATCAAGCTGGTCAATGACACTAAGAAATGGGGAGCGCGTGTTGTGTATGGTGACACCGACAGGTAAGCAGTGCCAGTACTTCTCCCACCCTAACTCACTGTTTTGTTATAGAAGAAGCAGCAGCAGGTCAGACAGGAATACAAGCCACACGTACTCATCATGACTGATGCAGCTCGTGTCTGCTAAAAGCCACAGCTGACTCGCTTTCAGCTGTCTCTCACCCTGTGTTGAAACTGCAAGCAGCTCTGTCAATGTGTCACGGTTTTGTTATGATGTGAGTCTCTGGCTGCACCTAAGCTGCTTCTCATGCAGCTCCAGCATTTCAACAGTCAGACATATTGTTTTGACAACTAGCTCAAAGCATTAATTAATTGTCACTATTCAGAAAGCTGCAGCTACTGTACTTGGTGAGTTTTTATTCCTGCAGTATTTCAGTCATACAACCTGAAGTTTTAAATGGCAGGAGTCAATTTACAAAAGTGACCTGAACCCACCTTTTATCAAGAGTGTTAGAAGGAAGTCAGTTCTAGGAGCAACATACATTTGGTCCTACTTCTAGGCGTCACTCTTCTTCAGTTCTCCATTAGGGGGTGTACAGTCTACACACACCCTGTAGTTCTACACACAATGCTGAATGAGACAGACTTGAAGCCCCAAAAGGCGTGTGGTGAGATTCAAGTAGAGTCGCTGTGCAGTCTGTGTATAGACACGTATACTGGTTACAGTAAGTGTGTATCTCACCCAGACCAAACTCCTATAGGCACAAGCATACACACAAAAAGTGGTACTATTTTCTGTATATTCTGAAATCTTGTGTGAGAGATTAGAAAAGTCACCTATTCTTATGCAGTTTGGCACAAAAAACAGAGGCATCCCAAACTTGATTGTTTTTTTTTTTTTTTTGTGCACGCACACTGGTAAACCAGTATTCACAAAAACACACAGTGCCTGTGCTATGAGAATAACTCCCAAAAAAATACAACACACACACACACACATCCCATTGGACGACCACAGCACTGTTTGCACTCTTAGTAGAGTTGTAGATTTAAATTGAAATGGACAAAATTGCCCCTTTTCCCCACCAGTCTCCACTGGTTAACCCATAATGACATTGAGATGACATCTTTAGAAATGTTAGCAAAAAAATCCAACTGAAATCTCTCATGTTCTCATCAAATTGGATTTACAACACAACAGAGTGTGTAAGTGTCTGAATCCTGTGAATGTGGCCTGTGGTACTGAGCTGCGTGTGCGCTCTGTTTTTTTTGCAGCATGTTTGTTTTGCTGAAGGGAGCCACTAAGGAGCAGGCCTTTAAGATTGGCAACGAGATCGCTGAGGCTGTGACTGCTACCAACCCCAAACCTGTGAAGCTCAAGTTTGAGAAGGTAGTGCTGCATGCACACACACACACAGAGCACAGGCTGTAATGTCTGTGAGATTTGTGGCATTGTTATTTCTCCATATGTGCACATGGACACATGCAGAGGTAGTGACACACCTGTGTGCGTTTCCCAGGTGTACCTGCCCTGTGTGCTACAGACAAAGAAGCGCTACGTGGGCTACATGTACGAGAGCCTTGACCAAAACGAGCCCGTGTTTGACGCCAAAGGGATTGAGACGGTGCGCCGCGATGGCTGTCCTGCTGTTTCCAAGGTAACAGGCAAACTGTTCTGCCCGCCTACCTCTCCTGTTTTGCTGTGCTCTGCACCAATCACAGCCGTGCCAGCTTTCTTCCTGCCCTCCTCTAGTCAGACAGTGTCATTACAGGGAAACAGTCCCTGGCTGCTCAGTGTTAATTCTACCATTTAGGGTTAGGGTTCTTTCTCATCAACTAAATTTAAATATCATGGGATTAAACAGCAAGTCAGTGCTATAGTTGTGATTTTGTTAAATTTCATGAATCCTGCTTAAATGTAACTGCAGCTCTCTGTCAGCTCCTCTTTATTCATTCTCTCCTCATCTTTGCATGTCCATTCACCCATGTCCTCCCCAGATTCTGGAGCGTTCCATTAAGTTGCTGTTTGAGACACGTGATATCAGCCAGGTCAAACAGTTTGTGCAGCGTCAGTGTGTGAAGGTCCTGGACGGCCGGGCCAGCATGCAGGACCTGATCTTTGCGAAGGAATACAGAGGCATTGGCTCATACAGACCCGGCGCTTGCATCCCAGCACTGGAGCTCACCAGGTGTGTGTGTGTGTGTCAGGTGGTAACACCAGAACAGCAACCACAAATAGAGAAGTCTTAGTTTCACTTGGATGAATATATTTGCTTGTTGACTCTGAAGGTGTGTGTGTATGTACATGCAGCGGAGAGCGGGAGAGAAGAACGTTGCTGTCAGTTACAGTTACAGTAGTGACTGTAAATCCAATTACTCCTTCCCCACAACGCTCATTATCTGGCTGCATTAGCCTATGTATACAGTACCTGACTCTGTTGCTAGGCAACCCAGGTCTTAATGGGTGGAAAAAATCTGATTTCAGAGGCATGAGTAAGAAGGGAATATTCAGCCTCATTCATGAGCACTGGTAGTTTCTCACTACAGTAACACGGAGTCTGGCCTGCTGATTCCTCATGTTGCTGCACTGATTGTAAATGAACTGTTGGTGATTTACAGTAAAATGTCCAGGTTTGATTGCTTTTTCTTTTTTCGGGTTTTCCTTTGTGTCAGGCGTATGATGGCATATGACCGTCGCCTGGAGCCACGAGTGGGGGAGCGGGTGCCCTACGTGGTCGTGTACGGGATGCCCGGCGTGCCCCTTATCCAGCTAGTACGGCGACCCATGGAGGTGCTGCAGGACCCTGGCCTCCGCCTCAACGCCACCTACTACATTACCAAGCAGATCCTTCCTCCACTGGCCCGCGTGTTCCAGCTGATTGGAGTAGATGTGCTCAGCTGGTACCAGGAGCTCCCCAGGGTGAGAGGACAAAACCTCACAGATATGCAATTCTTGTCAGGAAGTAACAATCTAGAGGAAATGCAGAGCAGTGCTGATAATTCACTTGAATAAAAACAAGAAAACCTCCTTAATAAAAGAATTCAATTTATTTCAATTCATTGTTATTTGTATGGTGCCAAATCACAACAGTCGTCGTCTCAGGACACCTTACAAAGTAGGGTCTAAACGTTACTGTGTTATTATTATTATATAGGAAAAATCCAACAAATTCTCCTTGAGCAAGCACTTGGTGACAGCAGGGAGGAAAAACTCCTTTAAACAGAAGAAGAAAGCAAAGACTCAGGAATCTAAAGGTGCTTGAGTTTGGAGAGTTAAATCCTGATTGATTAACTTCTGTGTCTGACTGATAATTGATCAGCTTACTGTTGAAGTGCAGCAGAAAATGTTGCCCCTGGCTTTGCCCTGTTGAAATAAAACCACCTCAGAGGGTTTGGGGTCCCCGTCGGTTCCCTGCTGACAATCGAAGGAGGCTTGTCAGACGGCGGTGCTGCTGCCGCCGCCGCCTCAGTCTTTGTCCGCTGGCTTCTGCTCTGACACAGCACGCCTGCCCTCTGCTGGTGAAGCTGAGGCACAGTTCATCACAGTAATGAATGAGTGACACATGCTCAGCGGTCCATTGCAACAGATTTTATTAACTTCATGTGAACTTGCATCACTCTCTCCTAAAGCTTTTAAAAGCTCAGGTTAGCATCATAAAAGTCTTCAAATGTAACATTACGTTGGTGTTTGACATGGTTATTGGATTTAGGCAAACTATTTCTTTGTGAACATGATGGCATGGACGTGTGACAGGTGTACAGCACCCTTTCCTCCAAACCATTATAGTCCACATTGGTACTTAGATCCATTGTATGACCCTGCAGAGTTTACTATGTGGACACATGAGCTGGTGTTTGTGGTGGAAATGTTCTACTAGTTCATGCCCGACCCCCCTCAGAAAATGAGACTCGATGTCAGAACAACTACAGTTGTATTATGATGACTGTCCACAGTAGCTATAGTGTGTCTGTCATCTCTCTCCAGATCCAGAAGGTGTCCTGCTCCTCTGCAGTGGCTGGAGAGGAAGCGGGGCGGAAAGGAACCATTTCCCAATACTTCACCACGCTTCATTGCCCCGTCTGTGATGAGCTGACACAGCTGGGCGTGTGCTCACGGTGTCGCGCTGAACCCCAGCGAGTCGCTGTTACAGTATACCAAGACATGAGACAGTGGGAGAGCCAACAAGACCAGCTGCTGAAGGTGAGTCTGGAGCTGGGTGGGAGCTTGGTTTCTAGCTGGAGATCCCATTGCTTTGTACAGTCACTTGGCCACGTGTAGGTTTTTCCTACAAAATGTTCAGTTACCTGGAAATAATTGAAACTTTGACATGCATTGTTCTGCTCAGTGATGAGAAAAACACATCCGAGTAGGAGGCATCCTCAACAGTAAACATGTGAACTGCAGTTTACAAGTGCCAATGCCTCTGTGCTACTTTTTTGCCTAATGGCACTAAGGCAAATTATTGTCCAGAACACAACGAGCTGTCACATCATGCCTGCGTTTCTGTAAAAACACATGACCACAGGCTGCAGAGGAAGAGATGGTTTGTCCCAGCTTGACAATCAGTTCCTCTCCTCTTGTAACAATAAATGTTTCAGAGTTCATACCAACCTCTGACCCAGTCTCCATGGGCTGTTTTGGTAGTCGTGTAGATAAAAAAAAAAAACACCAGCATTGTGATTTCTCTCTTGAATGAAAGGCAGAGCAAAGAATCACTAAACAGAAGGCAATTGTGTAGTGCAACCTGGGGACTGAGAGTTGTGTGTGCACCCTGCCCTCATCGTGTGTGTGTATATGTTTGTTCTTTTCCAGATCTGTAGGAACTGTAGTGGCTTTGCAGAGCGGCAGGTGCCCTGTGTGTCTCTAGACTGTCCCGTCCTTTACAAGCTGTCCCGGGTCAACAGACAGCTCTCCAAGGCACCCTACCTCCGACAGCTGCTGGAGCAGTTCTGATTGGCTCCTGAAACCTGGAGCATCCCGCTAATTTGGTGCTAATTGCTGTCATCCCCCACCTTCGTGTTTTATTGGCCATTTGGTTGCAAAAGTTTAAATGGTGCTTTGAACCCTGTAGGGTTTTCATTCTGTCTCGTAACTTATTTTTTTATACAAGTATTTCTCTGCATGAGGCAGACAGCCTGGGTGGGGTGGGGGTTCCCCCCGCTTTACAGCCTGTGTCTGCCCCCATGCTTGTTTGCTGCCATCTCCATTAGCTGCTATTGGCCGAGTGAAGCTGACGTCTTTGGTGATACAGCCACAAACTGCCTGTCGTTTAAATAAGTGCAGTCCAATCAAGAAAGACTTGTATGTGCTGAAGGAGCTGGAACTCACTGGTTTTTAACGAACTCCTTACAAATCTCAAGACAAACTACATTAACACCACCAAGTATCTTCTCTTCATTTTTATATCGACTGCAGCCTTTTGTAAATAGTTCCTGTATAGCTCTATTGAACTTTCGCTGTGTATTACCATTTTAAAAAAAAGCGCCAGCCAGGAATGCAGTCAAATCTGTCTTTATGCATTCTGTCATAGGACATCATTTTTCACTTAACTTTGATTGTATTACTGTCCATCTTGGCAGAGCAGACACATCACACTGCACTACAGTGTTAGAACTGGAAACCCTTTAAGTTTTTTTTAAATATCTGGGACTGTTGCAATACCGTACTTCGATGATTTGTCATGAATAGTTTATTTACTTGTGCAGATATGGTTCTGTGTACATTTCCAATTTTCTTTGCAGAAACAAACTGTCACTCATCACGTTTCCCATACAGCCATCATACACAGGATCTGTGTAGTTGTATAAATGTGTAAAAAAAAAAAAAAAAAAAAAAAAAAAAAAAATGTTTTTAATGACCATTGCTCTGGGTGGAGGTTTGAGGTTGATATAATAAAAAGTTGATGTATTAAACGCTGTCTTTCAATGACCAGTTTGTTTAAAAATTCAAAACAACGTGATTGAGAGAACCATATGACACATAGTACAACACATACTGAAAATCTGGTCTTTACAAAAGTGCAACATCTTGCACAGCTAGCCCATTCACTGGCGCCGTGCAAAATGAAACTAAACTTCTCTAAAACAGTTTTTGGCAGCAGGGGGGCAGTATGATGAAGAGGGCAGGTGTCCCTGGATCAAATTATTCACTGGTTCTACATGTCCTTGAGCAAGGCACTTCCTACCAGTTGTAGGATTTCTTCCTCAGTCTACCATGACCTTTGACCTCACTGTGGATGGAAGAGGGCCAACACAGAATCCTTGATGAGAATCGGTAACATTTTACACAATTTCAATCAATCTGGAGTGTAGTAGTGCATCTGAAAAGTGTCCAGCAGGGTTCCAGAAGCTTTACAAGTTGCAAACCTTTCAGTTAACACACTGGATGTCTATATAAGCCGCAGGTAGCCAGTGTTCCAGTCACTGCACACTACATTTTCAGAGCTGTACATGGTGTTTTCAGGGTCCAAATGACAAATGATCGCAGGCATGGCTCTTCTAATGTTCAGTCAAAGATCTGTAGCACTCAGGAGTTGCAGGAGTGGTTAGTCTCTCTTCTCCCTGTCAAGAGAAAGCAGCAGAGAGTCTGCTACTAGAGAGGTGGTGTCAGACAGTGAGGCTCCACCCACAGCCTCTGTCACCTGGCTGTTAGAGGCAGCAGAGATCCCTGTTAGACTGGTGACATTAGGAGGAGAGGATGTCTTACTGGGTGAATTAACAAGACTTGCTGTGTCATCCATCTCAATGACCTCAAAGTCTGCATCGTTCCACTGATCAGCCTCATTGTCCATCTCCTCCTCCTCTTCATCATTGGCTCCTGAGTCCAGCAGTGCCTGGCGGTATTCACTGTCGTCAGCATCTGCCCGGCCCCTGGTACGGGGTTTTCTGCTCGGGCTGCTGGGGGTAGAGGCTAGCTTGTACATGACTGGGAAAAGGATGGAGCAGAAGGTGGCGGTGATGAGCGATAGGTACATCAGCACGGGGTGATCCTGGAACTTCCCCAGCAGGATGCCTACAACCATGGGCAGCACCATCTCACCCAGTGCTGCCCCCACCACAAAGACTGCTGCTGTGTGACCCGTCACTGTGGTGTACTGCTCCACCCAGGAGATGCCACTGGGGAAGGTGGTGGCCATGGATGCTCCATAGACACCAGTGCAAACCCACAAAGCCACCTTCTCCCTGCTGAAAAGGCAGAGAAGCAAAGAGGAGACAGTGGAGCCCACCAGGCTGAGCAGGATCATGGTACCTGGGTACACACAGGCCGCAAAAAAGATGGCCAACCCCCTACAGGCAGCGAATGTTGCCCAGAACAAAGAGTTCAGCCCAGCTGCCTGGGACTGCTGCATGTGGGCATAGTCCTTGGCGAAGGTGAAGATGAAGGAGCCGTATGCCACCTCGGCACCTACGTAGCCAAAGTAGAAGAAGAAGAGTAGGATGACAAGAGCCACGTGATATCTGGCCACCAGGGGCTTTCCTGACGATGTGCGAGCTTTGTCCCGTGAAGTGCTGCCGCGGGTGTAGAGGATGAAGAAGAGAAAGGAGACGAGAAAGACAAAACAACCGATCACAATGTAGGCCCACATGGATTTGAGGGTGCTGCTTCTGCTCTGGATGTAGTGGATCACTGTGTGATCATCAGTGACTTTGGTGATTTGTGCTGTGGTGGAGGGAGGTGTGGGGTTGGTTGGTAGGGCTCCCGTGCTGCTGTTTCCGTCAGACCCAAACAGCAGCTTGGCTATGATTGGAGACACAAAAGCCCCAGCTGCAAAGCTGAAGTGCAGAGCCTGCATGTGCGGGCCCGCCTGCTCACCCCACGTGTTCAGGATGAGCACATTGCCACCTGACACAAGGAGGAGAAAAGAGTTATTAAAGAATAAACCATCACTATGACACTGTGAAAATCAATAGGTTTTCAGAAGGGATTTAAAAGCTCCGAGTTTACTGATCTAATCCCCCACCAAAGGAAGCTGTTCCATAAGCTTCCATGGGACAGAAAATGCTCAGTCACCATGAGTCTTTAACTTTGAGCAGGGCCTAAAGGACCTATACAAAGCAGCAGCTCACTGATTTATAACAGAGCCAAATTCTGTAGTGCTTTGGCGACAGTGTTAACCACCGCACCGCTGTGCTGCCCCAACCAACGATACAAGTGTTTGAACAATCAAATGTGGACTATTAAATATCAGATCTCTCTCATCTAAATCTCTGTTAGTGAATGATTTGATAAGTGAACATCACATTGACTTATTGTGTCTTACTGAAACATGGTTACAGCAGGAAGAATATGTCAGCCTAAATGAATCCACTCCACCT
>NW_018128022.1:633166-638657 GCF_001952655.1 Monopterus albus | reverse complement strand
GGTCGAGGCAGAAGGCCGCCCACCAAGAGCCGGGGTCTGTCGGAGGTTTCTTCTGTTAAAGGGAGTTTTTCCTCCCCACTGTCGCCAAGTGCTTGCTCAAGGGGGATTTGTTGGGTTTTCCCTATGTAATAATATTGATAACAGTAAGGTCTAGACCTTACTTTGTAAAGTGTCCTGAGATGACTTTTGTTGTGATTTGGCGCTATACAAATAAAATTTGATTTGATTTTATTTGAAGTGTGCTGGACAAAAATAGTTTTCATGTAAGATCATCATCAGATTACACTCCAGCAGGGGGGAAAAAATATACATGAAATGTAAAAAATATGAGGGTTCTTTGGGAGACATGTCTCAAATTGTGTGTTTTCTCAGTTAGTCAGAACTCAGCTAACACTAGCTTTGGACTGGAGGCTGTCTTTTGTTCAGCTCATCATAATCAGGCATCCATAGTTAGAAAACAGGACAAGAAGGCCAAAGAGCAGTAAGAAGTGGTTTATGGGGCAAGTTTGTTCTGCTTTTTCTGAATAAAAAAAAGCCATGATCAGGGCCACTCTCTCCTCCTCTCTTGTGCACTTTCACAGTTAGTACTGTGGCCAAAGGTCATTGTTTTGCTGCATGTTCAAATTGTAACAGCCGCATAGCTCAATGATGTGAGCCCTCTGCTTTTCTTTTTTAAATTGTAGTGTGGAAATTCACAACACATTCGCTACAGAAGGATACAGCCTCGAGTTGATAATACACAGTCGACACAGACTGCAAACCAGGGAGATATTAAACCCACCCTGCAAATTATGGCAAACAGTAAACCTATGCAACTGTAGCTGTTGCACATGCCAGTGTGCCAGACCCTGGAACTAGCTCACCTGAATGGAATGCAGTGTTTTTTATTATTAGAAATTATACCTGGGCTTTTCCTACTATGACATGCCAAAACCTCTGTTATAAAAATGCTCAACATAAAAACAAAGTGCAGTGTAGCCAACAGGAAAGAGCCACAGTTAAACAAGTTCCATGTCAAACATTAAACAGGCTAAAACTGAACCATTAGCTAAAGGTTTTCACACCAGGTAAGTGAAGCTTGTGCTATTTGCTCATGTATTAAGTGTTGTTTTACCTGTATCCAGAATGCCCATAGAAATCCCAATGCTAGAGATGAACCCAGTGAGGAGCAGAGCCTGCCCACAGAAAGGGATAGCACACATTCCAAATGCTGTCACCAGCATAGAAAAACCTGGAAAGAGAGAGAATCAGAGAAAAAGTCAATTTCAGTAGAAAAGGTGGGAAGAGTCAGAAGATCTGTGATGAAAACCCAGCGGATGTTGAACCTGTTGAGCCTAGCAGAGAGACTTTCAGCATCTATAACAAATACATCTGAAGGAAAGGTTACCTAGCAGGAGATGAGGATTCACGCAGTCAAAGAGAATGCCACCTATTAGGGATCCTCCGATGTAGCCCGCAGAGCGGCCCACAAAGATGTAGGAGATGTTGCTGATGTTTTTCTTCACATTCTCAGCCAGGTCACCAAACGTGGGGCCAAGAACTGAGATACACATACCCTAGAAAAATAAACAAGAAAATGGCAACAAAGGTTACAACAAGAGTCTCAGTCAGTGACTGGTTCTCACCAGCTTTATCCACAAAGCATCTACCCTTTGAAATTCTTGTGTCACCAATCTGTGCAGCTTGGCACATTTAAGGACTTATTTATCTATATTACACTGATTTTGGAGTCTTTCCCTCCCTTGTCTTAATGAGTACCTGAGTATGCAAGTGTCAGTATTACCGAAGGCAACAAGTTACTGTAAATTCACACATTACTGCCTATTAAAGCCTAAACTGAAGCTACTATTTACAAAGAAAGTGCCATCTCTGTGTCTTCTGTGATAAGTTTCTCATATAATCACAGAAGGTCGGCGCATAAGAGAAAATCCACAAGGAAGCACTGAGGCACATGCAATATCTGACTTTTATTGTTTAGATTTTATACTAAAGAATGTACAGTGGCCAGAGAAAGTATGTCAACCTTTTGGAATTTCATGGTTTTCTGCATTAATTTGTCATAAAATGTGATCATATCAGAAATACTGAGAGTTACAGGAACCATGCAAATCAAATTACACTGCATACTTTTGCTAATTTGCTTGCCTAAACACTAGCAGCTATAAGCAACATGCCCCAAACCTGTCCAAATAACTGAGATAAATTAATTTTCACGCAGTTTGTGCCAGGAAAGAATATGATAACTATATCTCATAACGTTATATTTTCTTGATTTACCGGTTTATATGATAATTCCATTAGAACATAGAGGTGTTTGTCATGCTAACCTATAACATAACATTAGAATGGCCCACGGTTTATCTAACAAACATTACACTTATGCTAACTAGTCAGCTATAAAACCACACAGTTAGCGTTAGCTAACGCTGCCATCCCCTCAATAGCGAAAATCCCACATTTTTTACCAAGCCCAGGAAAGATGCGCAGAGCGCGAGCGTGACCATCCAGCGACCGCACGTTCCATGTCTGTGTCTTCCTCCGCCGACTACCTCCACCTGGTTGTCACATACTGGTTTCGTCGTCCTCTTGACCGCTTTCAGTGCACTCTTTAGCCCTCGCCCGGTATCCTTCCTCTTGTCAAACAGGGTGTCCTCCTCCTGGTCGTCCTTGTCGTAGTTGCCCTCCATGCTGGCGAATCGAACGTGCTTCTTTTTCACGAAGGCGTCTCGTACGGCGGACATTCCTGTCAGACTATCATAGACACAGCTGACGGCGAAGGTGCGCTGTCACAGTGCCGTACACGGGACAAGGCAAGTAAACGGCGGCTGGCACCTGATATCGGTTTAATCGATGTCTTCCTGTTTTGGCGCTTTCTTTGGCTAATGCGTTACAATAGAGTGTCTCATATTTAAAACAGCTGAACGGATCAGAGAACGACAGTGGACGACCACTGACTGTGGTATCCTTCCATATGTCAACAGCTTACGTATGGCTGCCGGTTGTTTACAAAGATCGTATATTCAGAACAAGATGACACTAACTCATTGCTAAGTCAACGCCTTCCAAATGAGACGGGAGAGCAGGACCACATTCAAAACCAGTTTTGTTCATAAAACTGTCAAATAAACGACAGCAGGTATATTTTGCTTTTTGGTGGCCAGCTTTTTGCATCTTCTCCAAATAACGAGTAGTCTTTTCATTTCCCCCGCCCCCTGCATTCAAGAGATAAAATCAATTAAAAGTCACTCACTAACGTTACATATCGAACCATTAACTAATTCTGAACTGAGGGTAATTTCGATCCAAATTTCCATAGCCTTTCCATGGTTAACGCCACTTGACGTTGTTAGTATTTTAAACACAGAGCACAGTGAAACCTCTTCCATTTTTCTCCTCTCTGGTCCAGCTACGCGTTAAAAATGATCCAGTGCTACAGGAAGTATTCAATATGGTAAGTTTCACTAATGGATGTATCCTAAGACATGGCCGTGACAAAACTCGCAGTCAAGACGGACAGTTTAGGAGCTTTTCACCAGGAACACAGGACACGGTACAGCTGATACTGAATACAGCAGTTTGGCGTAAGACTTTATTTGTCATCTGTGTAGCATTTGTTTCTGTCCTCTAATGTAGTGGTCCCCAACCTTTTTATCACTGCGGACCGGTCAACGCTTGACAATTTTACTGCGGCCCGGGGGGAGGGGGGGGTACGTAGATTGTTTATATTGTAAATATAATAATAAATGTAAATTCACTGTGTACTTGTATGCAACTTTATTAACAGCTTCCTCGTAACATTGCGCCACCAACATAACATGAGTATAACATCAAAGTCTCAGTTTTCAGTGCTGTGGTGGCGATCTCAGGGTATTCTGTCATGACTTTAATCCAGAACACCGACAGAGTTGTTGTCTCGAACATACTTTTAAGGCCGCCGTCATTTGCGATCTCCAGCAGTTGATCTTCTTCTTGCACAGACCTGCTGGATTCACCTGGTTTGTTGACAAATGGGTTGCGGATCCATTCCTTAGCAGTTCGTGGGTCCTTTGTGGTTGGGAAGTAGCGCTCGAACTCTTTTAAAAGCAAAGACAGGTGATCGTGCACCAGCTGGGAGAATGAAGGCTCAGGCTCAGTCTCACCCAAAATCCCCACTAATGTTTGAAACATGTCCAAAATGCCTCTGTTGACGCGTCGTCCCCACAAATCCAGTTTGGCTTTAAATGCAGCTACTTTATCTGCCAACTTGAAGACAGTTGTCATTTCCCCCTGAAGTGACAGATTGAGTTCATTGAGCAGGCTGAATATGTCGCACAAGTAAGCCAGTTTTGGCGCTCAAGTGACCGAGATGTAACCGAGAGAATGCGGTCATTTTTCAAAATAAAAGATCGTTCAGACTCAGATAATAAATAAAACGGAAATAATTAATCATTTCTTGTACGGCCCGGTACCAATTGATCCACGGACCGGTACCGGTCCGCGGCCCGGGGGTTGGGGACCACTGCTCTAATGTACATACCAGTTGCCCTGTCTGACAAAAATAAAATACGTAAAATTGTGTGTGTACTGTGCCCAGTACAGGAAGTCCCAGATGCACCCTCATCCTGTTAGATCTGGGGGGGTACTGTACAAAAGTAGAATTAAGAAATCCAAGATAACAAGACACAGCGAAGCTTGACTCAGTCTGCTAAGTGCATCCTGGCTTCGTTTTATGAAAGTGGAAGAGATGCGACTAGGCCAAGATGGGTCTAAGTAATTAGGATAAATGCGCGTTCACGGCTTTCTTCAACATTTGGCTATACTGGCACGTCACCGAGATGCTGCATGTGAAGTAGTGTAGTTAAAATGAACGGACTCCATGAGCAGCACTGGGTTGGTTGGATTTTCAAGCACACCCTTCGAAGACATGTGCAGCACATTTCCCACTCGTGGACGCGTATGGGGGATAAAAGCAGAAAATCTGTAAAAATTGGAAACATGGCCACTGTAATAAAACAGCGAGAACCAACGTGGCAGGTGGTAGCGGACTGACTGAATGTGTGAAGTTGCCTAAAATATACATTTTGTAGCCACTGTTCTTAACTAAAACCATATGTTACTCAGGAAATAGGCCATGAAGGTTAATAACAATCACTAATCCACAGCCTAAATGCATAAATATGGGTCATTCTACAAACGGTGCAGTCTGGGTGATTATGTAGCATATTCCCTCCTACAGACCTGAAACTTCTTGTAATCTAACTTCTGAACTTGATAAATCCACAAGTAGAACATAACCTATAGGGCTGTATTGGGTGACTGATCTTTTTTATCATTAATGATAATTAGCCAAGTTCTATTTAATACAGCCTATCTACTATTGATGTAAATGTGATTAATGAAATAAATGTTTAAATGAAAAGTCTATATGGCTCCAGGTCCATGAAGGCTCATGACCAACGTGACAAAGCAATTCCTTGAACTTGGCATTTTAAATTATTTGCTAAAAAGAAAA
>NW_018128022.1:622831-632776 GCF_001952655.1 Monopterus albus | reverse complement strand
GGAGACGACTGCTCTACCCACTAGTGTGGTTATCATATCAACTTTAAGGATTTAGTGTCTGCAAAAATAAGCTGTGACAACACTATATATACTATATATATATATATAAAATATATATATGTGTGTGTGTATCAGATCAGGTGATCAGCGATCTGAGTCCAATACACAATTACTTCAAAATGGGTCTGATGGTAACACTGATCACCATCATTTATAATTAATGCTGAAAATTACCTTTGATTAAACTGGGAAAATGACACGGGGTTAAGAGCCACCTAGCTGACACCATGTAGGAACATCTAGGCTGTTTGTCATAACCACAGCAAACGGAACTGTATGCTGTGGAGAGAAAACTAGTATGCCAAATACAGTAACATCTCTTAAATCTTTCAATTCTATTTCAGCAGTATCTGTTAGTATCACCACATTTTACACAATGTGGTCAATTACGGTGTATGATCTTTAGTGCTTGTGAGTCAAATAAATGAAGAGCTATGTGTTAAAAACCTAGTTATGACATACAGTACCAGCCCCACACAGATGGACAGAAGGCAAAAGTCAACAAAAAATAAGATAACTTTTTTTTTTACTGTCTTGAAAATGCTGAATTCTGAATTTGTTTACATACATTGCTTATATTGTAGTTCACCACATACAGTATCCTGCAGAAGACTGGAAACAGGGAAACTAATATTTAAGTAGAAAACATTTTGGTTAACTCATGAGAAATATGAATAATCAATGACAGAGTGAACACTGCATGTCAAAACTGAGCATTAAGGAAACAGAAGGTCGAATGAAAATTATGCAAAAATAGGATGAAAATAGCAAAGATGGAATCCTTGCAGTGAAGTTTTAAGGACGGAAATCTATCTGTACTTTCTGCAGCAAAAACAAAATGCATACATATATACAGACACTGTAAATAAAGTCAGGTTGGACTGGACAAAAAAGCCAAAACAGCACATAAACAGAACTCATCTATAAAACTTGGGGCATATAAGCTTATCCACAAAGTGCCCAAACATAGCACAGGGTCCTGTTTGTAGACACTGTTAAGACAGAAAACACTGTGTATGTTAAGGCTGTTATCTCTAAAATCATTACTAAATAAAACCTGCACTTTTTGACTTTTCTCTTAATGATTATTTGGATGATACAGATCATTTCAAAAACATATCAAGCAATTATAATAGAATAAAGATGTATACAATCAAAAATCAAAGGCACAAATTAAGTAATTTCTTTGACAAGAAATTAGCAGAGGCTGGTGTTGGCGAATATGGCTATAACTCTCTTCTAAAAATAAATGTGTGCTAAAAACAGTCAAGCAGCTCATTAAAAACAGGCCTGAATTGCTACAGAGATTCTTTAATCATATTAAGATATATCTTTAGAAAGGAGAAAAGCTGTAAACTGTGTGAAGTTTGTCAACACCTGTTGCATAAAAAAGCAATTTCAAGTTCTGAGCAGCATGCGCTTGACTGAAGAGCTTTGGACGGCTAGATCATTTTCTAAGGCTTAGCTATTTCTTTGTGTGTCCCTAGTAACACTGCTCAAACGTGAACACTGCTGGAGGAACAGGGCAGTCCAGACTGGGGCAGTTCTACTTTCTCCACATCGTCTGAGGTAGAGTGTGTCACAATTCTGTAAAGGAAAAATCATCAGCCCACATCAGTTTATAATGGTGTGCTGTTTTTCCTAAAGGTCTCTGAGTTTTCCAGGAGCAATCTATCACTGTCAGCACTAACAGACTGATGACCAACATGTTCCGATGGTTCACTGACTCTACCTGGAGCCTTCAGGGGGATGTACGACAAAAACCAAATACGGTTAACACACGGTTGTTCTTTTGGTAATTAGACCGACAACTTTGGCTTTTTTCATTTCAAAACATTTTGGTCTTCAGTAAATGAAACTGGCTTCAAGCCAGTGCTCTTCAATTACATTGTGACATTCTCCACCAAAACTAAAAAAATAAATAACAATATGAAAACATAACCACCTCTCCGTAAGGGTTAATAAAGTGGGCACAGAGTTTAGGATTAACTTGACTTAACCTATGGTCACATAGTCAATAATTAGTCAAACTCATGTCATTGGTTTCTTTTCAAGCAGTGGAGATTTAGCCTTTGGAACAGTACTGCACACGCAACAGTATAATGTGTTTTTATTTTTTGGTCCTTTTAAGAAGTCATCCATCCAAGCAGGGGATCTGTTGCTGATACAGCGGCGGCTGCTTTATGACCTGGACCTTGTCAGTTAGTAGCACAGTCATCACATTATACGTTTTTTGTAGCACAGTTAAAGTATATTCACTCTATTTTGGACCAGATAAAAAAAGAACATACTTAAAGCCCAGTCTCACTGCTGTTTGTTTTAGAACAAATAGTGCTTAAAATCAATTAATGTACACTTCAACATAAACACAATGTTAATATGTTCCTTAGATACTGCTATTTATTTTCTTACCTGAAAGCGGGTGTATTTGTACTGGCTACGTGTTAAAGGAATACTTTGACATTTTGGGAAATACTAGCCAAGAAATTGTTTTCACATGTCTATTTTTTAACAGCTTCAACTAAAGAGATGTAATATGTTAATTAGTGAGTCTAATTTAGATAGAGCCAGGATAGGAGTTTATCACTGTTTTGGTCCTTATACTAGGTCCTCAAATATTTAACAGATAATATGAGAGTGGTATCCATCATATCTAACTATTGGCAAAGAAGCAAAAAGAATATTTCCCTAAATGCTAAACTATTCTTTTGAAGGTGTGAACGCAGAACACTGAGGAGGTTTCTCATGCACACAGTTTGACTGCAGCTGCCTTTTTGAATGAACCACTCACTGTACAGTCGGGGCTTGTGAAATAAGTTGGTATGGACGATTAATGTGCCTAAAGCTACTTCCACTGAAGTCTCCGTGTACCTTCACAGCTCACGATGACTAGCAACGACATCCAAATTTTGAAATCTCTCAGTGCACTTCTCTGAGGTTAATGTGTCTGCAATACTATGTAGAGATGATCTTGATATTGACAGTTTTGGCATACCTACAACTGTTTGAACAAGGTGGCCTGTTTGAGGGCACACAGGAGACAACAATAAAGGTGGCAGGTTTCCATGGAGGTGTTTAGCAGACCCGCTGGCTCAGTCAAGACTCTGTTACTGCACAGGACTGGTTTCTTTTCTTATTTCAATAAGTCTTCTTTTTTTGCCATATTTCTATCTGAAAGTACTGTAAATGGTAGTGCTCCAAACGGATTGTGAAGAGTATAAACAGCATGCAAGTCCACCTTAAGAAAATGCCATCAGAAAGTGATGGACACACTGGTTTTATACGGTGGATCTACAGCGTTCACACTGCATTTACAATTAGTCCAGCATGCCTTCTATTTGTTGTGACAAATATGAAATGTGCATTTTTTTTCCTCATTTTCATTCAAGCTTCAAGTTTGCCTGCTATAAGATTAGTTCCATCTGATTTCAACACTGTAATGCATAGGTCTTCAGGATTACATTCATATTAAAGTGTACTTCAAACCTGGCTATCTGATATGTTTCACTGCTTTGGCTTGACTTTTTCCTACTGAGCGCAGTCATTACAATCTAGGCTTACACACACACACACACACACACACACACACACACACACTTTATCTTTATGCTGCCGGTGAGCAGCAATCTCAGTCTGACCCAGTGTGTGTCTCTTTCGGTCTGCTTAGAGGATGGATTCTCCAGTTTTGCATTGTGTGTCTCCCTGAGGCTTCTCATGCTCCAACATCTTCTGGGTGGCATCTTGCTCCTTGTTTAGGGCCTTTTCCTCCATCCTCCTGCGCCTGGCCTCCACCCACGGTATCAGACACAGCACGGCTCCACCGAAGATTGGGGGGATACCTGCCAGGTAGAAGGCTACATCGTAGCTACCCAGTCGGTCCCTCAGGAAGCCTGCGAGGAGAGATGAGGAGAAAAGGAACTTGGGATGTTGGTTTTCACTGGGTCAGAAAAAGACAGAAAAACACACCTCCTTTTAGTGCAGCTGCTGTGTGACATGTTAAGTCAGACACAGTTTATCACTTGTGGTTTGACTCATAATCACAACACTGACCAGACTGGTGGCGGTGAAGCTCATTAATAAGAAGGATTATCTGAAGGGTTAAGCTGCAGCTGCAGAGATAGCCTCTCCACTCCGAGACCTTCTCCACCCTACATACAGTATACTGCACGACAAAACTGTGCAACATCACTAAAATATTAAATGGTGAAAAAGTCTACCATCTTACAAAAACTGTTATTTTAAGTTGAAATGCAGGGATTTGATCAAACAAACAGGTCTGATGGATTATGATGAGGTGTCAGGCCACACAGTACAACCTTGGGGCAACAAAAGGGAGTACACCTGTCAATCCTGGTCCAGTAAATGTTACTGCACAAAGGTCAACTGTGGAAACTGGAGTCTGAGTGATGGATCACTGGTTACAAAATGGCGCAAAACTGCAACAATGCACCTAATGAACACTGGCAACACATACAGAACGTTGGTCAGATGAAATCAGAATAAATGAGTTTGGATCGGGTCCGGCATGTTTGATGTGCACCTGGCCGGGACTACCACAGGAACTACACAGCGCTGTGCGTGAAACCTGGAGGTGGGGCCGCGTTGATATGGGGCTGCATGAGTGCAAGATGTGCAGGTGAGATTTAGACTATGTACAAACAGGACTATAAATGCACGTTAGGATACCCAAATACCGAATGAAAAGATGACTTTTCCAATGGGACAGTGATCCGAAACACAGACTCACCAAGCCTGGCACAACACAAAGCACAACCCGATTCATTTTCTATGGGACACAAGTGAATATAAGGCATTGCGTTATTCCAGGTGGCAAAGCAACTAAAGAGGAATTTCAAGATTTTAACTGTGCTAAATGCTTAGTCTGCCAGTGACAGTCAGACTGAAGTCAACTAGAAACACTAGATTTTGTCTGAATCTTTATACTGGCTGACAAACAACTAAGTTTGGATTGCAAAGCAGCTGTAGTGGAAGAAAGGCTAATTGAAGTCTAAATAGGTCCTGCCGCATGTAAACACAAGAAGTAGGTTACCACAATCATCTCTGACACAGACATAACTAGACAGCACTCAAAGTGTGCAGCATCCATTAAGGGGCACCTCAGTTCCCCATAATGCCATAACAGCAGTATTCCCATGATAGTTTAACCCTCATAATGTGATTGCTCGACCATGAAAACCTACTGCTGGCATTTGGAATGGCGCCGATATCATTGTTAGTTTGGAAGTTATTCAAGAAAAACAATAGACATGACAGATATGCACTTGCTGGTTTAGGGGATAAAAACTTCAGTGAGTGGACTGTGGGCAAAGTGGTGATGACGTTACATGTCTCCAAGTCTGTGTTCTGCTTGTTCAACAGCTGTTAAACTGCTCATAGAGTCAAACTGCTCATCGAGTCTCTGTTACCGACTGACTGTTGCACTATGGAGTGATACTTCACATCCTGTGCTCTCCCTCTACCCAGCTGTGAGCGTCTCTCTCCTAAATACAGACTATCTTGGAAAAATACAGTGGAAAAGCAAAGTAGGACGTCTGTGTCAACCTGTAATATTATGCCAGGTGACAATAAAAACCACAGGGTGTACAACTCGTTAGGCTCTGACAGTGGAAACACAGCTTCAAATTTAATCTATTGTTTTGCGGGCCATACCTCACCTCAAAACATGCAATTAAAATCCATTTATTACGTTTTTAGTTATGCTGTTAACAAACAAACATCAGCAAGGTAAGAACTGTGAACATACAACGCATCTCTAATTTACACCCTGCAAATTCAGCAACTATAAGGTGCCAAAATAAACACTAGGTGGTGCCACAAACATCTTTATCTCAGGGGTGTTACTAGAATGATGCAGGAGTGTTTCTGTAGCAGGCAGCGGACCTGAAAAATGCCACCTTGCAGCAAATAAAAAGACTTTCCTAATAAATATTTTAAAATTATTTCACCTACAACAGTAATTTAGCCCTAACATTTAAAATATATTTGTGATAATTATGAAAAGACTCACTTTACTACACAGTGTATGTTACCTGCAACGGGGGGCCCCACAGTCATGGGCACAGACATGAGACCCAGCAGGAAGCCAATGGCCTGGGACACATCTTTGGCCCCGACCAGGTTGAAGGCTATAGGGGCCATGATGCAGATGAAGCAGCCGTCAAACAGCCCCATCAGCAGGCAAACAGCGATCAGCCCGCCAAAGATGTTGCACAGAGGGATCATCATAGACATGAGGCCAATGACAAAGAAGGAAACCACCTGGGAGGGGGTGAGAGATGCAAACTGTTGGTTTGATGGTTTAATAGTAATGAAATAAAAATGAAGTTTCCATATCAGGGTACAGTTTCCTTTCAAGTTCAGGTTACCGGTAGTCTGAACTGTAGTATCATATGACCACACCACTGTACTGTTTACATTCTCAGATTGCACATGCATAATTGCACATTGACTGTTGACTATTGCACATGCAGCTCCCATGCAGCATACATTCTCTTATTATATTCTTATATATTTGTATTATATTGCTGCATTTGCTGCTTAAAGTGCCTTAGATTTTGTGTCACTTATTCATCTACTTTATATTTCATTTGTATTGTGTGGCATTCGTGTGGACAGCAAGTAAGAATTTCATTGTACAGGGAAACACGTTTCTTGTAAATGGTAGCTGCATATGACAAATAAACACTTTGACCTTTGACATGATTATCTAAATGCTGTTTCACAGGTTTTCCATATAAATATAGAGAATAAAAAAAGTTGAATGTCAGCATAAACTGGTGCCAATTATCAGTGGTTGCTCTTTGCAACTTCACTGCAAAAAAAATTAGCCTCCAAAAACCCATTCTGGTTGAACTGTTACCCCATATAAATTGGACAGCACAGAGGTGCCTACCACATGGACTTTGCATACGTTTTTGGGACTGTTGAGACACTCACCTGCAGGTACACTTTGTTGACTCCTTCAACATAGTCTGCCACCCTCCCGAAGATGAGACGTCCCACACCAGACGTGATGCCAATGCACATGAGCAGAACCTCTTTATTGGCATCTAGTCCAAAACGCTCCTCTACGTGCTGCATCTGTTGGCAAAATGGACGAACATACAGCAGCTGTCTTATGGCATCCAGAGAAGAAAACATTTTAATCATGTAGAAGAGGAAACTGCAAATATGAATGCACTGGTGGAGATGACCTGAGCTTGATTTTTTTTCAGAGAAAATTTGACAAATACTGTCAATACACAACACCACGAGACAAATCAGACACAAAGTAGTCAGCACACAGACACACTAACTGAAACAATCACAAGGTAGTAGAGTGAAAGTAGAACTGTAAAGTACAGTAAAAGGGTCCACAGTACTGGAAACCAGTCATTCCCAGTTCTAAGTTGGTATGAGGAGCTGCCCTGTCTGGTGCCATGCTTGTTTACTATGAACAGCTGCAACTTAGCAGCACAGTAAGTTCTTAGAAATGACAATGCAGATAAGCAGAGACTTGTAAATGTCAGTGATGGCTTTCTGACGTTTTCACAGGGCTCACACAGCTGAGTGTGACAGGAGCCACGTGCTAACAATATGGTGGATTGTATGGGGTTTTTGTAGAACCTTTAGTTTTTGAGGGAGGCGGTGGTCAATGTGATTTCAATTTGATTTTGAACAGAAAATATTTTGGACTGCTATTTACAGTGCTGTTTACAGTAGATCAAAGAAGCAACAATAAAGCTCCATGCTCTTGTGGAATGTTTCTTTGAGTTCAGAACAAACTTTAAATGAATAAAAGAGGTCAGAAACCTGGGTGTAATTATAAGTGAGGTTTTGACATGTGTTGCAATGTTGAAGACAACTTCTAATTCCAAACAGTCCTCAGGTTTCCAAACAGAGTGGTGCCTCCCCCCTGCTCTGGACTCTGTCTTCCATTTCTCAGGCAGGAGTCTGTTGATGCTACCATGTCAGATCACTATTTCAGCATTCCCAATTTTCCTTCTGCCTGTTGGTGCCAGTAAATGCTAGTTTCCAATTCAGACTGTGAGAACAGCAGCCCAGATGTTCATTTCCCACACGGCTAGCTGTATCTGTGTCCCTCCTACCCAAAAACACCAAACTGAGGCCCAGAGTTTGAGAGAGCCAGATGGGCATGATATATAGGGTGCTGTCAACTACTTCAACCTCTAGGCAGACTGCAGCTCAATGAGCCTTTCTGTCTGCTACCTCCACACCCCACCCATCGCCCCTTATCCCTGCTGCAGTCACATCCTCTGGACAACGTAGCGTCTTTGTAAACACACCACATGGACACTTTCAGCTGCTTCTGTATTCAGAAGCGTCCTGCTGGTGGGGATTCCTGCATCTGAGAAGCAATGCTGCAGGCATGACAGCTGGAGGTTTAGCAAGTGTGTATTCATGCATTAATCAGCAGAGTAATGATACGCACACTCACTTGAGGCTAGGCCTTGAGTAGGTGGTTGATGATTGGCATTATCCCAGCTGGGGTTCTGTTTGAAAGGTTCACTTGCTAGATTTAATGCTCACTCTTAGCTTCTCATTGTCACTAACAGACAAAGTACTGGTGTTGGGCTAATGGTACCATGGTCTAAGAAAGGAGGTAGGACTAGATAAGTGTATACTTCTTCCTACTCCCTTTCAAGCATGTACTATTGGAATGTTGTGATGTCTTATGTGTATTGGTTGAAATGTCGAATCAATTTTGTTTTTCACAGTGTCACTTTTCTTAGTTTTACATGCCTGGAAGAAAAAAAAAAATTAAATAAAAAGCTTGACAATCAGTGGTGTTCCAACAATGGAGATAATTAATGAATAAACACTGCTGCTTGCTAATGCATTTTCTTCACCAGAAAAATCACAAAATATGAAAAAAAAACACATTTATATATTCTGTTTTATAGGCTCCTGATCTCTCCTGTAATCATCCAACATCTATCCTTCCATCCATTATCTATACCGCTTATTCCTGAACAGGGTCACAGGGGGCTGGAGTTCCTGTAATCATGCTCTAAGCATTTACCATTTGAAATCAACATAGAACATTTTAAACAACAAGAAATATTACTATTTCTTCAGACCAACACTTGATCTATCAGGCAAAACATCTCTCTGTGGTGATGTCATTTTATGAAGATAAACATCATAAGTTCAGGAGCAGAACCACGCCTTAATATACACACCTTTTCTTGTCACCTGCCTACAAATACCCAGCACTCGTGCTACCAAGTACTTTGGTTTCTCGTAAATGGTAGCTGCAGTTTTGTCCTCATGAGCTGTTTCTCTACAGTTTTACTTTACTTTTGCCTGCTCACCATTTGGGCTGGTCATGGACTCCATCTCCCTTTTGACTTCAAAAGACAAGGTGCTGTCCTTTGGACAGGGCCTGGGTCTTTACCAAGTATTATCAAAAATACATGGAATTTGACTCCAGCCCCAAAGTGCACAAAAAAAAAAAAGAAAAAAACAAAAACCCCAAATTAAAAAAAAAAAAAAAAAAAAAAAGACAAAAATCTACACATACATATATACAAGTTAGAAGAGCTACTGTAGATTACTGTAATGGACACCTACACGTTGTTGAACAGTTATATGTACAGCGTCCTGCCATGCCAATAAATATAGACTAACTGTTCATAACCGCCACCTTATTGTGGTGGAGGGGTTTGAGTACCCGAGTGATCCTAGGAGCTATGTTGTCGGGGGCTATATGTCTCTGGTAGGGTCTCCCAAGGCAAACAGGTCCTGGGTGACGGGTCAGACTAAGAGTGGTTCAAAAGCCCTTTATGAATAGGCTAAAATCAAGGACCATGACGTTGCCCGGCATGGCGCAGCCAGGGCCCCACCCTGGAGCCAGGCCCGGGG
>NW_018128022.1:618136-620274 GCF_001952655.1 Monopterus albus | reverse complement strand
CAATTTACTGGTCAATCTACGTTCCGACTCTCACCTATGGTCATGAACTTTGGGTCATGACCAAAAGGGCAAGATCCCGGATACAGGTGGCCGAAATGAGCTTTCTTCGCAGGGTGGCCGGGCGCACCCTTAGAGATAGGGTGAGGAGCTCGGTCACCCGGGAGGAGCTCAGAGTAGAACCGCTGTTCCTCCACATCGAGAGGAGCCAGCTGAGGTGGCTCGGGCATCTGTTTCGGATGCCTCCAGGGCGCCTTCCTAGGGAGGTGTTCCGGGCATGTCCCACCGGGAGGAGGTCCCGGGGAAGACCCAGGACACGCTGGAGGGACTATGTCTCTCGGCTGGGCTGGGAACGCCTCGGAATTCCCCCGGAGGAGCTGGAGGAAGTGTCTGGAGAGAGGGAAGTCTGGGCATCTTTGCTTAGACTGCTGCCCCCGCGACCCGGTCCCGGATAAGCGGAAGAAAATGGATGGATAGATGGATGTTTATAAGTGAGATGGCCCAGGGGGAAAAACTGTCTGTGCCTGGTTGTTTTGGCATACAGTGACCTGTAGCACCATCCACAGGGGAGGAGTTCAAACAGTTTGTGTCCAGGGTGCGAGGGGTCTGCAGAAATCTTCGCTGCCCTCCTTTTGACCCATGAGGTGTACAGGCTGGCACTGGTGATTCTTTCTGAAGATGTCCGCTGGAGTCTGTTCCTGTCCTGTTTGGTTGCTGAGCAAAACTAGACAGTGATGGAAGTGCAGAGAACAGACTCGATGATTCTCCTAGAGAACTGAATCAACAACTCCTGAGGCAGGTTAAACTTCCTGAGCTGATGCAGGAAGTACATCCTCTGCTGCACCTTTTTGATGATAGCATTGATATTGATTGCCCACTTAAAGTCCCGAGAGATTTCTGGAGCCTAGGAACTTGTAGGACTCCATGACTGAAACAGTGCTGCTGAGTACAGTATAATGAGTGGAGATAGGGTGGGGGAGCTCCTCCTAAAATCCACCATCAATTCCACAATTTTCATTGTGTTCAGCTCCAGGTTGTTACGAGCACACCACAGGGCCAGCTGTTCAACTTCCTGTCTGTAAGCCATCACCATCTTGGATGAGTGGCCTGCCAAATCCTCCTGTGGCGTTACTTAACTACTCTTAAAAGGAACAAATGGACTGAAAAATACTCACTTCTGGGATTTGTAGGCCAATTATCTGTTCCACCTTTTGTCTTGTACATGTTATGTTTTTGTTTTCATTGCTTGGAACTAGCTGGTTGGAGCTGTTGTGGCGCTTCTAAGATAGCAGAAACAGCACATACAATATGTTTCATGGTGGTGTTCTGTCATAGGATGGATGTTTGGCTTGATGGAAGGATGTATGGCCAGGGAATTGGATGATTTGATATGTGGTCGATTCTTTTCAAGCATATGTGACACTTGATTGCACTAATGTTTGCTCCAGCTCACCCTGCCCCTTTCTCTCTGAAGCAGTGTCAACAATTAAGCCAAGTTTAGACTGTTTGGATTAGGTCAACAAGAGGCGTCATAGAAGACTGCTAAGAGTTGCAGTTGTGTCATCTGCAAACTTCAGGATTTTTTGAGTGGTCACCTGAGGTGCAGTCATTGCTATAGAGGGAGAACACATCCCTGAGGGGCACCTGTGCTCATAGTCCAGGTGCTGGATGTGGTTTTCCCCAGTCTCACCTGCTACTGGTGATCCACTGACAGGTGGGGGCAGGCACAGTGACCAGGATCAACTTGGAGTATAGGATGTTGGTATTAAATGCTGAAATGAAGTCCACAAATATGAAGTCTGAGCATAGGTCCCTGGTGAGTCAAGATGTTGCCGGATGTAATGCGGTGCCATACCGACTACATCATCCACTGACCTGTTTGCTCGGTAGGCAAAATGCAGGGGATCCAGCTCGGGGCCTGATCAACTTCAGGTGGAAACTGTCCCAGCTTTCTCTCTGTCAGACGCTGCCGGGTCACCTGTTCTGGCACCTGCACCTCTTATTTGTCAATGCTGACGGAATCGTCAATCAAAACCAGCGTCGCAGGTGGGGCATCCTCAGCCTCTCTCTTGCAGCCATCGGCTTTGGCGGAAGTGCTCTTCCCCTTCTTGGCACCAGGCTGCTGGCTTCTGCTCTTCCAG
>NW_018128022.1:583974-618104 GCF_001952655.1 Monopterus albus | reverse complement strand
ACCATCTTCTGTCCCCTCTCTTTTCCCTGCTTCTCTCACTCTTCCTCCTTTTCCTGCCACTGGGCTGCCAGTTTGTCCCCTCCATATTTCCATATTTATTCCCACTGTCCTATACTTCTGGCACAGAGTTGCCATCTTCTGTCTCTTCTCTCATTTCCACTTCTCTTTCTCTTCCTGCCTTTTTCTTCTCCACTCCCTCCACGACAGTCAGTGCTGTTCCACTTGTGGTGCATTTCACTAACCCCCCCCACCCCCGTTGCTGCCACAGCTGTATCTGCTGCGGCCTCTGCTCCCTTTGCCAGCTCCAGCGATCCTCCATCCCCTCTCCACAGTGCACAGTCCCCATTCACCTCCTGGGCTTGCATTCTTCAACCTGCTTACTGAGCATGAATTTCCCTCTGCAGCCAGCTCCTTTCCACCAGCTTCTTCCCAGTTTTTGCCTGTGCACCCCATCATCCCCAGCCTCTATCTGAATATGGATGTCTTTTCCCCGGCAAAAGCGGTTCCCTGGTTTTGGTGCATCTTCACCAAAGTATTTTGGCAGGTAAAGATGTTGACCTCTCCAATCTCTTTCACCCTGTCTTACCACACTTTCCTCACCCTCATTCTGTGTTTACACATGACGGCCTGGTGGTCCTTAGTGACAAACTCCCATCTCGCAATAAAGTCCTCATCATTCAAATACCTGCCTAACATTTCAGTTTAAAAGAAGCAAAGCCAACCAAACAGGAACACCCCAAATAATTCACTACTACACACTAAATTCTATAAGCCTGTATGAACCACTTGTACAGCTCCTTCTACTCCACAAATCACAAAACACTTCCCCTTTAGGCCCTTTCTTGATTAATGAATCTGGTCAAGTGGTCACTTGTCACTGGTTTCTCACCTACTTCTGTCACATGCTGCTATTGTCAGGCTTGAATCCCCAACTGTTTTCTGGTCACTCCTTCAGGATCTGGGCAGCAACCACGGTGGCCCACAAAGATATACCTGATCATCTCTTTAAGATCATGGGATGATGGACCCCTCATGCCTACCAGCAACACATCCAGTCGAGCTCTCAAGATGTGTACAAAGTCCAAGCTCTACTAATCCAGCTACTGAGTGCTTTCATTTTGCATAAACACGGCCACCCTCCCCTTCTGTCCAGTTCTTTCTCTATGCTCTTCTCTTCCTTTCTGCCCTCCTGCCCCTTTTCCTTTCTCCTGTTTCTTGCTTCCTATGGGGGATTCACCATGCCTGAGAGCCACACAGATTCTCCAGAAGCCTTCCCCAAGATGCCCTAACAGTCACCAAGCAGCATCAGTTTGAGTCACACAAACTTACGTCACCCACCATAAGGAATGGTTCTGACTAGTGAAATTAGATTAGTGGACAGACATGAGGAGGAAATCTATAAAACATGGCCCCTTTGTCATAGTGATGGGTGAGTGCTCTGGATGTTCAGTACAGACATCCATTATTATCCATTCGAGGCTTCCTGTGAGGAAGTCACATGTTTAGACATTACAAATAATTACTGGCCTCATTACTTTTAAATCATTGCTTAAAACATATTTGCCTTGGCTTTTAATACACAGTGGGGCCTGACGCATTCCTTTTAATTTTAATTTATTGAATGTATGTTATCTGTGTGTCTGTGTCATTGTGCCATTTTATTTTTTGCACTGATCTTATTTATTCTATTTTAGTCATTTATTGTGGTTTTATTCTCCCATGTAAAGTACTTTGGTCAACTGCAGTTGTTTTTAAAGTGCTATATAAATGAATTTGATTTGATTTGAAATAAGAAGAAAGAAAAAGTGCAACTTTGCCACTCTGTTGTTTGTAAAGAGATTAAGCCGTCATACTCTAGAGAGTCAGCAGTGCTTGTGCTACCTCTCTTCCAGCCTGTAACATGCTAATATTCATCATGGAGCTTTGGCACTGACACACAAGTGGGTTTGTCTTTTACCAACTATCACTCTGACTCCACTCTTCAAACGCCAATGTACCCTATCGGTCACCCTGCATTACTGTACATCGGCAAAACTGATAGTACACAAGAAAAAAATTCTAACACCCAATTCTCAGCTACCCCCACCCCCCAATCACTCTGCTGCCTACAGCCCTTCTGTTGTTACTCCAGCTTCTGTACCCTGTGTTTTGCAGGTGTGTCCAGATATTACCCCTTCCTGCTGCCTAGCAAAGGTTATAAGAAGTGTTTTGTGAATGCCAGCCATCATTTCCAACAGCCATGGGGGAGCTCTCACAGCTAAAAGTTCCAAACAGTTCCTGCCAGACTGAAGGAGTCATCACCTTTTGCAAAAAAGAGCAAAATCCAGGGTTAACATGAGTTTGACTTTTTGACATGGAGAGAGTTAAAAGCGGCCAACGGACTCGTATTTGATTCAGATGTGGGGTTCTTCTTTCTGGATGTGTTAGCATCTAAAGCTAACACATTTGTTTTGGTAACATTAGTGGCCTAGCATGCTCCCTGATTTTACCTTTGTATTGAATTGATATGATTTTAATTTGGGAGTAATTCAAACTTTGTGTAATGTTAGTGCTTTGTTAGCCTTGTTCAGGACTGTCTCCTCACTGTCAACCTCAGCACCAGACATTGAGCTGCTGCAATCCTGCCTAGAGCTGAAACTTGTTAGTCAGTTGATAGTAATTTGACTGGTGGCTGTGTTTGTCATCACTAGGAAACAGTTTGATTTAAGTCTCACTAGACCCTGTAGCAGCTGAACAAAACTAGTTTATGCACCTTTAATGAAGGCCGAATTTCAGTGATGTCAGTTCCGTGGGTCTGGTCTTGTGTTCACTAGCACAAGCTATTGTTAACGGTATTAATAACACCTGTGCTTCTCCTGCAATGCTGAGTGAAAATGTCTGCTGTGAAATAAATGTGTAGTTGCTGGAATTAACATGACACGCTGCATTCAGTTGACCAATGGAATAAGAAAGCCTAAATTACCAAATGGCACATCACCAACAAACTCTGGAAATCTGCTTTAATTATGTGTTTAATGTGAATATTCCCAATCAGAACCCTACTGTGTGCCAACACACATTTTCTCAGCTCTCTCTAATTGGCTGTTTAATACTCATTAAACATCCAGGATACTTTCAGCCCACACACCGCAGTGCTACAGGTGGTCCTCATTAAACACAGTGAAACATGCTTAATCTGATAGCAAAGGCAGCTTTATAAATAAAATATAACATTTATTATTCATTTGGCTAATAAGATCAAACTTTCTCATGTGCTATTTGTCTTGACAAAGATAGCTGAATATTTTTAATTTTGACACCAATTGAGAATGAAACAGTGTCAATTTCATGGTTATTTAATAGGCTACATTTATGCATTAGTAAATTAACTGTAAAAGTCTTAAACTATAGTAATTATATATTCAAAAATACACTGATCAGCCATAACATTATGACCACCTGCCTAATACTGTGTACACAGGATGCAGTGCTGCACTTGGTTGGCTTTCGTGTCACTCTGCAGATCACTGTGCATCTTCTTTGAATCCGTTTGCTTCCATCATTATACTGTCAGGAATGAAATGTAAAAGTTTAATCTACAGTAGGTCAACTCATCATCAGTGAGTCTTGGTCCATGGGTCTGTCGCCAGCTGTCTGTCCTTCCTTAGACCAGTGGTGGTGCTAACCACTGCGGACAGGAGCAGACCTACAATCTGGGAGGTGCTCTGACCCAGTCATGCAGCCAGCACAGTTTGGCCCTTCTCAAAATCACCAAGGTCGTTCCTGCACTTGCCCATTTTTCCTCCTTACAGCATATTAACTTTGAGGACTGAATGTTCACTTGCTGTGTAATCTACCGACCGACATTATTGTACGGAGATAGTCAGTGTTATTCACTTCACCTGACAGTGGTCGTAATTGCTAATCAGTGTATGCTGGTTACTTTTCCAAAGTAATTAGCAGAGTCTATTAAAATTCCTTTTCCACTCCCCCTTGGCAACATCACACCTTTAATCAGTTCACTTATAGAGCAAACATACTCTAGAGCAACAACTCAAGGCCAACATCTTATCTCTAATCAGTAATACTTAGAAAAGTATGTATGCATGTGTGTGTGTCCCTAATTGGACTTTACTCTTTTACAGTCGACAGACATGTACAGCTTGATTTGGAAAGATAAAAAGTACACATGAAGCTGGGGCAGTGTTCTTCTAAAAACCTGTGCTCAGCATTTGGCTCAAGGAAACACACACTCATGCACACATACACATTTGTACAGCTATTAACTTAACTATCACAACTAAATGTCAAACCCCAGCCCTTACTCCTGACCTAACCCTGATTCTAATACTTAACCCTAAACCCAAGACTTAACCCTTTGAAGGTGTCTCAGAAAGTAAGGACTGGCCATAATGTCCTCACTACCATGTATAAAACTGGTCCTCACAGTGTATAACAACACACACATGCAGAAAACTATGGAGAGATTGTGAGTGCCTGAGAGGACTCCCTGAGAGGCTGCACAATGTGCTTTTTGACCCATGTTTTTTTCTTCTTCCCATGCAGTGTCACAAGGTCAGGTAAGTGTGGGGTTGGTGGTGGGGAGCTCTGTGTGTGGCCACTGGGGCTTTAAGGGGTGGTGCTGAGGCTGCAGCCAAGCCCTTGTGGTGTTCCTGTCTGAGTTACAGACTGGGAAAAAAAAAGTGTTGGGAAAACACAGGCTGGGATCCAATAACAGAGTCATCATGTCTAAATAAACCGTCCCCTCCTGAGTCCATTCAACACATCCAGGCTCTGCTCAGTGGCCCTTCCAAGAGAATGTTTTCTCCAAAGTCATTGTTTGCCATCTTATAGTCAAAAAATGTCTTATTTAGGAAAGCGACACCTGTTTATAGTACTGTCTTGACTGAAATAGGAGCTGCAAGCTGAAATATTAAAAAAAAAAAAAAAAAAAAAATCTTTGTGTTGTTTTATGAAAGAGAAAACACCTTAAACATTCTTGTTAGACATAAAAAACCCAATTTCTTTGTGAATAACTCAACAGGGTACTTTAAGTTAAAGCGGAACACACCTTTAATTCCATGTTAAATGGAAACATTTTTCTAAACCAGTCAGAGTTATGTGTCAAAAACAAAAAGCATTGTAAATGTAAAGCTGGCGGGGACCATTCTTAAAGATTTTATCTGCATATGCCTGCTGTATTGCAGTTGGTGGCAATGACTCATGAATTATTGATTAGTGTGCCCACAGTCTGCAAATTACATTTTTAATGGAATCAACAAAACAGTATTATTTTAGTCTAAGACTTAAAAATATATAAATAAATAGACACTTTGAGACTCTGGAACTCTTAGGGTGCCCAAACTTTTGCACCATGCCATAATAATGTTTTTATTTTTTATTTTTGTTCAATTTATGGCATAAGAAGTAACTATGCATCACTGTTTGCAGAAAATATTGTGCATTTTTTCCATTTCCAAGAGAAACTGTGTTAACATCTGTTCAAATAAAAAATCACCAAAATCTGTTATTTATCAAGGGGTGCCTAAACTTTTGCATAAGACTGTATATACACAGTGGCATTAAATAGCCATAAACCATTTACCCAGCTGGTAACACTCCGGTTGGGGTTCAGGCTTTTTTCCTCTCACCTTTCACATTTACAGAATCTCGTGTTGCTAGGATGTGTTTTGATATCTGTACTGCTAAAGCTTCCTAGCTGACCTCTCACCCTTATTCCTGCCTTGTGCCAGTAAAACAGTCTGCTGGCACTTCAGTGCTGCCATCAGACCCAGAGAGTGGGGAAATGATACCCAGTAACACAAACACAAACATGTACTGTGTGTGAAGACTCCAGTCGTAGAAGAAGTACTGAGATTGTTTACTTAAAGGGCCCATGGCCTGCTTTTCCATGTTTTTGACTTAAAGCTCAAAAAATGAGGTGTATGCATGTTCTAGTATTTCTATCCAGAGGAATGGCATGCTTTTCCTTGTGAATTTCATCTTAGATGTGACCTTAAGCTCAAAAAATTAGGTGTACATACAGTAGTATGTTCTAGTACTTTTATGCAGAAGCAACTCAGTTTATCTAACTTTCACATACTCTCGCTCATGAGACTTTTTTTTCTAACAAAAACTGTTAAGGATTTCTCTGAATGGTCATAATCTACAGGCAGTTGCACATTCATGCGAGTTTGCTTGACATATACTGGTGCCATTGTAAAAGTGTAATTTTTCAACTGCACCCGGTTTTGTGGATATATTTTTTACTGCATGTCTGGGAATGTTCCTGTACAGGGACTTGCTGTTTTATCTGACCGGGTCTAACCTACAAGCAGCCGGCCTGTGAAGCACCCCGTGGCGGTGAATGATCAGTTCTTCAGTGCTGGATTCCCCTGGAACACAGTACCTGTTTTGACTGCTTGAGGCCAGTGTGTCTGCAGCATGTAATGTGTTGCTGATTAACCAGCAGATTAACGACCCATGATGTTATTGTTGTGACTGCGCTACCTGTTGGAATTAATTTCACTACTTTGAGACTGTATGTGGTCGTGTGGGTGAAGATGCGACAACCACTGGTTGGATTTACCGATCTTAGAGCTACTTGAAAGGGAGTGATGTTTCCATTACTCGGTGGGACTTAACGGTGAATAAAGAAATAATAATAAAAAAAAACATCCAAAACCCCCCCCCCAAAAAAACATTGCATGTCTGTTAATGCCTTGTTTCCATAACGTTAGAGAAAATTGTAAGGCTGGAGAAGTTACTATGTCTGCATTATGCCAGTTAAAATATGGCGTTTCTCAATTACCCGCTTTCTTTAGAGTGTTACACATTTCTTTTCATTGGTGTATATATACACACACCTTTGTTTATCCATCTATGGAGGAGAAATTCACATTAATTAATGCCATCGCGGTTCGTTGTGCTTTCCACTTGCAAGACAACACAGGCACCAGGGGTTGTGCAGGTTCACAAACATTGCATGTCTGTTAATGCCTTGTTTCCATAACGTTAGAGAAAATTGTTGTAAGGCTGGAGAAGTTACTGTCTGCATTATGCCAGTTAAAATATGGAGTTTCTCAGTTACCTGCTTTGTTTAGAGTGTTTTCATTTGTACATATACCATCATTCACCTATCTGTGGAGGAGAAATTCAAATTAATTAATGCCATTGCGGTTCATTGTGCTGTTCACTTTTGACACAACACCAGCAACAGGAGTTGTGCTTGTTCACGAACTATCCCCTCGTTTTTACTTACATACAAAAGTACGAGCCACAAGTAAAAGTAGTCATAATTTGAATTACTGCTGGGTAGCTTGTGAATTTCCCACTAGGGATCAGTAAACTCTTATGATCATATTGTATTTTGTGTAGTAAATTTGATTCTGAAAAGTCACTAATAATGAAAGTTATCCAATAAATGTAGTGGAGTAAAAAATATAATTTTTTTTTCTCTAAAGTGTAGTTAAGTCAAAGTGTGAAGTAGCAGAAAAGGAAAATACTTGAGTAAAGTACAGATACCTCAAAATTATATTCAAGTACAGTACTTGAATAAATGTACTTAGTTACTTTGCACCTCTGGAAGGCTGTGAATCTTATTTTAATTAAGAACAAATGAATGAGGAAAGCAGTAGAAAACACTAATGTACCAGGTGAACGTAGGGCACATAGTATCCATAGAGGGCTGCAGGAACACCGAAGGCCCAAATGCGATATCCCAGAGACTTCCAGATGTTGATGTTGAACACCTGGCTCATGGATGGGCACCGGCTTCTTGTTTGGGTGTTAGTGGACTTGGCAGGCAGTAGGGGCTTGTAGGTGAAGCTGGCCAGCATCAGCACAAACATAAGGATACAGAGGATGCGTATGGTGTGCTGGAGGCCCACCTTTTCCAGCAGGCGCGACAGCACAAAAGGTAAAGTAATGGTAAAGATGCTGCTGCCTGCAGTCACAATGCCGTTCACCAGGCCCAGGCGCTTCTTGAAATAGTGGCCCAGGATAACCAGGCTAGGCTGGTAGGCAAAAGAGCATCCGCAGGCGAACACAATGCCATAGGTGAAGTACATGGGGCCCAGAGACCTGCAAGGGAATGAAACATTAGCCTTTTAACTCACTGCTAACATCACAGGTTTTCTAGGAGAAAATTCATCCACAAAACATCTCCCAGCAAAATTTGCATCAGTGCTCCTAAATAAATTCTCATGACACTGGTTGTAAGATGAGAAAAGGTCAGAAAAAGCCCTGTGAGCTGTTGTGTACATGGCTCATTATGCAGTGTTTTGCTCTAAAGAAGCTCCATCTACCAGCTGACTCCAACAACAAGATGAAGAAACATTGTGTAAAACATTGTGTATTATGGTTGTTTTTCTTTTTCATCTTTATACAGACAATCAGTGGCTGTTTAAAAATGATAAAACTGCAAAAAGAGATGGGAGCTTTGTTATTATTTAATGTTTTAGAATGTGGACAAGAGGTAGAGAATAACTTTCTCATCTCCTCCCAAACTATACTGTAGCTGTGCTGCCTACTTATGCACTGCTCTTGTTGCCAGTGTAGTAGAAAATTACTAAAGTTGAATGGTGCAGCTATGTTGCTTTATTAAAACAAAATAGTGTGCATCTCTCCCTCTCTCTGAGTGTTACAGTACAGAATGTCAGATAAAAGTACTGAGAGAAACGTGTGACCACAGAAGCAGTTGCAGAGCTTGGTATTTAGACAGTAAGAGTGAGCCTTGAGTTGCTGGGAACTGAGAGAGACAAGTAAAGTGGCTACAGTTGGTATGGAGTATATGAGAGACACAGATGAGGCTGCACACTTTGGTAGGCATTATCCTCGCTATGTGTGTCTTGTTTAAGCATCAATAAAGAATGACAATATTGAAAAGTCTGAATCTTCTGGTTATGGTCTGATAGAACTGCCACAACACCAGCAGTAAAGGATCACGGTCATTTTGTCATGATCTTTTTGGTGAATGTATCTAACCAGAGGTCACTTTTTTTTTTTTTTAATAATGACAAAAATCTGAATGCCATCTGTCATTTTGACAGATTTAGAACACCAAGAATGATCTAGCCCATTAATTGCTATGTCGTTGATAAAGTAATTGAAAAAAGAGAAACAGATGTGGTGGGTGAAGGACAACTGAGACAAATTCCAACGCATCTTGCTACCCAGGAGCTAACAGTACATTGCACAGCAACAGACTAGAGGCCACGGAGAACATCTGTGACCACCATGGCTCACAGAAGGGGTGCAGAAGGACCATATACAGTGGACTCCTCCTAGTGGAGTGAGTGTTTCAGGATCGTGAAATCCCACTTTCAGAGCAACTTCTACTCACTTCCATAAAGAAATATTCCCTGACTTCAACCCTTTGGCTAAAGTGGACCTGGCATTTCCACTCGCAAGTGCAGCAGCAGAGCACTTCAGCTTTCAGACCAAAATTAGAATGGGCATGAGAAATTAACTGAAGATGCAAAACCTAATAACAAGGTCAGCTGACTTCAATTCAGTCAGCCTAACTTCTTGTAAAAAATTCAATCATATTTTAATGATTATTAAATAAATTTTGTAAAACTGAATTGTTCATATCTGCTTGTTAACACACAATGGCCAGTGCTTAGTGACTCCATTGTCACTGCAGAAAAAAAAGTCATCCTGGTGTTGACAAGGCAAGGCCCTTAATACTACCTGCCTACCTCATCGGTAATGGGAGTTGGAAAAATAAGAGTCACACCAGCTTGGATGTCGCTCGGGTCAACAAGGTCCACGTCAAGTGTTGAGGAACCAGGGAAACCTGATGAGAAGTGGGCTACTGGAACAAGACATTAATGGACCACAGATAAGAACAGGGAACTATTGGAATGCTACTATACAAGTAACCCCAGTGATAGGGGGGTACATACGGAGAATGTGGGACCTATGGATACTCCGAAATCATCTAGACTAACATCGAAACAACTAGTAGCTCAGTGCTCTAACATCTGCAAGAAGCACCTGCTATCACAACCAGAGATTGACGAGGTATAACACAAATGCTCCAGCAAGGGGGAGCCAGGACGCCAGGTCAGGGGGGATGATATCATCATCACCCCCACAATCAGAGATTGGGTACCAAGCCCCAATGGCAAGCCCAGATGAGCTTAATTCAAGAACAACTGGCCTGAGATTGAAGATCACAAACAAGATGGACACCAAGAACCTCCATGACCGGTTAACAAGACTAAGTGAAGTGCCTTCTGAAAGTCTACTAGAGGATGTGAATTCAGCACCAAGAACAATCCTTACTACAACCATCACTGAGACCAACAAGCTCATATACATCACAGCAATCGTGATCCTTGATATACTTGGCTATAATCAACAAAGACCATAAGGAGCAGTATCCTCCATGGAGAAGGAGGTTGGAAACCAAGATCAAGGCAGCAAGGAGAAAAGTTAGCCAGCTATCGAAATTGCAGAAAGGCATGATGAAGAAAATGGTACCTAAGAAGTACAACACACTGTCCATACCTGAGGCCTTAGAGACTGCCAAGCAAAGGCTCACTGCCCTGGCCACCCGGCTGAAGAGGTACACCAGAGAAGTTGAAACCAGGAGAGTAAACCGAATGTTCTCCACTGAGCCCTCCAAGGTGTACTCTCAGTGGCAGGGCAACAACATGAGAGCAGACCCACCAAGGCTGGAGACTGAACAAATCTGGAAGAGCATATGGGAGAAGGAGGCATAACATAACAACAATGCCCAATGGCAGACATTCAAGAGAGGGTTTCAAGTAAGAAGAACTGGACAGCACCAGGCCCTGACATGATCCACGCCTACTGGTTAAAAAGCTAACTTCACTCCATGAGCGGCGGGACAAATGAACGAGCTACTAATGGATGGAACCCACCTTGAGTGGTTAACTGAAGGCCGGACAATCCTGATCCTGAAGGACCCTCACAAGAGAGCAGTACCATCCAACTACCACCCAATAACCTGCCTCTGCACAACATGGAAGCTCCTGCCAGGCATCATAATGGCTATGATGGGCAGGCGCATGGCTCAATACATGAGCAGCGCCCAGAAAGGAATTGGTAGTAACACCAGAGGTGCAAAGCAGCAGCTACTGGTTGATAAAATAGTCACGCGAGACTGCAAGACCAGACATACCAACCTGTGCACTGCCTGATTGACTACAAGAAAGCCTATGACTCAATGCCTCACACATGGATCCTGGAATGCTTGGAACTGTACAACATCAACAGGACTCCAAGAGCCTTCATCAAGAACTCAATGGAAATGTGGAAAACAACCCTAGAGGCCAACTTCAAGCCAATTGCACAAGTCAACATCAAGTGCAGTATCTACCAAGGGGATGCTCTGTCCCCGCTGCTGTGCTGCATAGGGCTGAACCCCCTCGGCCAGATCATAACCAAGAGTGGTTACAGATGCCGACTACGGAATGGAGCAACCATCAGTCACCTCCTCTACATGGATAACATCAAGCTGTATGCCAGAAGTGAACAAGACATAGACTCACTGATCCACACCACTAGGATCTACAGCCAGGACACTGGAATGTCACTCGGACTGGATAAGTGTGGTCGAATGGTAACAAGAAGAGGGAAGGTAGTCAGAACTGAGGGGACTGTACTACCAGGAGGAAACACAGCAGATGTTGAATGCAGCTACAAGTACCTTGGGATCCCGCAGGCAAATGGGAACCATGAAGAGGCTGCAAGGAAAGCAGCAACTACCAAGTACCTGCAGAGAGTAAGGCAAGTCCTAAGAAGTCAGCTGAATGGAAAGAACAATTAATGGGCAATTAACACCTACGCCCTGCCGGTCATCAGGTACCCCGCTGGCATAATAAGCTGGCCAAAGGAGGAGATAGAGGCCCTCTGACATCAAGACAAGGAAGCTCCTTACAATGCACGGCGGTTTCAACCCAAGTCCAGAATCCTGAGACTCTACACTAAGCGAAAAGGAGGCCGAGGATTAGTAAGCGTCAAAGCCACTATCCAGGATGAAACAACAAAGATCCATGAATACATCAGGCAGATGGCCCCGAGTGATGACATGCTTAGTGAATACCTCAGGTAACAGAAACCAGAAGAACAAGGGAAGGAAGAGCAGGAACCCTCATGGAAGGACAAACTCCTGCACGATATGCACCACCGTCAAATAGAAGAAGTGGCTGATATCGAAAAATCCTACCAGTGGATGGACAAAGCTGGATTGAAAGACAGCACAAAGGCACTAATCATGTCAGCACATGAACACGCTCCAAGTACAAGATCAATAGGGGCAGGGGGTCTACCATACCAGACAGGACCCCAGGTGTAGGCTGTGCAAAGATGCCCCTGAGACAATCCAGCACATCGCGGGGTGCAAGATGCTAGCAGGCATACATGGAATGCCATAACCAAGTGGCTGGCATAGTGTACAGAAACATCTGTGCCGAGTACAGGCTGGAAGTCCCAAAGTCAAAATGGGATACACCTTTTTTATGGAATTTTTTTAATGTATATTTAGAGAGTCCACATATATAAAATTGTTAAATGAAATAAAAATGAATGGAAATTTAATTATATTAAATACGTATTATCATAATACATAAAACAAAATTTTTATGACCCTCAAAATGACGAATACTAAAAGTCTAGCGCGACCTCTGCATCTAACTAATTCTCTGCTTGCTGGAGATACTCTTAATCATAAGATTTTGTAAACTAATCTTCTTGGTTTGGATGATTACACTTAGTTAGTTCAAACCATATCTTTTAGGTAAAGATGGTTTCAAATGGCCAGACAACTGATCAAGGATCAATATTAGCCCCCCTGCTATTTACATAAGTAAAGCTCATTTTCATTTGAGTTCATTCAGACACTGCAATGTCCATTTTTATACTGGCAGAACTATCTTTTATGCCAGTGGCTCTACTGCAAACCAGGACCTGTGCAGATCGGTCTGCTCTACACAACCTTCAAACCTTTTTTTGTGATTAAAAATTGTTCTAAACTCAGATAAGACCAAATGTAAGCACTTCACAAGCACACAGCTTTGATGTTCCTACTCTCATCTATTCTCTTAATGTGAATGCAATCACTACGGTGATGTAATACATCTATATACAATTAATTGATAGAGATTTCAGGAATAAATAAAACTTACAAAACACACGGGTCAGATGCTGAAGAAGCAGACATTTCTTTACCTCTGCCAAGGGTGGGGTTATGTTTTTGCCTGCATTTGTTGGTTTGTTTGTAAAAACAAATGGATACAAGTGGCAGAAATGAGTTTCCTCCAAAGAGTGGCTGGGCACACCCAGGGATAGGGTGCGGAGCTCAGTCACCCGTGCAAGTTGCACCCACTGCTCCTCCACGTTGAGCGGAACCAGTTGAGGTGCCCTATGTCTCCTGGCTGGCCTGGAAACGCCTTGGGGTTCCTCCTGAGGAGCTAGAGGAGGTGTGTGGGGAGAGGGAAGTCTGGGAGGCTCTGCTTGGGCTACTGCCCCCGCGAACCGGTTTCGGATGAAGCAGATGAAGATGGATGGATGGATGGATGGCTTGTTTTTTTAACAGCATAACTCTAAAAGTAATAACTGGATTTTGATGAACATTTTTGGAGGGGTAGGGTATGGGCCACAGAAGAATTGATTACATTTTGGTGCTGATTCATATCATAATTTGGATACAGGAATATTTTAAATATTATTCACCATTGTGAGTGCTGGAAAGGATGCTGAGTGTATCTGAGCCCCCGTGGCCAGCATGCTTGGCTACACTGCTGAGCACTTTGATCACAAGACAAATCCCCGGGTTAGTGACAGCGGCCTATTCATTGTTAATGGAAACCGAGTGCTGTCACTCCGTACATCCTGCTGTGTGAGACAGACAGTGAAGGATTCCAGCAAGGCCACAGGTCAGAGGTTTTAGGTACAGGATTCAGCAGATGCTGTCGTATTGCATTTGCATAGTGAGCTGTGACTGGCTTTCAGATTTGTGACATCACATATCGGGTATGTCCGTGGATGTTTGAAATCATGATTTCTAGAAGCAGCCTGACGCTAACCCCTTCAGCAGAATAATGTGACACCTGGTTAGTGACAAACTGCACATACACCAGTCAGTACAGTAGAAGTCTGACATTTTATGTCATATAAACATTTTTTTTTAAACTTGTTTTTGAGTTTAGGGGGGTCTTTAAAGTGTTTGATGTTTGTCTTTTTTTTTTTTAACCTTAGCAAATTACATCACATGGTGCATTTGACGGGTTAAAATGATTTCTGTGATGAAGGTCGAAATAAACACAAGGTAGTGCTCCCAGTGGTTTCAAAGTCCTGTTTGACGTAAATATACCTGGGTGCCTGGTTAGGAAAATAACACTCCAACAGAGGAATCACATGACCAAGAAACTGTGCACCTTGCACTGTCCACTGCAGAACTTGGCAGTCAGCCTTCCCTGTGTTTTGGAAACTGTGTTTGATAGTTAATTGTTAAGCGCTCATCATAGTGTTTAATTACTTTGTTACTTATTTATTGCACTTAAAAGTGATGACAAAGTGAGGGATTCTAGGGAATGAATAATAACCAGAGTGCTAAGAACAGAGCCTCTTTTAATGATAAAAGCACAGAGACATGCTTTTATTTTGGTAGATTACTTTAAGAGCTTAAGAATTCCCTCAACATACTATCAAATAAATGGCCCTCTAAAGTAGTAAACAGAGATATCGCCACTTTTTAGTGGTCACACATTTATACCTTTAAAAGTTTTCCTATGACACATCTACAACTGGTATATAAAACGATAATGAATGCTTGCTATTATAGCATTGTTGAATTTACAACAGATTCTTTTCATAGTTTTTAAACCCTATCTGTGAATGATCTCTCCTACATATAAACAGTTAATAAAAGGTTAATAAATGTTTTATAACAGAAAATCCACATGTTTAGGATTGTAAAATTATAGTGTTATGATTCATTTGTTGTGTAATGAGCTAACTATTTATACAGTTCATCAGGGAGGCTTCATCAGTGCTCTAATTGTTAACTCGTCAAACAACATAAAACCTCTTTTTATTTATTTTTTACATTTGCACTATTATTTGACAAATTAATCTCACCACAAGGTCTATTTAGTAGCTGTTCCAGAGCTTTCAACTATATCTCATGCTGTTCTACAGCAGCTGGAGTTTGTCCAGTTGTCCTGGAATTGTGGAAGGAGAACAATAAAGATTTTATGACCATATTGGCAATAGATGAGCAATTTCATCTGCTGAGAAACATCATGTGAAACCATCAAAACCCCCAGAGCTAAATGGACTTTGTGAGATTTTGTTGACTACTGCATGAATGAACCTGAACTTTTAAGCAAGCTTTTAAGATGCTCCTTAGAGTGCTCAGAAGATTGTAAATTTGTCCATCTCATTTGACATAAGTCTGGATTTTTATTTTTTCTTTGAAGCCGGTTTAAAATTTAGCTGGAGCTACTGTCGGAACAACAAGTGCACTAATGGTTTAAGTACTGTAAATTCACTGGAAATACATTTAACTGTGATGAAAGTGGGATGATAAACACATGATAATTAAGATAAGACATGATAAAACAATATGGAACAAAATGATAGTAAAATGAATAAAAGGCGGAGACATAAAATTAGAATTAGGTACATGAATCCATCCGCAAGAAAAAAAATAATGCCACCGTTTGCAGTTTTCTGGTTTTCTGCATAAACTGGCCATGAAATGTGATCTGATCTTCACCAAAGTCACAAATATCCACAAACACAATATTTCTAAGCTGATAAAACACAAACAGTCCTAATCTGTCATGTCTTTATTGAACACACCCATTAAACATACAAAGTCACAGCAACAGTGTTTAAATAACTGGCTGAACCACCTTTGGCAGCAGTAACCTCCAGCCAGTGCTTCCTGTAGCTGTGGATTAGATCTGCACAACGAATTCTGGACCATTCTTCCTCACAGAACTGCTTCAGCTCAGCCATATTCTTAGGACGCCTGGTGTGAACGTCTTAAGATCACTCCACAGCGTCTCTATTTGGTTGAGGTCTGGGCTCTGACTGGGCCACTCCAAAAGGTGGAGTTTGTGTCTCTGAAGCCATTCTGTTTACTTTGATGTTTAGGGTCATTGTCCTGCTGCATCACCCAGCTTGTTCTGAGCTTCAGCTTGCCGACAGCCACCCTGACCTTATCCTTTAGGACACCTTGATAAACTTGGGAATTCATTTTCCCTCCACAATGGCAACTGGTCCAGGTCCAGAGCAAAGCAGCCCCACATCATGATGCTGCCTCCACCCTACTTCACTGCTGGGATGATGTTTTCATGTTGGTACAAGGTTCTCTTTTTTATGCCACACATAGTGCTGTGTGTTCTTCCCAAACAGTTCTACTTTCATTTCATCTGTCCACTGGACATTTTCCCAGTAGTGCTGTGGAGTGTCAAGGTGGTCTTTGGCAAACTTCTAGTGTTGTTTTTGGAGAGCAGTGGCTGCCTCCATGGTGTCCTGCCATGGATACCATGCCTCTTCAATAGTTTGCATATGGTTGACTCATGAACAGAGATGTTGGCCAACTCTAGTGAATCCTTCAAGTCTTTATCTGTTACTCTAGGGTTCTGTTTTACCTCATTGAGCATTCTGCATTGTGACTTTGGAGTAATCTTAGCTGGGCGCCCACTTCTATGGAGAGTAGCCACAGAACCAAATCATCTCCATTTATAGACAGTATGTCTCACTGTGGTCTGATATCTGAAGTCTTTGAGATAACTAACCTTTTCCAGCTACATCCAAATCAACTGTTGATCATAGGCCTTCTGAAATCAGCTGATGCTGTTTGTGAACAGCACACTGACAGTGTTTGAGTGTTTGTCTAAGTCCAGGTATTTTCAAACCACACCTCAATTCTTGTTTCATTAAGTGGACCCCAGGTTTGCCAACACCTGATGCCAGCTGACATTTAATGACATCAGAAGACAAGTGTTGTTACTTTTTCCACTATCACTTTATATGTTTAATGACTGTGTTCAATAGAGACATGAAAGATTGTGACAGTTTGTGTTTTATCAGCTTAGAAACATTTTGTTTGTTGATATTTGTGACTTTGGTGAAGATCAGATCACATTTCATAACCAACTTATGCAGACAACCAGAAAACTGCAAACAGTGGCATTACTTTTTCTTGGGGCTGTATTACCCCAGTGTATGATGGGAGGGCTCCTAACTCGCCTACCTCATGTACCTGCTATCCCATGATCAAAACTCAGCCAGTCAAACAAATGCTGATCATGGTTTCAACTCTCTATTCCTTTTGTCTGCATTTAAAACAAATGCAAATGATTACTTTAGGATTTAATCAATCCTCCAACTACTTCATAGGAACCAAATTAGCTGGATAAGAATTGACAGGTTTAGCATTTTAGCCTAATAAACATGTTACCCTGGATTAGTTAAGCAACATCTAAAACAGTTAGCTAGATCTGTTGGGTAACTATTGTCATATATACACTTTATGGAGTGATAGCATGATGTAACTTTGACAAATTTAATTGTTTCCTTACGTGACAAAGGAGCTGGCCAGAAGACCGACTAGGCCGACAGCAGCGCCACCCACTGCAGTAATTCTGCAGCCCAGGATGTCCGTGAATACGCTGACAATGGGAGAGCAAAGGAAAATCATCCCCATGGAGAGGGAGCCCACCCACGCTGCAGGAGACACAGAGACAGAAAGCAAGTGAGGATGAGTGAGATAATCTAGCATAGGCTGTTAAATCAGACTGATTATCATTTCAAATTCAAAAGAGCATATAACGTTAAAGACATCACAAAACCACCTCCAGGAAGATGGTGCTTAATATAAATGCTACACACAATGACAACTAAACAATGATGCAACAGAACACTGTTGCTCTTGTATCCATGCACATAAACAGTGTACACTGCACTTCCTCAGGCAACCAACCAACACGTCATGAGCTTCCTTTTTATATCCTGGGTATTAATCATACTCTACATTGTTTGTATCTGTATTCATTTTTATTTGTAATCTTGACAAAAACATGTTTAGCAAAAGCCATGGAGATGCCACTTGACTTTCCAAGAATGACAGGCAACAGCAGAAAAACACACTGAATGGACAGGAAGAAGTGATCAGGAAAGCACTTGGGCCTGAAAAAAGATACAGTGCACAGATACCAAGGAGATATCATTCCCCTTTACTAAAACTGATGCAGGAAACAAACAACTTTTTTGATGATGCCTTTTGATAAGACATCGTTTAGCCTACAACTGTATTTATGGGTGTCTCCATTGTTCTATCCTTAGCCTTCACACACAGTACATGTTGTTTGCGTTACTGGGCATCATTTCCTCGCTGTCTGGGCCAAAGGTCAGTCTGATGACAAACAGCAGCATCTAAGTGCAAACAGACTGATTCCAGTTTCCCAGTACCTACTGTAAATGTACAATAATTGGTAAGGAATTGGTATAGTAATTGCTACAAGGCAGGAATAAGGGTGAGAGGTCAACTAGGAAGCTTCAACAACAAATATCAAAACACACACTAGCCACTTGAGTTCTGTTAATGTGAAAGGTGAGAAAAGGGGAGGGTCAAACCAGGGGTACAGTATACTGTAGGTGGACAGAAAAGCACTTAATTTGACATATAGTATTCAAACTCCACTCTAAAGCTCCTCACACACACACACACACACACACACACACACACGGTGGCAAGAAAAAGTATGTGAGCCTTTTGGAATTTCATGGTTTTCTGCATTATTTTGTCATAAAATGTGATCTGATCTTATGTGAGTAGTATGGTGAGGGGGAAGTAAGGTGGGAGGGTTCTTCCTGAAGTCCACTGTCATCTCCACTGTTTTGAGCGTGTTCAGCTCCAGGGTGTTACAGCTACACCACAGAACCAGCTGCTCAACCTCCTGTCTGTAGGCTGACTCGTCACTGTCTCGGATGAGACCGATGACCGTCGTATCATCAGCAAACTTTAGGAGTTTGACAGCGGGGTCCTTCGAGATGCAGTCGTTGGTGTAGTGTGAAAACAGAAGCAGATGTCAGGGCGACAGGTCTGTAGTCACTCAGTCCACTGATGAAGGTTTTCCTGGGGACTGATGATGATGGAGCGTTTGAAGCAGGAGAGGACTTCACACAACTCCAGTGGCCTGTTGAAGATGAGTGTGAAGATGGGAACCAGCTATCAGCACACACTTTCAGGCAGGAGGGGGCCACGCCATCTGGGCCTGGTGCAATATTAAGTACATAAAAATAGTTTGTATTGCAATATTTTGATACCACTGAATTGCTTCTAGTTTTGATGGTTTTTGTTAAATTTGCATTTGTACAAAGCCCGGTCGAGGCAAAAGGCCGCCCACCAAGAGCCAGGGTCTGTCGGAGGCTTCTTCCGTTAAAGCCTTGGTTCTCAAAGTGTGGGGCGTGCCCCACTAGTGGGGAATAAAGACATGACAGGTGGGGCGCAATGAAGGGAGAAAATTAGAAGTGGGTCATTAATACAAGTAAATTAAAACAACATCAGTTCACGGCCCAGGAGAAAAAAGTGGAACCATAGTGCTACGATAACGGTTTACCGTCGACATGTTAACGGCAACTCAACAATATAAGTAAACTTTCACACAGAGGGCCAAAAGTGTACATAGTAGGTATAATAACGTAAATGGATAAATGTGTTACATGGACCACAAAAAAAAACTGGCAATTCAGCGCAAGCAGACAAAAGAAACAACAGGCAGTAGCCTTATCAACCAAAAAGCCAGCTGAAAAGAAAATATGATGAAGCCCATCTTGCGCTTGGATTCACTGTGGGAATTGTGGGGGCAGAGGAGAGACCCATGTGTGTCTTGTGTCTCAAAAACAGCTGGCAGCAGACAGCATGAGATCCAACAAATTAAGAAGACATTTAGAGACAACACACCACAGTCACGTTAATAAACCACTCGACTTCTTTAAAAGAAAACTGGCAGAAAACCGTCAGCAGGCAAATCGCATGGTAAAATCCACATCAGTGAGCAAAAATGGCTTCATTCAAAGTTGCAAACAGAACTGCCCAGTGCAAACAACTCCCACACAATTACTGAGCAGATTGTGATGTTTGTGTTGTGGGTTCTTCATAATATTACACGGGGTTGGCTTGAAGAGAAACTATATGTGTGTGTGTGTGTGTGTGTGTATATAAGTCACTTCATAACATTGTTGTCACGTAACAGTCAGTAACATAACTCCTTACTATACAGCGCATGCTCCAACTAGCTCTTTAAGGGGCCAGCACCTAGTGCTTGTATCATTACACAGCTCATTCTCCCTGCTGCTGTAGACATGGTGTCGATTATGCTGGATGAGAAAAGTGCTGCAAAATTGAAAACCATCCCTCTGTAAAATGATACAGTTGCACTTATATTTTATCTGTTTTGAACTTGGTGTTATTTGATATTTAAATAAATTTGATATTTTAAAATTGGCTGATTTCGTTATCATTTTTTGGCAAGTGGAGCGTGAAAATTTGCCCACCCTCTTAAGTGGGGAATGACAGAAAATGTTTGAGAACAACTGCGTTAATGGGAGTTTTTCCTCCCTACTGTCACCAAGTGCTGGTCAAGGGGGATTTGATGGGTTTTCCTCAATAATAATAATAATAATAATAATAAGGTCTAGACCTTACTTTGTAAAGTGTCCTGAGACAACGTTTGTTGTGATTTGGTGATGTACAAATAAATTTTGAATATGAACCTACGTCATTATACTGTATCTGGTCATTTTTTACATAATCAAACCAATTCTAGAAAAGGGGGAAAAAGAGGAATAAAATATGAGTATTTCACAGCTAGCTATACATTGTTTTCATTGAATTTTTAATTGTATCCTGTTTGAATCGAATCATACACACCATATTGTGTGTCCAATTGTATCAAGAAAAGTTCATATCATCCCATCCCTAATATTTATACAACACCAGTTGGTTGGCAATCACTGGGTAAGAACAACAAAAAAAGACTGCGTGTGGAAGCACAGAACGGCCCTAATGGATCTCTTCTGTTTGTGAGTAAATTCACCAGGCCTACATTAAAGCATTTGGTTGAAAGGTTATCTGTTAACCAAAGTCAACAGAAATAACTAATGGACAAGCGTAATTGGCATGTTATAGTGGTGTGCAGGACATTTTCCTGGCTTTGTCAAATAAACAGCATGTCCCTGTAATACATTATAGGAGTCTGCTGACTAAAGATGCTCAGACTTAAATCTACCTCCAAAATAGAGAATAACGTCAGACTTCATTTAACAGAGAGCATTTAAAACTCCTATGCTTTATATCTCAGGCACTGAAATACAAAAGGAGTTAATAAATCAGATGTGAAAACAAAACAAAACACAGGACCAGATGTTCCTCTGTATCACTACATTAACATGGAACCATGCAGTAGGGCTTCTCATTTTTTCATGATGTAATGTTAATGAAACAGGCTTTCTCCCCTTTTTTTTAATACAAAAAGCACATCTAATTATCGGTCGAAGCAGTAAAATACCTAACCATCTGTCAGACTGACAGTGATTTAACTGCTTTTACATAGAAGACATCTGTTTAACTTAATACAACCCAGCAAGAAGACAAATGTACAGAACAGACATGCTATGGATTTCTTTTCTTTCTTCTCTGAACTGACCCACTGACATGTTTTCCCCCCCAATGATATGAAGGTGAAAAGATGAAACTGAAGATTTTTAGCAGTATCAATATTTATTTGCATTCATTCAAAGAATATTTTGCAATGTTCTTATTTTTATCCTAGAATCTTTTGATTGTCTGACTTCAAACCAAATCCAAAGCAAAGCATAGCATCTTTGGAAAAGCCTTGATCATTACACGTCTGAGCACACTGGGGCTATGTATCAGCACGTGGCCCCAGGTTTACTGGATCTCCACAGGAAGACGTAATGACAGAGCAGCTCAACGAGCTGAATGGCTGCTGCAGCAGAACCTCCCCCAAGAACCTCATCAGCCAGATCACATTGCAATTGGAATTTCTGTCCCACTGACCTGAGGTCAGGAAGTAGAACATGCTGTACTGAAACACTGTAGGCTCCCACAAGGCAGGGCAGATTTTTCTTTGACAAAGACAATGGAAGTGAGAGAAAAGGATGAAAAAGTAAAGGTACATAATTTGGTGTCGAGACCTTTGCATTTCTCAGCTGGCCTTGTACAACTCCAAATCAGAAAAAGTTGGGATGGTATGTAAAATCAAAATTAAAACTGAAAATAGTAATTTGTAAATCATCTGTGTCCTGTATTACATTGAAAACAATACAGCAGCACATTATTTGATGTAATACGGTGTGATGTTGCCGCTCCTTTTCACAACACTTAAAAGACGTTTAGGGAATGAGGACACCAATTGTTTAAGTTTGTCAGGTGTTATTAAAATATATTTAGGGACTGAGGACATCAAGTGATTAGATTTGTCAGGTGTAATTTTGTCCCATTCCTCCTGCAAACAAGTCTTAAGGCATGTAACAGTCCTGGGTCTTTGTTGACACAATTTGCATTTCAAAATATGCCACACATCCTCTACTGGGGACAAGGTGGGACTGGACTTCCTCCACAGTCATGCTTTGGTAATGTGTGCAGTATGAGGTCTTAAACTGCCTTGTTGAAATATGCATATGCATATGTTGCTCCAAAATCTCTATGTACTTTTCAGCATTAATGGAGCCATCACAGAAGTGCAAGTTATCTTTGCCAAAGACACTGACACAACCCCAGACCATGACAGACCCTGGCTTTTGGACCTGTTGCTGGTAACAGTCTGGATGGAACTTTTCGTCTTTGGGCCATGGCATTCCTTCCCTTCAAAAAAGTCATCCAAGTTAGGCTTGTACCCTTTATGAACAGATCCCTTGAATCTTATAATTGATGTTCTGTACCATAGAGGGTGACCTATCCAAATCTCTTCCTATCTTTTTTTTGAGGAATTTTGTTTTAAAATATTTCAACAATTTTCTCATCCATACATTGGCAAACTGTTGATCCTCGGCCCATCGGGGTTTCCCTCTGCAATAATAGTGATAACAGTAAGGTCTAGACCAAGTGTCCTGAGATGACTTTTGTTGTGATTTGGTGCTATACAAATAAAATTTGATTTGATCTTTGCTCCTAAAGGGCTCGGCCTTTCCTGGATGCCACTTTTATAGCTAACCATGATTGTAACCACCTGTTATCACCTGTTTCAAATGGCAACATCATGTCATTGTTTTACCTCATTACTGGCCCTGAAATGCTTCACTGTCCCAACTTTATTTGGAATGTGTTGCAGCATCAGAATTGAAGTGTGTTTATTTTGAACAAAGAATAAAATTGATGAGGTATCACATCAAATAATGTGCTGCTGTGTTGTAATACTCCTTGAAATATATCAATGTAATACAGGACACAGATGATTTACAAATTACAGTTTTCAGTTTTAATTTAGACTTTACATACTGTCCCAACTTTTTCTGATTTGGGGTTGCATTACATCCTGCCAGAGCATTGTTTCCTACTGCCTAGTGCAACTCCTCCTAAAAAAAAAATCCAAAGTAGAGCATGTAGCAGAGATAATGGATTTACAAACTGTGGCCTACTATATGTAAGCTGAACATGTTCAGCACAAAGCGGAGACTCATTATGGCCCTCCTGAGGGGAGCTGCAGCAACCGAATCAGAGCCACAGACGCTGGAACATTTCCATACTGCACGTTTGTCTTCTGAGAAACTTGCATCACTTGCCAAGATAAATGATAAATGATGTTCATTGAAAATCTATACTCTGGATTAGAATGGGACTTAAGGGCAACCTGTCAAAAAGCCAAAGCAGCACTGAAGTTGATGTTGAACCAAACTGTAAGTTGATACATATGCTGCCAGAGCAACAACTCCCCTTTTTAGTAGTAACGCAAGAGTCAGAGTAAGTGAAAGGACAATATCAAATGCAGTGGATGAGTATTTTTAGCTTACAGGTTGTCCTCTTTTAAAAGAAAGTCACATGGTGAAGGCACTTGGAATGAGACCAATCCTTTCAAACCGTAAGCCCCAGTTATTAATTTTCTACAGATCCTGACCAGTTATTACTTCTGCAAAAAAGAGGTTATGTTGGTTTGTTCACAGCATAACTCAAAAAAAAAAAAAGAATGTACTTGGATGAACTTTTTTGAGAGGTAGGGTATGATCAGAACAATCCATAAGATTTTGATACTGATCAAAATCATTGTCCAGATCCAGGAATATTTAAGGGAATCTGCACCATTGTGAAATAGGGACAATTTCAATATTTTTGCTCCTAACTCTGATCCAGAATGTTCACATTTAATGGGACCAGAAAACCAACTGCTATAATACATAAGCTATAGACTTACAACTAAGAAACTCTGCTAATTCAGTAAGGTGTCAATGGATTTGATGAATCTTCAAAAGTAACTGAACTAGATCCTGAAGAAAACCATCACTACTAAAATACCGTTTTTCTTGAATAACCTTCACAATACTAATGATATCAATATGATTCCAAATGCTATGGGTAGGTTTTCATGGTGAAGGAATCCTATTATGATGGTCACACTATCACGGAGATATTGCTTTTAGGTGGAATAGCATTAATGAGATAGTGAGCTGCATTAGAGGAGGGTTGCACTCTCAGAGTGCTGTCTAGTGATTCATAATAAATCCCTATTCAGACAGAATTACTGTAGAGCAGGAAAATTTTCAGGCTGATAAAAAACAAGACCCCTCCAGTGCCACAAAAGAATTACTGGCCAATAGCCAGAGGCTAAGTAGGCCTGTTCATAAATATTAAACTCATGGCCATGTAAATAATCAGTGGAATCCTCCTTTATGGCAAATAACACTTCATTACTTGTTCAAACTAATATTTCTATAATAAAGATTGGCAAAATCATTACTGACACAGATCCCCCTCTGTATCCGTCAAGTCAAGGCCATCTTTTACAACAGTGATTTTCCCTAGAATAAGCAGATTAAAGAAAACCAGTTGCAGCCTTAATGGCCGTTATAAAAAAAGAGATTCCTGCAGGTGAAGCCTGATATTTTTCTCAGCATGGATATACCCGAGTTAATTCCTGTGACTATTTTCACCTCAAATTTCAACCCAAGAATAACTTAAAATGGTCTTACTGTACAACAACCATTCCTATTTAAGAAGGACCTTACAGCTCTTGCTGTTTAATCACAAACACCCCAGTCATAACCCTAGTCAGGGCCTCACTGTGCTGCAGACACACATATGGTCCAGAGTATACCATAGCACTCTAACTCTCGCTTCCAGCAGCTGGAAGCCATTTACACAAGGCTGCTCCATTTTAGGTTCTGGATGGGGAGAGGCACTAAAAAATGCCACATTTTGTGTGCTTGCATAACAAGTTCCAGCTCATGTCCATGTATTTTTGGTCTCACATCACAAGAAGTGAAACCATCTACTTGATGACACAGCAAAAACTTTAGGGAGCAGCTGCAGAGTGATTTATGGCTGTACATAAAATGGCGATCACGCATAAGCATGCATGGAATGTCTTTTCTCTGCAGTGAATCCAATAAGGAAAAAAAAAGCTTAACGGGAGTAGTGTTCTGAGTTAATGTAAAAATAAGGGGGTGGTGTGTCAGAGCCACTTGGTGATTGGGGGAGATTTGTCCATCCCATTTTTAAGTGCACAGTATACAGATGGCAATAAGCCACAGTTTAGATATGCCCCTTGTTGAATGATACTTAGTATCTCCAGGATGAAAAAGCCATAAAAATTTGATCTGATTCCAGGTTACTGAACTGCAGACAAACAGTAATCACAATAAAGACAACGTGATGAAATGGATGAACGAATATTAATAAAATGAAAATAATAAAACATTTGACAAATCTTTACTTCATAGATCTTAGTTATGTATTTTGTTGCAAAAACTTTATATGCATTTAATAAATCTGACAGCTCCCAGTAATATTCCTACTAAAACCAAAGCTAAATAACAAAGCTGTTTACTATGGCTCCCACTGTTGTTTACAAGGTTCATATACTATACTTGTCCTCTTAGTTCTCAGTGCTGCTTTTGACACCATTGATCACAGCATCTTACTAAAAAGACTTGAACATGTTATTGGGATTAAAGGAACTGTACTAAGTTGGTTAAAATCTTATCAGAAAGATTCCAGTTTGTTCATGTTAATGATGAATCTTCCATGCAGACTGAAGTTAATCATGGTATTTCACATGGCTCTGTGTTAGGTCCAATTCTCTTCACTTTATACATGTTCCCTTTAGACAATATTATCAGGAAACAGCAAGAATTTCCATTGCCATGCAGATGATAGTTATATTTATCAATGAACCCAGATGAATCGTATCAGTTGGTCAAACTTCAAGCATGTCTTAAAGACATAAAGGCCTGGATGACCTGTAATTTCTTACTTCTAAACTCTGACAAAACTGAAGTTATTGGGCCTGAAAACCATAGAAATATGCTATCTAACCATATAGTTACTCTAGATGGCATAGTTCTGGCCTACAGTACTACTGTGAGGAACCTTTGAGTCATTTTTGACCAGGATATGTCCTTTAAATCACACATAAACCAAGTCTCTAGATTTGCACAATATTGTAAAAATCAGGACCATCCCGTCTCAAAGTAATGCTGAAAAACTGGTCCATGCATTTGTTACTTCCAGTCTGAACTACTGTAACTCTTTACTATCAGGATGTCCCAATAATTCCCTAAGTTAATCCAAAATGCTGCAGCCAGAGTACTGACAAGAACTAGCAAAGGAGATCATATCTCTCCCATATTAGCTTCTCTCCACTGGCTCCCTGTAAAATCCAGAATAGAATTTAAAATCCTTCTCCTAACATACAAAGCCCTTAATGACAAGGCTCCATCGTATCTTAAAGACCTCGTAGAGCCTTATCATCCCAACAGAGCACTTCTCTTTCAGAGTGCAGGTTTACTTGTGGTTCCTAGAGTCCACAGAAATAGTATGGGAGGCAGAGCCTTTAGCTATCAAGCTCCTTTCCTGTGGAACCAGCTTCCAGTCTCAGTTCAGGAGCCAGACACCCTGTCTGCCTTTAAGATTAGACTGCAACACCAATTCACATGCAGATAAAAACACCCCAATGGTAGCACCGTCCCTGCAAAGTGCTGCTCTGGCCATCAGGAGCAACTTGGGGTTCAGTGTCTTGCCCAAAGATGCTCTGACAGCTGGACCAGGGAGAACAGGAATCAAATCACCAACCTTTTGATTAGGGGGGTGACTGCTCTACCTCCAGAGCCACAGTGGCCTGTGTATGATAGACTTTGTAGAGGATACTCTGTACGTCTCCACAATATATTGTTTTGTGCATTTAGGGATGCAAAAAAAAACAAATTATCAAATCAGACTTTCCCCATACTCCCATAGCAGCAGCAAGAGAAAATAGCCATACTCCCTCATTCATATGGAGAAGAGTTAATATCTAGTCTATGTTTGTACAAGCACACCTGTGTCAGGCTCACAGCTGGTAGATTTTTAACCTACGTTTCACCTACTAATGTTGGCACACCAATTAACAGCACATCAGGTGCCTAGCTGCAGCATAGCCTGTTGCTATGAGTCTGCAGGTGACTGTGAAACACATCTCCTAGCTACCTCATACTCAGCATGGCAGGCTCTCACAAACAATATTTTCAACTACAGTCACAGTGTCAGTTTCACATCCTGAAATATAACATTATCAGCTATCTTGCATCCCTTTTGTTTTCCTTTGATACTGAGTGAAAATAATATTCAGCCAAAGTATGTTGTTGGCATAAATGTCAGTCAACCACCTGAGTTCAAGTTTCTTCAGATTCACAAAAACAACACAAAAAAGAACTCTAAACTGTGTTTAGTCAAAGGTCTGGGGTTGGCTTAACATTAGATGACAGGTAGGAGGGTCTTATGACACAAGGCCCAGGAACCCAATCTAGCATTCCCAAAGGGAGGGAACCAGAGCCTGGACACAGATGTGAAGGCCATTGACCTGACAGTTCCAACCAGTCTATGGGCTGGATCTCCCCACCCCAACATTACACACTGTGATTGGTTAACTATGCTTTGCAATCTTGCAATTTAACAACAGTCAAGTCATGGCCACACACTCTATACTAATTTGATGATTAAAAAAAAAAAGAAAAAAAAGGGGACTCAAAGGAGAATTTTCTCTCTGGAGGACTTCAAATGTCACCACAAACCGATATGCTGTGACAGGTAAGTTCTTGTCCTTAACACACACACTGATCAACAGGAAATTAACACTGTATTTGATGCAGTGGTGGCCTGAAGGTAAGAGAAGCGAGCTTGTGACTGGAAGTAACATCACTGTGGTGCCCGGGAGCAAGACCCGTAACCCCAACTGCTCCAATGGAGCTGCTCAGCGGCCACTGGTCAGTGTGTGGTTGTACTGGGAAGCTTCCAGGTGTGAAGGTACAACTGTTTAAATGTGAACAGGGCGTCCCTATAAATCCATTATGACCAAAAGGAGTGATATCCTTTAACACATTTTAGTTTTATGATAATAAAAGTAGTGATTGGAAAGTTTAACACACTAACAAATTACATTTTGACTTCCATACAACTTTTTGAAGTGGCTCACTCTGTAGACAACTGAGCTGATGTAACTGCACACAGACATTTAAACATTGTCCTTTTATGTAACTAAAATGACTCCATTAATAACAATTTGTGGTGTTCAGTATTGTTAGTATTTAATCACTTAACCGTACAATATATGACTATATAAGAGAAAAAAAAATAATATTGACTTGTAGAGGTGCTTTCTATGTTTATTCTGTTTCACCAGCATGAGAGTGGGGACATGAGAAGAAGCGTGTTATAGCATGTCCGTTGGTATGTCACAGCAAAGGGAGCTCAGGTTTTCACTGTTTCCCTGATTTCTAAAGTGAGTCTCCATAAAGAACAATTACCTGACACTGCACTTTAAGTAGTAATCTACTCAGTAATGTCTGCATGTTCCGTGTATGGTTTACTTAGTGTCTTAATGATGACACCTTACTTTGTAGTCATAATTTATTTATTTTTGACAGTCTTGGTAGAACAGTGTCAGTGGTTGGACAGCTGAGCAAACCAGACTCTCAGAGGTGACTGCCACTACAAGCCAGTTAGACCAGCCACTGCTTGACCTGAGAAAATACAATTTCAGGTCACATATCTGCTCTTAGTTTGAGTGAGGATAGGGCTCAGGGAGGCTTTGTGTTAAGGGTAGGTTACGTCTGGAAAATGGTGCTGCTTATTGTGGGGCTCTGAAGATTTAAGACAGCGTGGCCTGACACCCCCGTTTGCAGCCAAATAATGGGTACACATCGTTTAACTCGTATACTGAGCTTCTATATGACTGCTCTCCCATTCTCTGGCAAAGGTCGGACTCAAACCACCGATGTTGCGCACACACTGATCATGGGTATATATCCTGTAACCATTTGGCTATCAGGGTGCCCCAGCAGTTATAATTTATAGAAATAATAAATAAAATATAAACATTTCAACCTACTGGCTTTTAAATGCAGCATGTCACTAATCATGGTTGGTGTAACCTCATATCTTAAAACGCACAAGGGGCAGTCCCTTGCATGTTGAGATAAAGTCCCACTTGTGTAGTAAACAACCTGCCTCAAACATGTATTATCTAATTGGAAACACACTGCTAACTCTGAAAGCTCCATCCATACGTTAGTGTCAATGCAAACAAGAAGGGAAACTGCTGTCTTAAGATAAACTGAGTGTGCAGATAGCAGAAGTTATGTCCTGAGGGAGGGTAGTGGCAGGTAGTTCCTCTTTCAGAACAGAGTGCGAGTACTGTCTATCTGGAAAAGAAGCTAATGGCAGTGGAAATAATGTACAGACAAACCACAAGTGGATCTAGGCTGGACTATATTATATTAGTCCTATACTTGGATCAACTACAAGTTGATATGACATGTGATATTTCTTAAGTCATATATGAAAATGGTTGCTGCAGCTAACATTGATAACATGTGAGAGTTGGTGAGTGCGAATGGGTGAATGGCCAAGTAGTGTGAAAGCGCTTTGAGTGTGCTGTAAAGCGTAGAAAAGAGCTATACGAGAATAAGGCCATTTACCATCTCAGATAAAAGTGTTAATGGAAGGATTCATGATGTTTATCCAGTCTTTCTGGTCTCTCGTTCTGTCGGACAAAGGCATGTCAGCACTCCTTGTGTGCCTATGTGCGCCTTCACAACCACTCAGCTAGGCCAGTAACACCCATCAGCCCTCTTCTCCCAACAGGAAGACTTGTGTTGTAAAGAATGGTCGTCTTGGTTGAAGTAGCACTTCATCTTCCCTCTGGGAACAGGCAAACAGGTTCGGAAACAAATACAAGCAAATGAATGCATGGTAATGCTGAGAGGTAGACTAGTGCTGGGGAAACAGGGTGTAGCAGGAAGTGTACAACAGTGCAATCCTAACCCCTGATGTCTTTACAAGAACCTGGAACCAGAAACAAACTAAGTATAAACCTACATTTTGAAATAGTAACAAGCTTTCCATTTCAGCTGCATATGTTTAATCTAAAAGAGAACTATTGGTATTATTTTCTGTCCTATTATTGGGCTTTATGGAGGTGACAGACTTAACAGACTGACAAATTTGGATAGGAGACGACAGATTATAAAAGCATAAAAAACAAGAAACCACTCTACATGATACTCACAGCTAACATGCTGGTTTCAACCATTGTCTGAGAGGTGAGAAACAACATTCCCATGGCATAAAAGGACAGAAGTTGAAGTAAATGAAGCATGCAATGAAAAGGGAAAAACACTTGAGAACCTCTCAGTTTTGGTTTTAAAAAAATACAGCTGGGCCCATATTTACCAAGCATGTCAGAGTAGAAATCACTCCTAACTGGCCATAAATGATCAGAATGACACATTTTTGTGTCAATTTACTTTTAGGAGTAGAAGTAAGAGCAATTTATCAACACTCCCATCTTAGGAAGTTATTCCCATCTCCACCAAAATGTGGGAGAGCTCCACAGGTGTCCAGACTGGTTAGGAGCTGCCAGGAGGGTGGTGTTCTGACAAAGATAAGCACACAGACTGAGTGGGAGGAGAAATGTTTTACTTACACTTAATGATGCTGAGCTCGTTAAAAGACACAATTTGGCCATAGATTAACTAGTTTTTGTGACAGATCTTATGCAAGGTGCAGTTGCTCCAACAAAAGGAAGACCACACACTGGCTCCACTAAAACTGCAGTCATTGCATCTTTAGGCTACGCCTTTTAGGGTGCTTTCACACCTACAGCGTTTAGTTCAATTGAATCGAACTAGAGTTCGTTTTCCCTCTTGGTGCGGTTCGTTTTATCTGGTGTGAACACGGTAATCGCACTCGAGTGTGCACCAAAACAACCGCACCGAGACCCCCAAAATGAGGTGGTCTCAATCCACATCATCTAGCGAACTCTGGTGCGGTCCTCCTGGTGAGAACGCATACCGAACCAAAACGGGACCAAAGGCCATGAATCACATGATTTACTTAAGTGCTTGGTATCAGCAAGTACTCAAAGTACTCGTACTTGGTCTGAAAAAACTGGTATTGAATGAATGGAGTTTAATGAAATTTTTTGGAGATGTGAGGTATGCCCTACTGAACAATTGATTAGATGTTGGTGTTGATCTGTCGCATACTTTGAACACAGGTTTTTCTAGAAGATTATTCACTGTTGCTAGTGCTGCAAAGGTTGACTGGATGTGAGCCCCCTTGTGACCAACATATGCAGCTGCACTGCTGAGCACTGTAGTGAAGACAAGTGCGGCTAATATGTGTAGTGTGACTTGTGTGTATATCTCTAAGTACACATTGTTATGTTAGTTTGCACGGGCCATTTATTTAGCCATTTGTGGCATTTACTATTTGCTCATGTTAGTGAAGCCTACTAATCTGATCATAGTGTTCATGTAGCAGACGTGCTACAGTCTGGGTGGTATTCCGGAAAGGGTGGTATGTTAAGTAAAGTATGTTAAGTTTGCTCAAGGTGAAATGGGGGAAACTCAGGCTTTTCAGTTCCTCAGTTTATGCAGTGACAGCTGGGCGAGAGCCGGATGGCAGAGATTTTGAGCCAGGCTCAAAGCTTTTAATATTTTCATCTGTAGAACTGGTATTATGCTATTTTATTAGGTTTTGACTTTTTTTTAACACCAAAAAGAGGTACTACAAAAATATTCAGTTACTTTGCTGTTGCATGTTTTTCTAAACCAAGTGCTGTGGTATAACCAATAATGTGACTTTGAGGACACTAGGCTACCTTGAAAGAAAGTCATTTTCAGCTTTTCCTGTTTAGGGGTCGCCACAGTGAATCGTCACACTGATGCCTCGCATGTTGACATTTGGCACGTGTTTTACACCGGATGCTCTTCCTGACGCAACCTGGATTCAAACCCGGGGCGCCCTGGCGAGAGCGCTACGCCTTAACCACTAGCCTACCAGGGACGGCTATACTAGGCTACCCTAAGACTGAACATAATTATAGTGGGCTATCACTTTTTGGTGTTGCATTTTTATAGGCAGTCCTGAATGTCTGCATGAGGGCCTGATGACCATAATGTGCCCTATGGACAGAAAGCCATTGCTTTAACAGACTGATGAAGCAGCAATATTACATATCCTATTTAATTTCTGAAAAGAGCTGTACTGTATAAACACGTTTGGTGATGCAAGTCTTAGGGAACCTTACAAAGTGTAAAAAGTGAGTTAAAAAGTTGATCAGGCCTGTATTTATCAGGCGTCTCAATCACTCTTGGGAATCGTGCTGAAAGCTGACTTAGGAATAAAAAAAACTACTTCAGAGTAGGACTTAAAAGTTATTTATGAAGCGTTCTTCTCTCACTTCAGCGAGGAGAAATCTCACTCCTATGAACAAGTGTGACCTCACTGTTCTACGACATTCAGAGCCACAAAGGAGACATTATATTGACATAGTTTTTCTGACAGTTGGGGTTTGTAGCTTTTGACAGTGGAAACAAAGTGAAGTCTTTATGTGAATAGAAAAGAAGCTGGTAACGGAAAATAACACATTCATTATACGATGTAGTGATGTGCTTTATATCACTTCTCTTTCTGCGTTAGGCTGAAAGTTTACTGAAAAAGCGAATCGGAATCAGAATCATCTTCATCGGCCGGGTGTGTTGGACACATGAAGAATTCAACTCTGGTACAGTGGCTCTCAATGTGCATGTTCAACGTTTTTCTGTAAGGCTACGAGTAGACAGGTAAACAAGATAGGACTGAGAACAAAAAGGGAAAAAATGTGCAAACAAAAAAGGAAAGAATTAGGAAAATAAAAATTAAGTACATATTATATATGTGTGTGTGTGTGTGTGTGTGTACGACTCGCCTGTGTCAAGTATCTTCATCAGCGTTATTTTTTCTAATTCTGTAAAATTTGTGTATTCAGGCAGAACATATTTATTTTCAAATAAAAGTTTCAGTCCACTTTCACTGTCACTTGAGTCCTGTGTGGATCAATTTGACCAGTAAATCAAGGAGCACGTAGTTCACAACCACTTGTGTTAATGCTGTGATAAAGCTTTCGACACACAGACGTGCCCTCGTCAGTGCTCAGGTCGATGACTTTAATGTGTGTGTGCCACTGACACCTCCAACATGTCCAAGGAAACCAGGGTTTTGGATATTTGTAGCTGGTTTTCCACTGATTAACAGTGAGTGAAGTCGAAATGAACAAATTGGTGCATTATCTTTGGAGCTGTCAGAGCGATCAGTCTCATTTATAACAGCCAATGTCAGCTTTGACAGACTCAAATCATCCCAGTTACTGCACAATAAGTGTGCTTTCACACCTTAATTCGTTTGCTTTGGTCCGAATCAGTTGACGAGTTTGTAAACATGTAGCAATATCTCCTTGGTTCGGTTTCGTTTCACACAGAAAAATCCAAGCGCACCAAAACACGTCACGTAAAGCTACGCGAGAACGTTCTCTCCGCTTATTGGTCAGATGTGTCTGCCGCGAGAACAGAAAAAGTAAATAAAGGAAGAAAGTCCACGTTTCTGTGACGAGAGAGGATGGAGGTCAACA
>NW_018128022.1:581629-583891 GCF_001952655.1 Monopterus albus | reverse complement strand
TTAAGCGCGGTTACGGCTGGAAAACAATGTATTGATGCATTGGAGTCGCCGAAGACACATATCCAGGCAATACAGGAGGCAGCGTGCGTGGGTATTATTGAACTGTCATGTTAATCAGCCGAAGATATTACCGAAGATCCATCAGATATGTATATTGCCATCCAAATTTTGAAAGTTACAAAAAGTCAGTTTGATATGAACCTCGCATCTCCTTGCAATGTTTTATTAAGATCTTAATTAATGACGCAATGTTTCTACTATAAAATCTACAGTTACCATAAAAATGCAATGACTTTAGAGAAAGTTTTTAATTTTGTGAGTTTTACATTCAGATAGTGATTAAACAGAATATCCTATGTAACAGGAGACTATGCAAATTACTTGAAAACTTTGTGATAAACACAGCACTGCCACCATTCCTATTGAATAACGTATAACTGACTGAATTTCTATAACATGTCACACAGCATACTATAACACAGTGGATTTTAACCTTATTAGGAGAGCGGTCCTGTGTTAGAATGTAATGATTTCACAACCCCCTGACCAGACCATCACATTTGGGAGCATTAATTTACTGAAGAGCCATTTTGAAGCTCAGGTCTGGCCATCACCATATTGATAACGCTTCACTCCTCCTGCTACATCGAATAAAGGGCAAAGAGGAGGAATGTGAGCGGGGCTCGTCAACTAGCTAGTGCAGAGGTGTCAAACTCAATGGCACAGGGGGCCAAAACTCAATCCACACTTTAGGTCGCGGGCCGAACAGGATAAAAATTTATTGAACGGACTAAAACTAAACATTTTTTGAACATAAATATTAGTGCTGGGCAACAATTAAAATCCTTAATCGCGTTAACTGCATGATTTTTCTGAGTTAACTGCGATTAACTGCTTTGATATGAGCAGCATTCAATAATGAATTCAAAAGTAGTGTATTGTGCACTTGTATTTTAAAAGTACTACTATATGAACAAAAGTGCAAAACATTTGGTTTGCAGACACTTTAAACAAATAAGGTACTTTTTAACAGAATCATTCCCTTTACACAGTAGCAGAAAATGTCAAACAATGTAATCAAGCTCATATCAAGGCACATCAATCAAGGCTCATACGTGCCGTCATTCATTGTGATCCTAATAACGTTCCTCAGACCAACATCTTCCACAGTACTAATTGGCCTGCAGTTTGTAGCTATCCACTTAGCTATGGCATTTGTTAGCTTGTCTTGCTTTTGTTTATCTATACTTCTCCCACACGCTACATCGAGTAGTCTGCCGAACCCTCCCTCCGCTATTTGTTTGGGTGGGTGATTTGCTGGCATTAACGGTGTGTATTGCATTTAAGTAATACTTCTGACTCGAAGTACTCCGGGGATAACAAAATTCAGCTTTGCACTTGCTACAAATGACTTTGGTTCTATCAACTCTGCCGTGTGGAAGAGATTTAAATTGAAAAAGTCCAAAAGTCCTTTACCTTAATCAATTTTTCTGTCCCTGGAGGTTACACAGTGTTGCCAACTCCTCAGTAAGGAAAGTAGCTATTGGCTGTCCTAAAAGTCGCTAGAAGTTGCTAAGTGGTGCCATCGCCTAATTTGCATAAAATTCAATTTGCATGCAATTGTAATGGATGCTGTAGGAGAGAGGAATAACGTCATGGGAGACACAAAAAGTGAGTAAAAACACCCTAAATATGTTTAGTACTACAAATTCACTTTCTTCTGTTGATTCTTGGTTTGCTTGTTTTTTATTTTGCCATTTAAATAGGCTGTCACTTCTCAAAATAACTTTATGACTTTAATGCTTTGTCTAGACCCCCATTACATAAATCAATTTTGTCCTGTATTGGTAAATGCTAGAATATCAAATTTAATCAATTCACCCTCCTCCTTTGTCCGGGCTCAGTGGCGGCTTTGCGCTTGTGCGATTCATTAGCAGTCTGGACGCAGGGCGGTGTGGGTCTCCTCTCTGCTCCGACTGAGCTGGAACTGCTGCGCCAGGCTACTGTGAGAGTTTTGGGACGGTGGAGGGGCTCACGGCAGCACCCGCTGCTCGTTGAGGACAGTAAATGCAGAGTGATACGTGCTTTCACGTCGGTCTCCAAAACACCAGAAAAGTCTCCAGTAACACCAGAAAAAGTCGCTAGATTTGTCGCTAGTCGCTTTTTTGCCAAAAAAAAGTCGCCAAGAGGATTTGGAAAGTCGCCAGATTTAGCGAGAAAGTCGCCAAGTTGGACCAGTTCACCTGAGCGCTGCAGCGGCCT
>NW_018128022.1:580115-581363 GCF_001952655.1 Monopterus albus | reverse complement strand
GAGGAGGAATGCTGCCTATGACTCCAAAAACACCGTCCCCACCGTCAAATATGGAGGTGGAAACATTATGCTTTGGGGGTGTTTTTCTGCCAAGGGGACAGGACAATTGCACCGCATCAAAGGGAGGATGGATGGGGCCATGTACCGTCAAATCTTGGGTGAGAACCTCCTTCCCTCAGTCAGGGCATTGAAAATGGGTCGTGGTTGGGTATTCCAGCATGACAATGATCCAAAACACACGGCCAAGGCAACAAAGGATTGGCTCAAGAAGAAGCATATTAAGGTCATGGAGTGGCCTAGTCAGTCTCCAGACCTTAATCCCATAGTAAATCTGTGGAGGGAGCTGAAGGTTCGAGTTGCCGAACCTCAGCCATGAAACATTAATGACTTGGAGAGGATCTGCAAAGAGGAGTGGGTCAAAATTTCCCCCTGAGATGTGTGCAAAACTTGTGGCCAACTACAAGAAACGTCTGACCTCTGTGATTGCCAACAAAGGTTTTGCCACCAAGTACTAAAGCACGTTTTGCAAAGGGATCAACTTATTTCATTCATGAAAATGCAAATTACTTTATAACTTTTTTTGTAATACATTTTTATGGATTTTTTTTGTTATTGTTGTGTCTCCCACTGTTCACATAAACCTACCATTGACATTATAGACTGATCATTTCTTTGTTAGTGGGCAAACTTACAAAATCAGCTGGGGTTATACCGATTTTTGTACGAATTAAAAGTGCAGTTTTATGTCTACCCTTTTTTAAACTTCCTATTGTGGTTGATATGGGATTTGTAAAGTAATGATTAATAAATAATCCAGTACGTTTTATGGAGAGTAATTATTACATTAATCAAAATACTTTTTTAAAATTGACCCAACACTGATGTAATAATATAAGAATTGAATTTTAATTTTCATGTAGGTGCATTGATGGGAATACAGTGCATCACAATGCATCCAACCACATTTGGAAATCCTGAAGGGGATTCTAATTATTAGTTTATTTCCAGAGGTCACAGCAAGATGTTATTAACTGATCATAATTTTTCAGATTAGCCTTACTGAAACGAATTCAATACCACTAACCTGCAATCCTGTGAAACTCCTCTTTAATGGCTCTGAGGGGTTTGTGCCCAGGAAACAACAAAAATTCGCAGAAAGTGCTTGCGAGCGAGGCACACTTTCCGAACTATTCTACATACAGTGGCCTTACTAATGTGCTCTGCATCCCCGATGTTATAAAGAAAACT
>NW_018128022.1:578706-579071 GCF_001952655.1 Monopterus albus | reverse complement strand
GCAAGATGTTATTAACTGATCATCATTCGTTGTGTTTTCGCTTCCATCCTCTTGAACTGGCAAAAATGGCTGCCTCTACCTCTGGGCAAGGTATAATCACATCAAAGGCACGCAGCCGAGAGTGGTGCTGATCTATTTTTGAATAAACCTATTATGGCGTCAATGATCTATGTTTCATTAGGAGTGTGAAGCAATTCTTAATAGTTATTAAGACTAGATTAGGATTTTTTTGACAGTTTAAAGTTGTATCTATTCAATATTTTTCAAATAAATAAAGGATTATATAATTATTCAATTTCAAAGTGATAATATGTAAGTTGGTGTGTAAAAAAATCAATTATTGTAGGTTTAGGAGGAAATGCACA
>NW_018128022.1:568898-578321 GCF_001952655.1 Monopterus albus | reverse complement strand
CTTTGGTGAAAATGTCTGCTGTGATGTCAGATTCCTCTTCAACTCCTCTACCTTCTGTAGCTTCTGCTCTGCATTCACGTTTTTCAGCTTGTCCTGATGTTTTGTCTCGTAGTGCCATCTTGGGTTATATTCCTTAATTACAGCCACATTAGCTCCACAAATAAGACACACGGGTTTATGTCAGTAAACATATACTCAGCCTATGACCGGTTTAGAAAAGCTCTGTTTTCAGAATCAACTTTTCTCTTGGCCATTATTAGGGGCTAGCTTTGGCTTGAAATTGGGGTTGTATACATCACCAGATGCTTGATTGATCTGACGTAACTGACGCGGGAATGATCGCAGGTAGCCTATCGTTCAGTAAGGCAGCTGTTGTGCTGCATTATGGGATTTTTAGTTTGTTATCGGCGTTTCATGTCAACGGGCCATTAAAAAAAGATATAGAAAATGATCTTGCGGGCCGGCTGTAATTGTATGCCGGGCCGGATGAAGCCCGCGGGCCGGCCTGGAGTTTGACACATGTGAGTTAGTGGCTAGCCACCTATGGCAGAACCCTCTCACCTGTCACTCAAAGCAGCCACGCCCTTTTTATGTGTAATTTTTAGTCCCAATATAATCTGAATGGGCAATTTATAAAATAATTCACCCCTCGTACAAATGGAAGAGGAAATTATCTATAGAGGCTGTAAACATGTTTATTTCTGCTGTAAAATTGGGCAGTTTAACATGGGAGTCTATGGGGATCGACTCACTTTTGGAGCCAGCCTAAAGTGGCTATTCAAGGAACTGCAGGCTTGGTACTTTTGTTTTCAGCCTCGGGGGTTGCTGCTTGGTGTCAACATCTGCATAAAATGTGACTGCGTGTCTGTGTGAGACGGGTAGGGAGGGACACTCATTCATACACACACACACACACACACACACACACACACACACACAACAGAGAAGCCAATCTTGGAGATGGCTTCACTTTTGTTGTGGTCACTTATCTTATAATATCCCTGAACTACTGAAATTTCTTCTCTGCTGCCCAACGACTGGCTCAGCCAGCATGAGGTTAATTTAATGCTACCCTTAACTGGTATAGGTGGGGCAACTTTTAGGAGCAGAAATGGTATCGGACCCGATACTGGTATTGGCATCAGAACATCCCTTTTTGATGCTGTTAACAAACCAACAAACAACAGCAAAAACAACCTTCACCCTTGGTGGATAGAATAGTAAAATAGTTCCATCTTATGAAAGACAAATGAATGGACAGTTGGTCACTGTTGCTGCAGTTCCCACAGAGGATTAGAGAATCCAGATTTCTTAATGCACATCTAAAGTTTCATACTGTCATACCGATGCTCGTGTGTGTCCATCTGCTTAATTGTTGCCTTAAAACACAGAAACCCAGGATAATGGTAGATTAGAACAAACAAGGGCTGCTTTGATTAATCATTAAAAACTGCCTTTAAGTCAACACACGGTGTATCCCTGAACTATTCAGGTCCTAGACGGCCAAACAAAAGTGGTTGCAACACAGTTTTACTGTAACACAATCATCTGCCCAACAGTGGGACCAACAACAGGTGCTTACAATCACAGCTGAACAACACAGGGTAAATCTACAGGATCCCTTTCTCTCTGACACACTTTTCCCAGAAGTGGAAACTAAGTACATATACTCAAGTACTGTACTTAAGTACAGTTTTAAGGTATCTACTTTACTTGAGTATTTTCATTTACTGCTACTTTGACTTCACTACATTTTACAGAAAAATATTGTACTTTTTACTCACTACATTTATTTGATCACTTCAGTTACTAGTTACTTTTCAGACTGAGATTAATTAAACAAAACAGAGTAATCAATGAGTGTGTGTGTGTGGTTGTTCGTCTGCGTGTTGGCCCTGCGATGGACAGGTGACCTGTCCAGGGTGTACTCCGCCTTTCACCCAATGCCGGCTGGGATTGGCTCCAGCCCCTCGCGACCCCATTTGGAACTAAGCGGTATAGAAAATGAGATGAGATGAGTAATCAATAAGGTTTTGTGAGTAGACTCTATTTTGTTTAGTTAATCTCTCCTGGTGGGACATTCACAAGCCCAGAAGTATGTAAAGAACTTCAAGGTATGAGCATATAAGATAGTTAACAACAGATCTATCTTTACCAGCTGCAACATTAAGTGTGATCTACACAGTAATACACCAACATTATAGTCCAATATATATATATATATATATTAGTGTGAACTGTGCCATTCTGCATAATGAGTACTTTAAGTATATTTTATGCTAATATTTTGCACCTTTACTCGAGTAACATTTTGAATGCAGGACTTTTACTTGCAACAAAGGCTTTTTACACTGTGGTATTGCTACTTTTACTATGGTAAACGATCTGAGTACTTCTTCCACGACTTCCTTTTCCTTGCCTCCAGTCCTCAGGCTGCCTCTGCAGTAGGAACCACTTGGTGACTTAAATAAGCTTTTCAGGGCTGTGAATACAGAAAATCAAGGACCCTCTTCCATCATTCACTGCCCATGTGTTGTCAATAAATCTGACTTTAACACAGCTGTCAAACGATTTAAAATCCTATTCAGCACCATCTCTACTACAAGAAGCACGATATAATGTCTGTTAAACTCCTGATAGAATAAGAAAGATTTTTAAGGGACAGGCGTATAAAAAAATAACCTAAATGCCGTGATAATAAAATACGCTGCGCTATGGTTTTTGTCTCCTGAATAACTTCAGTGACAGTAGAACAAGTTTTCTGCTTCCGAATGTTAATGTAGCTGCTTTATGGCCTTTAAAAAGAGCTGACTGGCTATAAAGTCAGGTAGTTTTATGCCGACTTACAACAAACTAACAGTTTTAACTTCGACAACGTTCGGTCATTATGGAGAAGAAACAGGCCTACTGCTCGTCTTCAGCATCCAGGATTTACCAAAGGCTGATCACACTTTTATATAAAATATAAATGATTTTATAGCTACATAAAATTCCGAAACAAAACAGTGAACACATCCAATCCAATTACCCAACTTCATTTAAAATAACGGCATCCTGAAATGTAAGGCTAGTTTCTAAATTAACATACAACACGACCTCCAACGCAGTCGCGTGTGGCCCGTGTGTCGGCGTCCCCTCCGCACTCACCCGTCTTGAAGCGAAGGTCTTCATCGTGCTCGGAGCCGAACTCCCGGAGGAGGGAGAGGAAGAGTATACCGAAGGCGTTCTGTATACCGAACACCGCGCCGTTACACCACATGGCAGCCAACATGACCAGCCAGCCCCAGCCACCCTCGGGGTGCACAAACTCGCCCTCCTCCGCCGCCGTTTGTTCCGGGACTGCCAGTTTACTCTCCCCGTTGTCCCCCTTCTCCTCCGGACGCTTGTCTTCTGTTGGTACGCCGGCGGACACCTCGTTTTTACCGGCTGTGTCACCGTCTGGCGCGCCGTTCCCTTCTGTCATTGTGACCATGTGAAGTTTAACCAGGCAGACCTTATGCTATTCTTAAAACGTGGAGGAACGTCGCCTACTGTGACAGAGGTAAGAAAAATGAATATTCAAATACAGGTATTATCTGAAAAATGGTGACCTGCGAGTTACGGTAAAGTTTCATCCATAGATATGACGCTGACGGTTGAATGGTGGCAGAGCCGCGTGCGCTCCTGCAGTATTATAAGCGGACAGCACGAAGGGGCGGCGCTCAATCATCGTGACGACCATGACAGGCAAAATACTGCTTTAATACACGTAGGGCCTACGTTTAGCAATTTCCTACTAATGCAAATACACCAGAGCTCATATAGGCTGAGGTAATAAATTAATAGGCCTATTGGTTCTGTTAACTTGTGCTGAGCTGCCAAGAGCACTTGTGGTGTTAGTGACATATGAGATATCTGCATTTTTCAAAAAAGCAAATATTACTGCACAGTATCAGAGCTATTACCCTCTCAAAGATGTGATACCAGCAATAAAATGTTTGTTATATGACATTGCATGTTGATGATATTGTGTCTTCTATCCTTTTTATTTTTAAAAAAAGCAGCGCTGGCTTTTTGTAGCCTTCTGTTGTGGAAATGACAACCAAGCCTCTAAATTATTAGCGCCACCTCTTTCTAAGGCAATATCGCTACATTTAACTCTTGTGCCCTACTGAACCGTTTTTTAAATTTGGCGATCATTTCGGCTGTGTTGCAGTTTGTGGCATGAAAGTTTCTTTTTAGTTATATTTTTGAAATCCAGTGTCGTTTACTCTTAAATGTCATTTATACTCTTTGTATGCATTTTGTACCCACTTTTCACATTCGTGCCAAAAATGTACACATACAAAATATGAATATTAATTTTTCATACATCAATATTTTTTCTGCTTTTTTCATAAATCTCCTAAACTTCTGACTCGCTCAAAACTATCAGGATTTTAACCATTTAAATGCCAGTGTATGATTTGAATTATGAAATATTTATTACAAAAAAACACCATAAATGGATTATTTTCCATATAATAAATAGTAGTAGGATGGGGCTTTGGTGGTGAGTAGAGTCTTGGATATGTCAAAGATTAGCAACAAAATTGATTTGATTGCTTTAGTATTTTTTATGTGGTGCCAGATATTCAACACATTCGTGGCCAAAAATGCCCCATTGACTTCCATTGAAACCACATTTTTATGTCACTCCCATTACAGTATAAAACCATAAAACCATGCATTCTGTAATGTCAGCATTTGATTTTGAAGAAAAGTAGTGATATTTGATATTTTTATCATAATTTACCAGATTCAACCTTTTCCCATTGTAGGCCGATACATGAAATTTGTGTATTTTTGCCATATAATGGAGCCGTGTGACTACTAGGGGGGCCCAAGAGTTTTGTGTGTGTGGGTGGGTGTGGGTGAGTGAGAGTGTGTGTATGTGTGTGTAAGGTAGGTGAGAGGTAGCAAAAATGAAGAGACATTTCAGTGCAGAAGAGGCTTTAGAAATGGCAATGAAGCCTTTACCTGCCAGTGAGCTACCTGGAGACAATGGGGAGTCTGACCCTTGCTCTGAAAGTGTCAGAGGCATTCTGTCAGATTCCCCTCCCCTGTCTTCAAATGAATCCTGCAGCTTACTGCATGCTTACAGATTCACACACACACTCTTACTCAGGTGTTCAGACCATGTCAAAATACAGTAAGTCTTTTTACAGCATATTGCACTCCTCTTTTTACTGCACCCTTGTGGATAAAGTTTAAAAAGGCAACAATAGAGAAGCTTCAGGTTGCCAATAATGATTGTATGCTGATACTACTACTAGGTTTGGAAAATGGTGTTGCTTACTGTGGAAGATTTATAACGGCATGGCCTGACACCCCCCTCTTTGGGGCCACATAATAAACTCATATACTGACCTTCCATACAAACACTCTCTCATTCTTTGACACATTTAATTCTGTATTATTGACCTAAAAAAACCCAGGTACTGTAGTGCAAATGACTTGTTCTCTAATGTAGGAGTCAACAATCCCCAGGCTCTATTAAGAAACCTGCTTTACAAATGTATCTATTGACTGAATGAGTCCCAGAATATAATTATGCTGTCTAATCCTCGATTCAGTGCTCTGCAATTGTAACCTTTTCTGTGGAAACATTGGTATAATTAAGAATGATTTTTTTTACAATTTGTTTATATTTTGTCTGTGTATTTTTTTTGAGTCTGGCAATAAAGAGGAACTGATCTACTCAGTGTAGCCAAAGTAACCACTGGTGGTACTGTTAATACCAGAAATATGGAACATTATCACTAATGGAAAGCAATGAACCTCTCTTACATTAAGGGACTTAAATGTAAACTGTTAAGGAAGAGAAGAAAAACAGAACACACACACACACACACACACACACACACACAGACAATATAAACAGACAATTTTATTTTCTTTAAGAAAGTGACTGCTGCCAGTGACATTTTCTTTTAACATACTTCAACCTCCTAGAAGAACTGCCAATGGATAACATTGGCTGCACTTTGCCATTTTCTGATGCTTTGTGGTTTTACCATACAAGTGAGCTGGCACATTCATAATACTAATAAAAAATTAAAAAAAGAGACACCCGGATGTCACATGAGGAAATAGAACAGGGAGAGAAGAATAACTGATGTGTTTTCTGATTGCCTGGGGGCAAATCACATGCCACGTCCCTATACCAGTGAAAGCTGGTAATGATAAGCACATGACCAAGGACTATTGACTACCACAATGACCAACACCGCCCAGTCCATGCACAGCTGGTGTGAGCAGTCCAGGTGTCCCATCTCAGCCCTCAACTTTGGCCACTTTGAGTGGCTGTCCTTCCTGCTCTTCAGCAGTCACAGCTGCCTTTCTCTTCCTCAGGCCCTTCATCTTTCGCGTGTGTAGTTTGGACAGATCCTGCTTCTGCATGTGCACCCGGCCAAACCTGGTACCAAAGGCATCATGGGAAATGTTTTTCTTCTTCTTGGGCTGTAACAGTGAAAAGAAGCATTAACAACATGCCACTTTGCCACTCAGAGAAAATTACAGCTGTAGTCAGTTTAGATACACTTAGGTTGAAGTCATTAAAAGTGATTTTTTTAACCACTCCACAGATGTCATGTTAAACTCTCATTTTGGCAAAACAGTTAGGATGTGTACTTTTTGCATGTCACTGGTCCAGCAGTTCTTTAGAGTATTTCACTTATAATTCACTAAATTACAATTCCAGTGGGTCAGACGTTTACATACACTCAGTTGACTGTGCTTTTAAACAGCTTGGAAAATTCCAGAAAATTGTGTCATGGCTTTAGAAGGTCCTGACAGGGCACTTTACATTACTGAGTCAGTAGGAAGTGCCCCTGCGGATATATTTTAAGGCCTACCTTCAAACTCAGTACCTCTTTGACACCATGGGAAAAATCAAAGGAAATCATCCAAGACCTCAGAAAAAAAAACCTGTGGACCTCCACAAGTCTGGTTCATCTTTGGGAACAATTTCCAAAAGCCTGAAGGTACCACGTTCATCTGTACAAACAATACTACACACGTATAAACACCATGGGACAACGCAGCCATCATATCGCTCAGGAAGGAGACGCGTTCTGTCTCCTAGAGAGGAATGTACTTTGGTCCAGACAGTACAAATCAATCCCAGAACAGCAGCAAAGGACATTGTGAAAACACTGGAGGAAACAGGTACCAAAGAATCTGTATCCACAGTAAAATGAGTCCTGTATCGAGACAACCTGAAAGGCTGCTCAGCAATGAAGAGGCCATAAAAAAATGGAGACTACGGTTTGCAGCTGCACATGGGGACAGAGATCTTTTTGAAGAAAGGTCATCTGGTCTGTCAAAAAAATTGAACTGTTTGGCCACAATGACCATCATTATGTCTGGAGGTAAAAGGGGGGAGTCCTGCAAGCCAAAGAACATCGTGAGCACGGGGGTACAATGAAACTGACTGGCCAGGAGGAGACAGATGAGCCCTGACTAAATACTCTGGAGAAGATTGGTTCATGAGCTACAGCTATGCTCACTCTCTGCCAGTCACTCCCAGAAACATGGCCTCTTGGAGAGGGAGAGAGGAAGGAGCAGGTTTGTGCCCTAACACAAGCAGACTTCCAAAATTGTGGCTAAATGGCTTCAGGACAACAAAGTCAAGGTACTGGAGTGGCCACCACAAAGCTCTGACCTCAATCCAATAGAACATTTGTGGGCAGAACTGAAAAACTCTGTGTAAACAAGGAGGCCTCCATTCCGGACTCTGTTCCACCAGTTCTGTCAAGAGGAATGGGCAAAAATTCCAGCTGTTTATTGTAAGAAGCTGGTGGATGGCATCCTAAAACGTTTGACCCAAGTTAACCAATTTAAAGGCAAGGCTACCAACTAACCAAGTGTATGTAAACGTCTGACCCACTTGGAACGTGATGACAGAAATAAAAGCTGAATTAAATCTTTTTCTCTGCTATTATTCTGACATTTCACATTCTTAAAAAAAGTAGTAATGTTTATAGGATCAAATGTCAGCAGTTGTGAAAGACAGTCTAAATGTATTTGGCTCAGGTGTATGGAAACTTCTGACTTCAACTGTATTGACAGATGTTTTGACAATCTTTGGACATTCTGGGGACATTTTACTCAACAATTACAAAAAATACTGTTAGCAGTAATGCTCTATAGGTGCAGACGCTGGTCGTTTCTTTGGTCATTCATCAGTCCACCAATCTGTGTGACCCCTGTAGTTTCCAATGGCTTTACAGATGTTAGATCATCTTATTCTACACTGTCTGATATCTGCTCGTTCCACCTCATGACATTTATAAATCCAATTATACACATTCAAAATACTCCATGTCAAGCATAAATAATTGTCGAGCACTGACATAACTGGTGTATTTGAGATAAAATAAAAGTTGTGTGGGTTTGAGCAACGCATGGCCGTTCCTCTGGTGACACCTTGGGGAGAAACTTCATACCTTCAATCTATTTGCTGTCAGGATCGAAGAACCGAAAAGCAGCCTTTGCATCGCTTCTCCATCCAACAGCTGACTTTTTTTTTGTGGGTGTATATAATAAGCAGTAAAGCCTCATGGGGCCATTAACCTGGCAATAACATACTTTGTCTTATTTGAAAACGATGACTTAGTTAAATGCCAAAAGAATTAACAATAATTGTATCAGTTATCTAAAATGTTTCGAGTGCAGCTGCCTCTATTTGTAGTTTAATTTCTATTCCAATCCACTTCCTATCAAAGGAAAGCTGAGAGAGTTAGCCAAAATGTTCATTAATTTTACCAGGTGATTTTTTTACCTTCAGGGCCCGGGGCTGTTTGTGGGCTAACTTGTAGAAGTCATCTGAAGCTAAATGAGTTCTTCTTAAGACAAAGTCAAACGATGGCCCGATCTCATCCAGCTCAATCCGCGGTGTCCGACACCCAGACTTCTTCAGCAGACACCTGCAGTAGTACATCAATATCTGTATGAGATACCTGGTATATTCCAAAATGTAACCGCAACAGTTTTTCCAAACCTATTAATAAGAGTTTTAAGACATGAGCTGGTCACTAGTTTAGATAGTAGGCAAATTCAAAACTATTTATCGTGTTTATTTTTCTCCTAGAAAAACTACTCTCAACCAATATACAGTGCCTTGCAAAAGTATTCATGCCCCCTGAATTTTTCCACATTTTGTTACATTACAGCCACAAACTTAAATGAATTTCATTGGGATTTTATGTAGACCAACACAAAGTATTGCATAATTGTGACATGGAAGGAAAATGATACGTGGTCAAGATTATTTACATATAAAAATCTGAAAAGTGTGGCGTGCATATGTATTCAGCCCCCTTTACTCTCATATCCTTAAATAAAATCCAGTGCAGCCAACTGCCTTCAGAAGTCACCTAATTAGTAAATAGAGTCCACCTG
>NW_018128022.1:558762-568435 GCF_001952655.1 Monopterus albus | reverse complement strand
CTGAACACACCATCCCTACCGTGAAACATGGTGGTGGCGCCATCATGCTGTAGGGATGCTTTTCTTCAGCAGGGACAGGGAAGCTGGTCAGAGTTGATGGAAAGATGGATGGAGCTAAATACAGGGCAATCCTGGAAGAAAACCTGTTAGAAGCTGCAAAAGACTTGGGACTGGGGTGGAGGTTCACCTTCCAGCAGGACAACGACCCTAAACATACAGCTAGAGCTACAATGGAATGGTTTAGATCAAAGTATATTCATGTGTTAGAATGGCCCAGTCAAAGTCCAGACCTAAATCCTATTGGGAATCTGTGGCAAGACTTGAAAATTGCTGTTCAGATGCTCTCCATCCAATCTCACTGAACTGGAGCTACTTTGCAAAGAAGAATGAGCAAAAATCGCAGTCTCTAGATGTGCAAAGCTGATAGAGACATAACCCAAAAGACTTGGAGATGTAATTGCTGCGAAAGGTGGTTCGACAAAGTATTGACTCAAGGGGGCTTAATACATATGCACGCCACACTTTTCAGATTTTTATTTGTAAAAAATCTTGAGCACCATGTATCATTTTCCTTCCACTTCACAATTATGCGATACTTTGTGTCGGTCCATCACATAAAATCCCAATAAAATACATTTAAGTTTGTGGTTGTACTGTGACAAAATGTGGAGAAGTTCAAGGGGCATGAATACTTTTGCAAGGCACTGTACAAACATTGGGCCTCATTCACCAACATATTCCTAAATGTTTTCTTACATTTCTTCTTAAGAAAGGTCCTAGGAAAAGTCTGTCTGGTTCATAAATGTGTTCTTACATTGAAGAATCCCATGTGTTCCTAAGTTCAAAGCTGCAAGTCATTCCTAATTAGCATAGGTTACCGCCCCACCAACGGCCATGAAAGGGCATGAGACCACAGGGCTGTGTGCACACACCTCACACAGAAACGAAAAAGAGAAGTTGAGAAATCCAGGAATGCTACAAGGAAAATCTAAAGATGGTGGGGCAATAAACGCCAGCTGGAGGAAAAATGGAGAACAGCGAATAAGCTGTCATATTTAATAGCGCCAGTAATGGATAAAAAAATAAAACAAAAAAAGACACGGGCTGGTCTTTCTCATTCAGTGAACACTGTATAAGGAGAAGGGCACACAACTGAACTGTTTGATTTCAAATCGGAGGCAACAAAACAAACACAGAAGAGAGATGCTGACCAGTGGAGGAGGACACGCTTGACCAGAGTTATTTTAGCTTCACATCGGGCCATACATGGCTCTCTAGGCACTGAGCGGACCTTCATGAGTGCACCCAGCGCCCTTCGACTGCACAGAGTCTGATCTCGGATGCCGTGCTGGACAACTAAACACTTACACAGACAGCCTCAACACTGGCCACAATAGCTGAGAGACACTTCAAGGGCCCACGGCCTGCTTTTCCTTGTTTTCTGACTTATCTACAATGTTCTAGTATTTCTATGCAGAAGAAACTCGGTTTATACACGTCTCGCAAGACTTTTTTTTTTCTAACAAAATAAAGTCTTTGTGATAGTTTAAGAATTTCCTTGAATGTTCATAATCTCCAGGCAGTTGCGCATTTATGCGAGCTTGCCTGACATCCACCACTGCCATTTTAAAAGCAATTTTTCAACTGCACCCAGTGTTGTGGATACATTTTCCCCCCGGCTGCTGCACTGTGAACAGAGGATATGGAGAAAAATACAGGGCCTGAGGCTACTGCATGTCCGGGAATGTTCCTGTACAGGGACCCGCTGTTTTACCTTACCGGGTCTAACCTACAAGCAGCCAGCTAGTGAGGCCCGTGCGGCAGTGAATGATCAGCCCATCAACGCTGGATTCCCCCGAAGCACAGTACCTGTTTGTTGTGACTGCTTGAGGCCAGTGTGTCTGCCGCACGTGATACTGCCGCAAGAAATACTAATAATGACAAAACTGTTGTAAATTAAATCTTATATTATATAAGAAAAGTAAATAGCCAGTTATTGCATACACACGTCAGCACTCAAATTTGTGCAAGTGTGCACCTGAGTGGGTGTAGAATGTTCTTACATAAGAATAAATCCCAGATAAGAAAACACTGGTGAATGCAAGAATCTCCACGAAAACATCCTAAGTGGGTTTTATGAACAAATTTGTTCTTAAGAACAGTTGGTGAGTAAGGATGTTTTATTTTTTAAAGAAATTCTAATTTAAGTACCTGTAGCTGCGCATGAATATTTTCCCGTCCAGGGCAGTGAAGTGCAGGACATGCTCTAAACCAGCCAGACGCACAGCAGGCACAGTGGGCCCTCTGAAGAAGTCTGAAAGTAGGGCAATGCGATGGACAATATTAGCAGACCAATATCGCATTTCACCTAAAACCAATCTTTTAAGATAATATAATCCTTTATTGTCATTGTAACATGTACAACAAAATTTTTGCAACAACAAAAAAAAGACATAACATATGAAATAAGACCATATAAAAAAAACTTAACCACTAGAAAAACGAAATAAACAGGCCTCTCACTCCCTCCCCCCCGAATCTAGTAGTCCTTGATTTCATTACTCTGAACCGTCTACTTGATGGCAGCAGTGACATCTAGTGACACCTTTGCAGAGTATCATGAGTGCATACCTATGAGCAGACTTTTGAGACGTTTGTGCTCACTGTCTGCATCGAAAGCCTCTCCTGCAAATACAAGCATCGGTTTGGTCCCCTCAGGACACTTACTAGTCTGCAACAGAAAAGACAAACTACTTTAGGAGACTGGGAGTTATGTTATAACAACAGAAAATAGATTGGCTGAAGAGCGATTATGTAACTAAACAGAAAAAGCTATGCAAGCCATGGCCGGTTCTTCATTTGTCAAATGAAGAAAGTCCCTTTCATTCTTCATTTTAGATCCTAGCATCTTCAGCCCACTACCCACAGGGTTCATGCATTTCTATATGTGCAGACCCCAAAAAAAGGAGTCCTCACCAACCTTAGTGAGAATAACAGTACAGTAGTATGATGACAGACACAGAGCGATAGAAGCTGTTGGGGTTATCTGCGGATCACTACCAGAATCAGGTTTATGTCAGAATATGAAGCTTATGTAGGCAACTATTCCATTGTGAGGTTGTCAGCACCAATATCTGAAGGGGAGAGGCATCTGTTTAAGGAGATGGAAGTAGTCATTAATACACAATTAAATGTGCCAAAGAATGGGAGAGCATTCATATGGAAGCTCAGTATACAAGTTAAATGATGTTTACCCATTTTGGGCCCAAAGAGGGGGGTGTCAGGCCATGCCATTATAAATCTTCAGAGCCCCACAATAAGCAGCACCATTTTCCAGACCTAACTTACCCTTAACACAAAGCATCCCTGAACCCTATCCCCAACCAAGCAAAGAGCAGATATGTGACCCGACACAGCATCAGCATTGTATTTGCTCAGGTTAAGCAGTGGCTGATCCAGCTGGCTTGTAGTGTCAGTATAGTATATGATTGACCTATGAAGAGTGGAGCATTTAAAGGAGATGGAAGAAGACATGACATGGCATGACTGTCACCTCATTGTATGACAATGTATTCTGTATCACTGGCCACACAAATACCAAACAATGGATGAAGCGCACCTGACTGCAATCGGCCCCATGCTGCCAGGGTCAGACAGGCCCTAACTGGCATTTTTATATTTCTGTTTGTGTATAGATTAAATAAAAAAACAATGTGTTAAGTTGTGACCTTTGGAGGTATTGATAGGAGCATTTTAACTTTGGACAGAGTCACTCCAGCTGTTTCCCACAGCCTCCAGTCTTTATGCCAAGTTAAGCTGTCCTGACTCAAGCTCCAAACATTACGCACAGACATGAAATTGAAATAAATCTCAAACTAATAAGTGAACTCCTCAAAATGCTGAATTCTTCAAGTGAAATCCTCCTCAGACTCCATGGAAGAAAAACACTAATTTCTGATATGCAGCCTCAAACAAAAAAAATTAAGAGACATGATAGTGTTGGTGCCCATGTTAGTCTAGCTACCACTACCCTATGTTGGTATCTTTTTAGAGTTCCAAGTAGTTTGTGATTATATAGTGATGATGTTTAGTTTGAAATATTAGAGTTTATTTGAGGGAATTCACATTTTATGGCATACTGAAGACAACACTAACACTACATCATCTACTATCTAATATAAGCATGAAGGTGTTCTTTGTGTACGGTGCACAGCCACAGTGGTTAGCTGAAAACTGTAATGTTAACGCAGCACATTACTAGACATCTTGATCAGACAGTCTAACTACACCAACTACATTAGAGGCTAATTTAGGTTTAATGGCTGTTTTCAGCAGATGGCTTAGTTAATGTGTGGTTATGCTAACATTATGATTGTCAACTGAATACCACCGTAGCTGTACCAGACAAAAACAGATAAAGGTTATGCTCATAAATGATGTGGCATTATCAGTGTCATGGCACCAATAGTGAAACCCCTTAAATACAATCCATACAAAATACTTTCTTACTACTGTCATTGTAATTTAAACTAGCACTACTGTCATTTTGTAAAATGAACCGCAGGAAACCATAGCAACATGTGTGCTTCATGTTGCACATAATCAAAACATTCTGCACAAAATGTGACTTTATTTTAGCGCCAGAAGGGTGTCATCACCTCTCACTCAGTTTGTCTACAAGACTGCTAATCCAATTTCCCTTAAAGAAACAACAGATGTTAAGAGAAAAACGCCAACCTTTACCTTAATCTCACTCAGAGAGACGTACTTCTCGATTCCAAGCTCAAACATATCAAGCACGTGGAAGTCAAACAGGCGACCTGCAAATAAACCAAAGGAAACAATGACACACAGAGAACCCTTTGGCCTGTGGTCCCTCAAAACTGAGCTGATGGACATCTAAAGCATGTAGCTTTCGAAAGATGGGGGTTTTCCATTTCTACAGTACACACTTTCTTCCATACTGTAACCCATCACTGAATTTACACATCAGTGTATTGTGATTAGGCTGAGAGCGGGCCATGTGTGTGTTATCTGGTGCCCTAATAACCAACAGGTAATTCTTCTTCATTAACAGCTTCATAAAACGTGACACACTGCCGGTCCATAATAAAGCATATGTTTGGCATTTCTGGATGTATTCCAAAATAAGTTGTGCTAAAATCTGGAAACATAAGGAGCCTGTCAATTTTTAGACTTATTTAAGCAAACATAGAAATGATACATTAGCTAAAGTATCTGTTTGTTTTGCTCCTGTGTGAGAGCAAGTGAGAGATTTTACCAAATATGAGGTTGTTGGGCCGTTTCTTGTTGTGAGAGCCGAACAGAAACAGTGAGCAGTCGGACTTCTTGGAGAAAAATTCCTGAATAAAATAAGAATGAAAGTGATTAGTGACAATGGCGGAAAACATGCACAAACATTTAACTGCAGTGAAGCATTTGCTATTCCCTACAGACATACCAGCGATGTTGAGTCCTCAAACGGCCGAGTTATGTTCTTTCTAAAAAGGAAATAAAGATTTGACACCTAATCTGGAATGTAACATACCGTTTGTGAACAAATACACGATGCAGTCGGATTGTTTAAACTCTTTTGTGATGTTTTTGATTCTGAAATGACATTGAAGCACGTGTGCATGAAGTTACATGACAAATGACAAGTCATTTGTAATCAATATAAAACAAAGCCCTTAAAGATAATTTTTCTAAACACCACAAAGAGAACGTGAAATCCTCTGATTTTGTTTGCACTTTCATGTGTGACCACTTGCGTGAAACAGGAAACTAGAACACGTTGTAAAACTAAGCTGGTTTGCCTGAAGTATTAGATTCGTCATTCCAGAGACATAACAATCACTTACTTCTTGTACAGCACAGCACTGGGTTTCTTCAGAGAATACTGCAGGAAGACAATTTATAATTTACATTTGTTTTGGCTCAATTACAATTCATAGCATCAGCACAAGTTTATTAAACAGGCTTAATCACTGATGATTCATGTGAAACATCCGAGAGGCTTACACTCTCCTGTTCTGTTGGAAAATCTGGCCCATTTTCAACCACTCCCTGGATACATGACCATCTCAATAGTTAAATTCTAGTATTTAACAACTTTGGTTTCACTTCGGGTTAATATATAAAGTAAAATAATATTACATTCTGCACTTTTATTGTAAAGATTGTGGAAAGGAGGCTCTGCAGGAAACATCTTTAAAACAGGAGGCCTTTAAAAAAGGAAGCCTTTCCTGTGTTTCATTTATATGTCCATGTGACTTCTGGACCAGTTTATTATCTCAGTTTTTCTAACTAGGTCAAATGTCATGTCTCACTAAAAAAAAAAGAAAGAAAAAAATGGCACAACACATTCAGGTTGCCCTGTATAGTGAAGTAGTGGGGTAATAAATTTTGATGTTATATGTCGGTCAGTAATCTGAAGGTACAATATATTGGCCAGCTCTATGAAAATACTGCATTTCCCGGGTTGTTAAAAAAAAAAATCCTTTAAATTTGCGTAATGCAGGTTCAGGTCAAATTACACATATGTTAGTAATTATGAGTCACTGATATAACACAGTGGATTAAGTAGGCCACTGTTCTTTGCTAAAATCTATCCATCTGGCTAAAGAACAGGAAGTGACAGACTGTGTCTGGTGCTGCTTTAAAAGAAAATAACTTGAGTCCACTGGTGACAAACTACCATGTTACAGTACACAGATAAAGAAATAGGTCTCTTATGTCACTTCAGATGTGTTGAAATATGAATGTACTAAATATAACTGAATGGACTGCGTTTCTTTATTATCATTATCCAAGTTTTATTGGATTAACTTTTTATGTTGGCAATTTCATATCAGTATGTATGTCAGGGATGAACTTTTTAACAGTGAAATAAAAAAAGGCCCTATCCAATCGGAATAAGGATAATCACCTTTATTGGCCAAGTATGTTACAGACAAGGAATTTGTTTCTGGTACAGAACCGAGGCAGCCATTTGTGGCGCCAACATAACCGATGGCTCTAACCATCGGGGGCAACAGTTGAGAGACGACTGCTCTACCCACCGCACTGTCGCCTCCCCAAAACGAATAAAGAAGCACTGATAAAGAAGTGTAACAGAAGCTAAAACATATAGCTTGATGTTGTCATGTCTCCTGTTTTCTTGGCATCTGAAGGTGGATCCAGAACAATGGAATACTACACCTTTACAACAGCCACTCATGTGTTGAAGGTCTTCCTCAGCGAGTGTGTCACCAAATTACTTACTATGTCCTTGAGGGCCTGGGTGACTGTCTGACTGGTGTTCCCCCCTTTCATAATCATGGCACTCTTCACATCCTCCGTCAACTTAGGTACTCTGCTTTCCAAGAAGCGCTTGGAGCGCTTCGTCTTAGGTTTTCTGAGGTTTGAAACAAACAGGTAAAGTGTTATTCACCGCCACAAAAAAAACAAGATTCTAAAAAGTAGGTATAATAAAGCTATAAAAAGGTATAAAAATAAGTGGTTAAATATGGTGATCTTTATCAGGGCCTGTTAAGTATTCACTACTATTCTGTTATTTTACAATGTCAATTGAAAATCCTTTTTGTCTGACTGGATTTCCAACCAAAAGTGTAAAACTCAAAAATATAACAACATCTATAGTAACTGTAAGAACAAGAGAAGCTACACACCGTCACATCTGAGAGCCTAGAACCAGGATAGGGTTTTCATAAATTCTTGAGGAATAACTAATGATTATTCAACTATCAAAATAACTGGCAAATCGTTTTCTGTAAATACCAATCGATCAACTAACTGTTGTAGTGCTAGTTGTGATATTCAATATATAAAAGTTGTGGTAACTCAAGTGGTTATTCACAAAGTGCTAGTGAGGAGAAAAAAAAACAAACAGTAGGTACTATAGTAAACATTCGATTAAAGTTTGTAGGCAACAGCGCTGACACAATGAGCTTCTTGTCTTACAGCAAAATCCAACAAGGAAAACAATGTCAAATAATAATAGTGTTTACTTTTATACATTTCATTTTTGATTTGTACAAAACACGGTTTAACCACTGCGTAGGCTAAGTATGTCAAATTAACACTATTTTAGGCTTCAGAACCTAATGGGAATATTTCATTTTCTAAGTTTAAAACATTTTTCACTGCATACCTATTTACTGCACTATACAGGATAACCATATCCCCATGATGATGAGAGGAGACAGACTTTCCTCTGCTAAATGCCAAAAATGTTACCAGACGCTTCAGCACAACGGTCCAGACAAGACCTTACGCTGAAGTGAATATACTGGACTGTATATACAAGCCCAAATCAGAAAAAGTTGGGACAGTATGTAAAATCAAACTTAAAACTGAAAATAGTGAAAATCATCTGTGTCCTGTATTACTTTGGAAACAATACAGCAGCACATTATGTGATTTAAATATTTAACTTTATTCCAAAATAAACACTTCAATTCTGATGCTGCAACTCAACCCAAAAAGTGTTGCATTTCAGGTCTGGTAATGAGGCAGAATAATGAAATGCTGATTCTATTTGAAACAGGTGATGTCAACAGGTGACTGCATCATGATTTGGTACAAAAGTAACATCCAGGAGACAGCGAGCCCTTTTGGAGCAAAGATGGGTCAAAGATCAACAGTTTGCCAATGTATGGGTGAGAAAATTATTGAAATGTTTAAAACAATGTTACTCAAAAAAACATAGGAAGGGATTTGGATATGTCACCCTCTATGATGCAGAACACCATTAAAAGAATTTGGAGGGATTTCAGTGCATAAAGGGTACAAGTCTAAGCTGGATGACTTTTTTGAAGGGAAGGAATGCCATGGCCCAAAGATGAAAAGTTCCATCCAGACTGTTACCTAAGCTGTTACCTTAGTCTAAGCTGGATGACCATGCTCTCTCAAGAATTGTCACTCTTCTATAAGCGACATAACCACATGGTCTCTGGATTACTCTGGCACACCTGTCAGGCACTACAATATGTAGTTACATCCATAAATACTGCCTAAAACTGTACTGTGCCAAAAGGAAGCCCTATGTCAACAGTGTCCAGAAGCACAGTCGACTGTTCTGGGCTCAGAGGTGTCTGGGATGGACCATCACACAGTGGAAATGTACTGTGGTCAGATAAATCAGTGTTTCAGATCTTTTTTGAAGGGAATGGATGCCATGGCCCAAAGATGAAAAGTTCCATCCAGACTGTTACCAGCAACAGGTCCAAAAGCCAGGGTCTGTCATGGTCCGGGGTTGTGTCAGTGACCTTGGCAAAGATAACTTACACTTCTGTGATGGCTCCATTAATGCTGAACAATATATAGAGATGTTGGAGCAACATATGCTGCCTTCAAGACGACGTCTTTTCCAGGGACGCCCATGTATATTTCAACAAGACAAGGCCAAACCTCATACTGCCACATTACCAAGGCCTGGCTGTGGAGATAAAGGTGTGAGTGCTGGACTGGCCTGCCTGCAGTCCTGACCTGTCCCCAGTAGAGAATGTGTGGAGCATTTTGAAAAAACTCAACTGGACTAGATTTCTAGGTCGAAGACGTTTCACCTCTCATCCACGAGGCTTCATCAGTTCTGACTGACTGGTGTTGAGCTGGAGATATTTATCCCCCTTGGTGGTGTTTCAGTCCTTTGAAGGCCAACAATGTCCCTTAA
>NW_018128022.1:525042-558293 GCF_001952655.1 Monopterus albus | reverse complement strand
GTTTCTCCCTGTTGGTGTTGGGCCTCTTCCTAGCTTTGGTGAAGGCCCACTTAGGGTATCCACAAGCCTTAAGGGAGTTTTGGATGTGTAATTTTTCTTTCTTGGCCCCTTCTACAGTTGTGGGCACTTCCTCTGCCCTGTGATTTAAAGTTCTGATGACTCCCAGTTTGTGTTGAAATGGATGGTGTAAGTCAAAAAGCAGGTATTGGTCCGTGTGTGTAGGGTTCCGATATACTTCTACCTTCAGGCTTCTGTCCCCTCCCAAGTGGACTGCACAATCCAGAAAGGCCAGGCAGCCATCTCTCTGGCATCCTCACGAGTGAATTTGATGTTGTCATCCACAGAGTTGATATGCTTGGTGAAAGCCTCTACCTCCTGGGTCCTCATTTTCAGCTTACTATGACCTGGATGACTGAGAATCTGCACAGACATGTGTAGCATTTTGAAACACAAATTGTGTCAACGAAGACCCAGGACTGTTGGAACCTTAAGACTTGTTTACAGGAAGACTGGGACACAATGACACCTGACACACTTAAGACGTTTAGGGACTGATGGCACCAAGTGTTGTGAAAAGGAACTACCGTGGTAAATGCTTCACTGTCCCAACTTCTTTTGGAATGTGCTGCTGGCATCAGAATTGAAGTGGGTGTTTATTTTGAACAAACAATAAAACTGATGAGGTATCACATCAACTAATGTGCTGGTTTCAATGTAATACAGGACAAATGATTTACACATCTCTATTTTCAGTTCTAATTTTGGGCTGTAGTTATACTTAAACGTTGCACAAGAATCAACCCAGAACAGTCCGTCACCTTCTCCTTCCAACATGAAACTGGGTTGTTTAGTTGCTGCTCCGATATTTCAGTGAAGCCAACGCAAGAGGAAAGTCGGGGTCACCCTTAAGTTTATCGGCTACACGTTCATGTAACTTCTACAGGTTTATCGCTCACTACATTGTGCAGTTTACACCAAGGTTCTTGCTGACCAATAACCTAATAAAGTTCACGTTATTAAAAGGTATGTAGCTCAACAAGCGCAAAGCTAACGTAGGCCTGCTACAGACTTAACGCTAGGAAGGAAGGCTGGCTAAGAAAGTAGTTTTACGAGCACCGGACGAAAAACAGAAACAAACTCATGTATTACAATGAGCTCCCAAGAAAGGAGCGTCAAACTTACATTACACTGCCTAACTGCGTCATTCTGTCGTTATTCGTGTTCCTGCCGACGGCAAAAACCCTCACGCTGCTCTCCTTCCACGTGAATTACTTGAATTTAAGCGGCGGAAAACATGAATCAGTCTTCTTCTGTAGTTTACTGGCCGTTTACCTACCAGCCCAAGGTGCATTGCCGCCAACTACTGAGCTGGAGTGTGGAGCAACCATTGAGCCAAATTAAATATATTGTAATGGTTCTGATGTCTAAAACTGTGGTCATACAACTAAATATTAGTTTAGTGATTCACAGGATTGCTAAATCCTAGAAACAAAAACGTTTGTACAACATAGTTTTGTGTTTGTACAGTCAACGGCAGACACTATTTTTTTGAACACCCCTTTCAACTAATTGCCCAATTGCACAGCCTTAAGAGCGTGCATATCATGAATGCTGGGTCTTGTTTGCTTTCTGAGAATCTACTGCACCTACTGGTAACTTGTTTGGCATGTAGCAATAAAAAATATACTAAAAACCTGGATTATTCTGGTTAGTCACATTGTACTGCTATTATTTTGAACAATACTGTATGTCCTAGAAAAAGAAAATCTCAATCTTCAAAAGCCTTACTGGCAAGTTTACTAGTTAAACTGGTTCAACTGTAACAGACATTTTAGCATCAGTTGAAAAACAAGTGCCCACAGACAGAAACAGCAAAGATATCCTTGACGTGAGAATCAGTGTCTCCATTACACAATCTGTCCATCATATAGTACTGACAACATTTTCCAACTGTAAAATGTCTGTAAAACTGACATGTCTTGGTAAAAAAAAAAAAAAAAAAAAAAACACAAATCCTTCCTTCTTCTGTGGTCTTTTATCGTGGTTGACATCCTTCCTCAAGCCAGTTAGTGCCACCTAGTGTCGCAGACACAGCCCAGCAGAGGCTGTCCACTAGAGGCGCTACAGGCCAAACTAAGTTTCTTTAAACTGTAGCTCCTCTCTGAAAATCAGTTATGACTGTCGTACTGATTTTCAGAGAGAGAATTGGTTACCTCGTTTTATGAACAGAAATTGCATAAAATCTTCAGTAATTCTGACGTTACGTATAAATACACAAAGGTAGACATTATACAGTGTTACTTCAGGAGGCCTTATATAAACTTGACAAAAGATTAGTGACCTGTTGCCACCAGCCTCAGATACACTGTGGATGTCAGATTAATTTTTAGATGTACATAAATTGTCTGCGGCGCTACGCCTGTTTGCAAGTTTGTTTGTCACAAATTGGCCCTTGTGAAAAAACAAAAGGATTCTGAATTGAATTAAAGTGACACTTGCCGTTCGTGGGCAAAAATAGCTGAATCTCTGTATATCCCGAGGAACTGGAAGAAGTGTAGAGTGAGACTGATATTTTGATTTCAATTCATCTAACTTCATGGAAGTGACAACACGAACACTCACTGACAGATAACCACTATACTGAGGAGTCTGACACACAGGTGGGTTCAGCTTTCCTTCCAGCCACCTATCACCTTGTATGTTAAAGAACACAATAGGAAAGACTCACCTTACTACTGACTTTCTCTCCAACTTGCAACATTTACTGTAAAGCAACTTCATTGAACAGGTTTTGCTTTTACTCTTTAGTTGACTCCAACAGCATCAATGAGCTGGTGCTGTCATGATGGTTAGTCTGAGGTGATTTGCATTCGCTTTCAAAAACACATGGCAAATGAGTCATCATCTTTGGTCATAAATGCTCTGGGGTGTTAGAAAAAAAAAACAACTCCAAAGAAAATTCTTTCACAGATAATCTTTATTTCAGCAAAGCTCGGAGTAGATATATTTAGCACATCTTGATCAGCAAAAGAAAGTGTTAGAACAGGAACTTTTCTCTTTCAGTACATCCTGCTACTGCACCCTCTCACCCAAGGGAGGCTTTTACTTTCATTTCCTCTAAAATATTTCATAAAATTCACAAAGAAAACTCAGGAAACCATATTATCTAGACAGAATGGAAAAGGGCATCCCTCAACTCCAGAACAAAACTAGTACTGAACAGTTTAAAAAAAAAAACAAAAAAAAAAAAAAAACCACAAGGTGTTGGTCTGCAGCAAAAATGCAAAGTTTGTTTAAATGCATCTTTCCATTTAACTGCAAAAGAGCATTTTGAGTTCACGGCATAAAACAAAATGTAATGATCCACACCAATAAGGCTAAATTGTATGCAATACAAGAACAGTTGGCTTTAACTGTTAAGTACTTCTGAATGGTGCCAGTTTATATTCTAAATAAGGACCTACAATAGTCGTGGCAGATCACCCAAATCATCGGACAGCAAGTCAATAATTCATATTAAGAGCAGAGATTGGTCCTCAGGAAAGGAAGAAAACCACCCCGAAAGCCATGTCAGACACACTTGTGCCAGTTCTAACATGAACTCCTCCAAACTGATCCAACGAGAACACAAAGTGCCTCGGGCGATAACAGCACTGTTATAGGTGCTGATGCAATCAATGCAGGTACTTCTATGGTTGTACTGCACTGCAGGGCTGGATGAAGGCCAAGACTCCTGCCATGTCTTCTTCAGTTCATAACTGCCTTCTCTGGCAGGACAATTATCGTGAACACCAGACAAAGAAGACAAACCTTGGATGTTTGAGAAAGTAATAAATAAACCCAACTTGCTTTTTTACTTCAGAGGAGATTTAAAAACAGGATGTGGCAGTTCCACCAGTTATGATGCATTCTGCTGGCAAAACAAGATGCAGGTGAAGCACACAGACCTACTGACGAGAGGAAGAGTTGGCGCTACACTACACAGGAAGCAGCACAGCACTAGTTGTCACATGCACCATAGTGTCATGATGTTCCCCTTCAAATGAATAAAGAGCATCAAGTCAAACAAAAAGAAAGAAACCGCAATGGGAGTCCTTTGACTAATTCATCGCAAGTGATCTCTGGACACAAATGTAATTAAGTGGCAGTTAATGCAGCAGCTACATGTGGAATGATTCGGGACCACCCTGGCATGCTCAGACTGGTGGGCCTCTATTTGTGCTCTTAGATTTCTTTATATGGTGGAGAGAAACAGGATGGCTACTATATGACAAAAGGAAAAGTGCTTTACTGGGCAACTAAGCAAAAAGCATCTGCTTCATCATTTCCCCATTCAGAGCGGGTACAACCAGCAAGACCAGTCTCTCACGTCAGGGCTCTGGGGCCAGCAGGAGACCTGCTGTGAGCTGATTGGCAGAGGGTACTGTGGGTGGTGTATGTGTGTATACGTGTGCTCTCTTGGAATCATACATTCAGCTCAAACCTGGTCCGGGCTTTTCTCTCAACATGTACAATCGATAAAGGGGTGGACAGGCCAGTTTCTACAGCCTGTGCTACATTCAGTTTGAACATTGTATTTCACAAATACACATTGGGGAGGAGAAAAAAAAAAGAACAAGTGTGCTGAAAAGGACTGGGAGCTTTTAAAAACCAAGCTTTTGTTAGATACAACACACTGTAAAACAAGTGTAATGTAATGGCATACATGAATCAAACATTTACCAGGCTGTCTGGGGAAGTGTGAACAGCCAGAGGAACACACATGAATGCATGCATCCATGTGCTGGAAACCAGTTAGGTGACTGCTTCAAAGCCCAGCAAAGCATAATTCTTAGCACAGTTTACAGCAACCAATACAGTAATAACCAAAAGCTTACCATTACTTACAAATTCTAGTAGAACTAAGACAAGCCACTGGCCGCCTCTTTGTGTCATGAGTAAACTGATTTAAGTGCATCCAATAATTGGTAGTGACTCATTTGATCCAATTACCACATCGGAAAGCAAACCAGCTGGATCCAATTGGAAATATGACCCAAGAGACAAGCTGAGCTCATACAGAGGCAGACTGATCTGAGCATGTCAGGGCCCTGGCCTAGTGTGGGCGGAAACCTTGTCTGTGGGGGATGAGAGGGGAGACCTGCAGGAAAGAACCGTTGTACTGGGCACAGGTGGACAGCCTCAAAGAGAGCGTGTGTAATTCCACTACATGCACTTTAAGATCACAGCAAGAGTGAGCTAGAATATCAACACAGAGAAAACAGCTTTCATGCAAGAGATCTAAGTCACAGGTACAACAATGCAAACTACTCAAACTGGAAGTTAAACTAGGGCTTTCAACAGCGTCAGCACTGGGCGATTCTGAACGGTAACTGCAGCAGAGGAGCGGGAGGAGGGAGGACAACGAGCTCTCTACTGGGGAGTGAGGGAGGTTGTAGGGGGGCAACCCCGGGCAGCTGCCACCTTTCTTTTTACGTTTCCTCTTCATCCTCAACTCTGCTGATTCTGCTGGCGGTTCTTGGTGTAGCTTGTGAAGACAAAATTGTAATCGTTGAATTGAGCCAACTGGCGGTCAAGACACTTGTAGCCATCAAGTTTCTGGGCAGAAGAAAAGACACTGCGACATTTGGAGCTCTGCAGGGGCAAATGGGGGTGGGTGGGTGTTACTACATGAATTTTTACATTAAAATCACTGTGCAAAACAAGGTTGGGCTTTACATGCCTGATTGACAAAAAGCGTAGTCACAAATTTTCCTGGCTTGAACACCTCCACCACATTCCTGACCAGGTCATCATATGACGTCTGGGACAGATTGGTTTCAAAGCTGACATAAGAGAACTCTGGCTCCGGGGTGATGTGGATGGTCCAGTATGTTTCCTACACAGGACAACAAGCAATCACATTACAGAAGTGCTGCAAGTGTTTTTTTGGCACCAGATAGAGATAATGGAAAAAGAGACGCACATCAGTTTTCATTCCATTCATTGAGTATCCACATGGGTTGAACATTGTGGCATCGATCACAGAACCTGGTATCAGGTCACGAATTCCACTCACCTGCAACAAGAAAAAAAAAAGAAAAAGATGAAAACTGTCAATTCAGACTTTCCAGATCTGCTGACTGACAAAAAAACCCCACACACTGACGTACAGATTCAGCCATTCAGAACTACTCAGTTCCCAGTTGGCTTCCAGGAGACCACTTCTGCCTGATAAGGCATGTCTGGATTCCACAGCAAAACACACCCATTGAGATGAGACACCTTGATTTGCCTCTGGTCCGCCTTTGGAGGTAGCACCAGAGGTGAAACAAAGGGGAGACGTACTCTGTGTAGAAAAGGTGAATGTCTGGGACCATATGCTACGTTTTGATGTCATGTGTGCACGCAACACCATCACTGGTGTCTCAAGTCTGCATGCCTCTCTCCCTCAAACTTTCTTGGCTTCTCCAACTTATAGATCAAACCATTCCTGACATCACAAACGTGGGGATTACATTCACACACATAGCCAAAAACATGTTAACCGATTTTGCGTGAAGCAAAAAAAAAAAAAAAAAAAAAAAAAAAAAAAAAAAATTCTTGAAGAGCCAACAAAGCTACATCTGCACTCATCTCTCCTGCACTTGTTTTTGGCTTGTAGACTACAGGCACAAAATTTACATTGCAGATGATGCAGTGTGACATCTTGTCAGAATAGCAGCCTGCTGTCTGAATTCACAGGCTGACTCACGATTATACTGCCCGTAACTTGATCTGTATGGGATATCGGCAACTCTTTGGAAGAGCAGTAGAGCAGGATGGCAGTGTAAAAACAACTTCAGAGCCAAAATCTACAGCTGCTTTTTTAATGTACATATTTAGATACTAATACACTCATGCAGATGTGTTCATACTCATACAAAATTCTCTTCACACAGACCACGTCTTTAGTAGGCTATTCACTATTTGTTAAACTGTGTGGCAACAGTCACTGCATTACAAAAGTCAGCTGCACCAGACTGCAACTGCCAGTGGCTCAGCTACACATAGCTCTCCACAGAACTACTTTTTCTGCAAACCAGAACGAACCATTTGTCATGTGGTGACGTTCTAATAATTTTGCAGGTACTGCAAGTAGCAGAATGTAGGCCCAACTTCAATATGGCTGTGGTTTATCATTTAACCACTTTGTATGGTTAAAACAGATCAAGTGTATGACGACAAAATATTAATCCAAATACAGCCAAAATAGGTGAAAGCTTATATTTTGCTTTTCAAGCAGACTTTGTCCATAATGTGTTCAATAAAGAAATGAAAGATCATGACCACTTGTCTTTCATCAGCTTAGAAATAGTGTTTGGTGAAGATCAGGAAATTGCAAACCGTGCCGTAACTTTATCTTGCAACACTATATAAACACACACACACGCTACAAAGGAACAATTTTTAGAGGAGTGCATCTTTTTTGGCCAAGACAGACCCTGAAATGCAGAAAGTCAGAAGTAATATTAAGAGCATAAAAGTAACAGAGCAACTCTTTTCTATGGCATAAAATTGACACTTGATTTATCAGTGAAAAAATTGATAAATTCAATAACTGCCAGTGGCCCAATGTCTCAAAGGGCTTACAAGGTTTGAGCATGTAAGCATAATGTAGTAGTTATGTGACAGACATGGACACTGATTAATATGTACGCAGCCACTGCCGACCAAGTGCCTCAGCTCGGTCCAGCAGTCCTACTGGATTCATCCACCAGCAGTTCTGGACATTAATAGAAGGATCAAATTATCAGTCAGCCTTTGCAGTAAACTACGACAAACACTGCTCCAACTGGTTTATACAAATGACACCGTGGGCGTCTTGTACACACCATGCTTTGGGGGTGTTAACAAGGCAGCGCTACGATCACTGTCACAGGGGATGGGATGCACGGTATGTGCAGAACCGTCATGATCAGGCAAGGTTCCACTGTGGTGCAGCCAGAAATTTAAGATTCCTGCATCTGTAAGATCTACTCACACGAGTGACATCACTTGCAGAAACACCATCTTTCATATAGAACTGGTCCATAATGGCTGGATCGAGGTCACTCATCAGAACTTCTAGGGTCTGATCTGCACGTTTGTTCTCCCAGTACTCTGGCAAGTCCAGGGTAAACAGGTACCTGTTGGTGGAGCACAGGAAATGGCTATTACCAAAGTAAAGAGGGTGTTCAAGAGGCAGCAATAACAGCCAGACTGTAGAAGAGGCTTTGCATTTAAAAATGGCAAGAGAACAGATGTGACCTTTTTACCATCATCTCATGATCACTCTAGATGCAACTGTCTCATGTCAACATGTCCTGAAGCAACAACCTGCTGTGGCGGGGTGAACTGGCAATAATTATCTGCACTTTGACTACCTTTTCTCTTATCAACTTCTCTATGGTGGCTTTTCAGATCAAGATGAAAAATAATCTGATTATATGAGAATTACTTGGTATTCATTTCTGCCAGATAAAAATCCACTGACATTAGTTAACACTGAAGAAAATATTAAGCTTCAACCAATATGCAAAACTGCATGATGCTCACCAGCAGTCAGAGTTCAAACGCCCCATACAGTAGGCTGCACCATCTGAAAGGAGTAAAAAAGTTTTAGTTGCCCTGATGGGTTACCACTTGCATAAACAACCCAATAGGGAACTGCATTCATCTCTTGGTCAATTTCTAGAAGTAATGCAACTTCTACTTAAACATCTTGACGGTAGAGCGTGTGGTCCACTCACAAGGCTGGTGATTCAAAGCACTTTGTCCCAGGGTTTCATCACATTAAATTTTAGACTACTTTGAACACAGTTTAAGACCCATTTCCATGGTAAGAATTTACTTTACATTTCAGTCATAAAATGAAATACATTTTTACATTAATGGCTTGAAAAAGTATTTAACAGCCTACATCATCACACCCTAAAGATACCATTTCAGCTGACAAACCATTTGTGGCGAGTGACAGTGTAAAGACTGCAGCAGTCAGACCGACTTTACCTCCGTTAGTAACACCTTCAACCTGATGGAACGAGACAAGAATATTCACCATCATGTTCATGAACTGGGGGCAGCACGGTGGCGCAGTGGTTAGCGCAGTTGCCTCACAGCGAGAAGGTTCCGGGTTCGAGTTTGCATGTTCTCCCCGTGCTTGCGTGGGTTCTCTCCGGGTACTCCGGCTTCCTCCCACAGTCCAAAGACATGCAGCTTAGGTTGATTGGTGTCTCTAAATTGCCCATAGGAGTGTGTGCGTGTATGTGTGGTTGTTCGTCTATGTGTTAGCCCTGCGATGGATTGGCGACCTGTCCAGGGTGTACCCCGCCTTCGCCCGATTGCCGGCCGGGATTGGCTCCGGCCCCCTCCCCCGTGAGCCCGCAAGGGACTAAACGGTAGAAAATGAACGAATGAATGTTCATGAACTGCTTTTATTTTATGCAACTTTGTAGAATTATGCATTATTTAGCAGCAATTCTCAATGACCTGCTCAACTTGGCTCCTGTCTCATTAACAACCCTCCATAGTTTCCACACAATGACATTAGCCATTTCCGCACAATGACAAGTCATAAAAGAAAGACATTTTAGTAAGTAGTGAACTGTCAGACAGGTAATTACATAATGATAGATGTTTATGTCGATTTTGGAATAGGGATGGGTACCAAAGCCCAGGATTAAACTCGCACACAGAATTATACAAACATGGTTCACTGATTAAAAGTACTACAAGTTGTTTGTTATGGTGTATTCACAAATTTGATTGTGATTCTTCTAGTCGAGCCTTTGTTTTTACTTTATTCTTTACCAGCCCGTGGCCATAACAGAAGGCAGCCCCAGCTGGCAGTTTTGTCTTCTCATTTTGGTGCACCAAGTAGCAATTTGCTTAATACTCCCCTGTAGTTTTGGGGTGGGGATACCCACTTCAACGATGACACTGCCCAGTGCACATCAAGGTCAGATCTATCGAGCAAATTGCAGATCGAGGAGAAAAGGACAATAAAACTCACTAGGACAAGCCACATAAAAGGTGAGATTTTATACTTTATTAGAACCGTTTTCAAATATCGTGTTCTAATTTTAGGCGATGTGGCTGGTTTTGCATAGCCTAATGTTATGCGAGTCCAGTTTGTTTATCCATCGCTGTTAAAATGCAACGTACAGCTATTTACTAACTGTTTCTATGACATGCATCCATCCGAACGGGATTAGGAAGCTAACAAAAACGCATCAGGAAAACATTTAATTGAGGAATTATTAAAAAAAAGGGGGGGGGATCATTTGCAGTGCAAACTTAAATTTGTTGGTAAGCTAAGCTATAACAAGAAATTGCATATAAAAGCATAGTCTCAACAGAAATTTAAGTGTGCTGCCTGTCTTGTTATTCCAACAAATCCATAGGGTAGCCCGACATTATACATCCTCTATTTAAATAGATCACTGTTGCATCATATGCAGCAGTCTTTGGATTTTTAAATGCTCAAATACTGCCTTTCCTTGTCACTCTTTCACATTTAAATACCAATGTTAATGTAGTTGAAATCACTGAAATTAAGGCCATTTGATTTTCTGACAGTCTAGACACACATAATTTATTTATATTTAAAAATGCTAGAATAAGAATGACTAGTTGCACTGAAGAGCCAACTAAGAAAATCCTTAGTTGGTACAGCCCTATTAACATTAGCTTTTGTTAGCCTTGTTCAGGACTTTGTCAACCTCGTCACTTGACATTGTGCTGCTGCAATGCTGCTGTACAACCTGGACTCACCAGTCAGCTAATAGTAGCTTTGGACTGGTGGCATTGTTTTATACAGTTTGTCCGAACTAGGCATCCTTAGTTTACATTGCTGCTAGGAAACAACGCATCAGTTTGTTTTGAGTTTCACTATAACCTCTAGTGGCTGACAAGAAATTAGTTAATGCACCTTTAACATTAAAATAATCCACTTAACCTAAAAGTACAGCATGTTGAATAATTAAGACCTGTCAGAATTACATTTAAAACTTTAACTGAAGTTCAGATTAGGCTAAGGACCTGAAGAAACGCTGCTGTCTGTTAAGGTTAAAAAGCACTAAACATACAGTACTTTAAGTGCAGCCCTTTCACCATTTCAGCCATTCTAGTCACACAACACCAGATATGCCCGAGAACAATTCAAAAAAGGCACAGCATCTTTTTTTCATATTTGCAGGGCTCACCAAGTTAAATATCAGACTTTAAAAAGGCTTTGATTCCAAAAATGATTAAATCAGTAAGCGGATAAAAATGTTTTACTTTCTAAAACCTAAAAACTTCTGAGTAAATCAAAAACTATCCTTGCCTTAGAAACACATCGTCAATGCCCCTCCCAAGACAATTGTCTGAAAAACTGGTTATTTTACATACTCGGGAAAATCTGGCTGAGAAAGTCCATTTCCTCCTGAAAGTTTCGATGAGGGAACTCCTGATGGGTTGGTTTCATAAAGTTCTTGCGGGAGTAGAAGAAATTCTGAGGCCGGGAGCATAAAAACAGGATATGGTCAGTGCTCTGATCATGCATTACATCATCAGCTACAAGCACAATGTAAAAACTGCATAAGTGATTCTACTTTAATAAATCTCACATTCACATACGTTACAAGTACAAATTCTGTGTGGGTCTAACCTCGATGGCATCAAAACCGCAGTACTCCCTGACAAGTTCCAGCAGAGGCACCAGTGCTTGCAGTAAGAGGGTGGTTCCGCATGTCTTCAAAATGAAACGTCTCTTGGAGACAAACATGCTACTCTCACTGTGAAGATCAAAGAAAAAGTATTATCAGGGAACACGTCACTTGACAGTAGGGGCATGACAATACACTTGGTTCAAGAGAAGAGAATGAGAAGATATTTTAACAGCCCAATTAAAAAAATCTTTGACAAAATTACTAGGAAAAAAAAACTCATTCAACTGAAAATCAAAATGCAAAACAATGCTGTGCATTTTAAAAGGTTTTAACTAATCTTGTAATGACTGTCACTTGAGTTCTACTTTCCAAGTATGAACTCATATACAGTCAAAGACAACTTAAGAAATATCATGCTTTAATATCATTAAATCTCATGGCACAAGATAGTCAAACCCCTACTTCACAACATAGATGTCAGCAAGAGTACGTGAACTCTAAACAAATTTCTTCTACTCTTCTGTTAGTAATTACAGTGGAGGTACACTTTGACTTAGATGTTATGTAAAGTGCATGTTGGTGGGAACTCCCACCCATATGATATCAAAGTTTGTTGGAAGAAATCAAACACTAATTTACCCTGGTTATAAACCATTGGTAGTGTTACTTGCAGTCTTCAACTCTTGGAGACAGGGAGAACAAAGTTTTGACTGTGACAAAAAGAGTGAAATTACTTCCTGGTTGTGATATCAGCATTTGTCTCAACTGTAAAAACTTGTTTGATTAAAGTTAGCACAACAAAATGCATTTTCCTGCTTTCACGTGGTCTCACTGCAGATGGCAGTTCTTTACGGAGGCCATCAAGTCTTTAGACCCTTAGTACAAGCAGGGCTTTCTTAAAACATTTACACTTGTTTCACTGGCCCTAAATATAAACTTGTATAGAACAGTCTATGGAGTCTCATCATGTGAGACAGCAACTGTGCTATAAATGGCCAAGTGACTCATTTAATCCTGAAAAACATGAGTATACTGCAAGCCAAGACCGAGTACTTACCTGAGTATATAAGCTTCCCGTTTGTCAGTCTTTGTCACACTTATGATCAAACAATGCACATTCTCCAGAAGTTTGTCCCACTCAAATCTAAAATAAAAATGAAAGGACAACATTTAGCATTTATTTTTATTGGACTGGTTGTCACATTAAGCGAATCCTGCACCAAGACAAAAAGAATTTGCACGTTGAATGCAAAAATAATTTTTTTTACCATTTTTTTTTTTTTTATTTGTAAAAGAACCAACACTCTTCTACAGGAACCCAGAACAGAGAATAAGGGGATCTGTTACAGGAAATCACAAAGCTAAGGGGGAGAGACACAGAAAATAAACTAGCAATAACCTCGACAAGATGAAGAATTGATCTTGTGCGGTTTGTCAACTGAAATACAGCAAACTCATTCATTTGACCTGAAATTCACTGTCCCTGGAGAGGGTGGGGGGTTTTACAGTGATGTAGTGTGAAATCTCCAAAGAAGGAATTATTCAGACCGACAGGATCCAGCTGCTTGCTATGTGGATTTGTGCTGTTTGAATATTAGCCCTAGTTCCTGAGGCAGGCTGAAAATCACAGGCTGGGCCAGACGACACAGCCAGCGCTCTCCCTGAACAACAAGAAGCCTGCTCCTGCCACCTCCACCACTCAAACATAGCCGCAGTGCAAATACAGCTGCGTCACATTCTTATTGCAGCCTAGGAAGGGGAGCCGAAGCCCATTCAGAGCGTCTAGTAGGAAGCACAGCACAGCCTGGGCTGGTGAAGAAAGAGCATAACACTCAGTGAGGAATTTACCAGTGGGCAATGCTGCATAGCTTACCTACAGAGACATTGACACATGACTCGACAGCCATTTCTGGAGAAAAACAAAAAGTGTGCTTCTGTGGCTATCTAGACTGTCTGCAGCCATCCTAATAGGCTCCGACTGCTCTGGTGTGACCAGCAAGACATTTACCTACTGACTAAACTGCACAAGGTTTCACTCACCATTTCAACACATAAAACCAAGTCAATATCACAAGTCTCAGTACTACAGAAAATGTATCTGGAAAACCTTGCTGTGCCTCACCCTTACATGCCTGGGGGGGGAAGAAAAAAAGCCTTTAAATACTGGTGGATTCTAGTAACCAGGATACAGGCTCCAAGAAACTGAAACACAAGTCTGGCCAGTGATCATTTTGCTTGCTCCATCCCTAAGCAACCAAAAAAACAACAACAAAAAAAAAACTATGCAAGGGACAGAGTTGTGGCTCAGAACAAACAATTAATTACAAAATAACAAACGCCGTCTTTAAAAGAAAGAAGTAGCAATGAAAGGCTGTGTTTTATCACATTTGCAGATTAGTCCAACTACATATTAACCTTCTGATTAGTCAGTTTTAAGCCTTAGTCTAGTGAGGCACATGATAAAAAGCATGCACACAAGAAAGACTTGACCACCATCTTTAATGTTCTGTATGAAGACAAAAGAATGCATCTCTGCTACTGATCTCTTGAATAAATAACCATGCTGTGTACAACACCACTAGCTGCAATGCCTGTATCATAAGCATTTGCTAATGAAAATCTGACCAAGCTGAAACCTAGGCAATGATATTCTTCTCTTATGCATTTAATCTTAGGTGAAATAATACAAATGGGCTGGCACTTTTATAGGGACAGGGATAAGCTCCACAGCTATGACTTGTCCAATTAAATTTTTTTTTTTACCCCTTGTTTTAAAAAAAAGTTGCAACATGCAAGCGTCCTGCTCTATACCAGAAGGACAATGTTACTAGAGAGAAGGATGAGCTCTGGTTTCAGTGTGAGATGTACAGCCAAGGTCATTTCGGGTCTGAAAAGGATCAGATTTTACTCAGAATAAGAGGTGTCGAGAAAAGGACCAGTTAACACTGCTAAGTACTATATACTCAGAAGACAAGGGAACATGGTTTACAAGGATGACAGTCCTGGGATTGGGGCCCCATTTTGGGAAGAAAAAACAAAGTTGTAGGGACACAAAAAACAATTTACTAATTTACAAGTGATAATGGCTGTAAAAACAAAATCAGGCAGCAGAGCTACGAAGGTTAACATTCACTGGCCTTCAGGACTAGTACTGCAGTTTGATAATCACTAGAAGACCATGGGGTGCTGTTGAGCCCCGAGGAAGGACAGCAGAGGTCATGCGAGTGAGCTCCACTTTTGTGAATCAGATGCCCTTGCGGACTTATTAGGACATTGGCCAAAGTCCAGCGAGTCTGATCCCCTGGCAGCATTGCACTGAGCCGCTAATCTGCCCTGTGCCAGTCCTCATTCACCCAACTGGCCGGCCACACACACTTTCAGTTGACTTCAGTGATCTGTTGACCAAAAAAGTCAGTGTTGGCAGATTTGGCCTTGGGAAAAAATGTCGTCAATAACAGAGGCTAAAGCTTAGACAAAATATGGACAGAAAACAGTGATTTTTAAACCCAGAAAAGGAGTGGGGGCAAATCAGCTCTTCAACTGCTGTTGTCATGGTTAATCATTCAGTTGACACTAGTACCAGACGTTCAAACTAGCACAGCACCAGCACCACTCAATAAAATAACCAATTCCAATTTTGTATAAATTGATTTGTGATAATCCAACAGGCAGCAGAGGTCGTCTTTAACGACTGCCACTCATTTCTCTGCAAGGCCAATCACTGGCATGCACTCTTTCTTTGAATGTAGTAGGAGACCCTCTGGCCAATAGGAAGACCTGGGAGGGGAGGGGCTACATGACTGGAAACGTGAGGCAACTCAGGGGTCCGCCATGCAGTAGCTGTGCCCTGCCTGCGGTACAAGTCAGGTCTACTGATATATTAAATTTATCACAGTGAGCGACTCTCTTGGCACAAAACACTCCCAGATGACTCAGTGTCCTGTAATTTGAGTAATGCAAATTCCAACAGGAAGCATTTGAGATGCTTGTCAGCCTAAAGACGCAACCGTTCCTCTCCTAACTTCACTTCTATCTGGTTGATCATAAACCGATGTCTGTGACTTGCTGTGTGCATCTCTATTGTTGATAGCTCCCATAGCTGCAACCGAAGCAACACGCGGTGACGACGGGCGACCACATGCTTGCCGTATCCTGTGAGGCCCCTTCGTTCAATGACGCAGAAAAAAATTAAGCTCTCCATTTACAACGCACAAACACACAACGCCATGTTGTCAAACCAGTTTTACCCGTCAAACGAGTAGCTTAGCATGTTTCAGCACATTGATGTAATTTAATCAAACTACAGTAATGAGGGAGCAATGAAGTGCGTTTGCTCAGACAGCATCGGGGGGTGAAGTCCGCCTAATGTTGGCACCAAGTGTGCTGACATATTACAGTGAGGAAAGATGAGAATTACTCAAATGGCCCGTCAGACCGTTTGAGATGTACAACGAGCAAGAAAACAAAAAGGAGGCAGTTTAATATTTGAATATTTTCTCATGAACTAGGTATTGTTAGCTGGCTATAAGATGGTTGCCATCCTGCTGTGAAGGCTGCTTTAAAGCCTTAAACAACGGTTCTATATCTCACCATAACATGTGAGCGATCAATATACCAAAGTAACTGCCATACCTCTCCTCCGTGAAAAATTAATAACTTGAACGTGACACTTTACACAAGGGGGGCGCGCATTTGCGAATGACAGTTAGCTAGCTTACCATTAATGGGCTCTGGTATCATAATTTGGTTCTCTTCCTAGCTAGACAGCTATCTCAACATGAACCACTAGGTAAGCGAAACAAATTACCTCTAAAAAACACGATTTCGCCACATTTAAACTCTTAATTAGCTACATGTCACGAATGAACCGAGAGAATGAAGCCAAGCATGTGGCCAGCGTTTCCGTCAGCATTCCAATATGTTGCCAAGAGCTAATGTTAACACGGCAACATTTAATTGACAAACCTTGGGATGGCACGGAGATCCCCGGTTCCTTTGGCCTCATCCTGCCGAGAGAACCACACCTCTAATAGCTTCTCCGTCCCTTCGAAAAAATGTGCACTGTTATCTTCCATCATGAGACAACAGACACCCAACAAAAATATTAACCGTCGTTGTAACGTTTGCAGCTTAATTAACTCCTCCTCGATCAGTTATAATTTATTGGGGTACAGTTCTTTAAGCAATCCAGGTGTTGTTTTTCTTTAGTTACCGTCTTCCCTTTTGCAGAGAATACCGTTAGCGAGTGCTAGCTAATATCGCCGGCCATACTGTGTAAAGCGCAGAATGAAGATGCCGCGGTGTTTTTATTTCCTAGCCACAGTTACGTCAGTCTTACGTTGAGCCAATCAAGTCGCCTGGCTCTGTCTTGTGACATTTGGTTGATCCAGGGACCTATCCATCATTAAATAAAGAAGTCACGTGACGTTGTTTTTTTTTACAGTCTACACGTAGCGTGTTAGAGCCAAAAACATCAAACTACACTAATAGTTCCAAATTACATTTTAAAGGGATAGTATAATGATAACACAGTAAATAATATTAATTTACGTTCCTATGTGAAAACATGGGACAATTCTACTTATCTGTTGTACAAGTATTATACTTATTCTTATGACAAATCTGTCTTCTCTGAGAAATGTATTGTTCTGTACATATGGATGACATGTTATTATAATTTATTCATATGACGTTCCATAGGATGACCGTAATGTATTAATTTAGCGTTTGTGTTCTATATTGACAATAAAAATACACAATTTATTTTCTTAATAATACTAATGCACATAGAGTAAGAATTCGTTTATAAAACGAACCCGATGGAGAAAGCTAAATAAAAGTACACCTGAAGAAAAAAGTTACGTTATTGTATTTTATTGGTATTATATAGTACAATTTTAACTGTGCAAATCAGGTAACTCAGGCTAGTGTTTATTGTGTGCTTTTTTACACTTACACTTAATCTGACAATTAAAAACAGCAGACTTTTCGGAAAAAAATCAAATATATTTTCTGTTCTGTTGTTTATGTTGTAAGCCTAGGATAATTGGAATGTATGCTATGAAATTACCGCCTTTAAGAGATCGTGTAGGTATTATAAAAGTTTTTCTACATATGTGTATAGACTACAGCGTATGTACTTTGGACGAACAGCTGTTTGTACACTATAAAATCTAAACCACCGACGGCTGCATTTTTGAAGCGCTTTCATGAGTACGCAAAGTGCAACAAAACGCAGCGAGAAACGCGGGTTGTAGTTTCTTACGTATCGGCTTAGGAGCTACTTGAACTGCAGCGCTTGCTCAAAAGAACTACCCTACCCAGTGATCCCTGCGCGCCAATTAGAAACGTCAACGATCCAGTGAACATTAAGCGGAGCAGACCAAAATCCCAAACAAGGAAATGGTGGGGGAATAAAACGACCAGATTATTTAATTAATGCATGTAATAATTAATATTTTATTTTATTGTAAATTAAGACGTATTTATGGGTTAAAATGGATTACGACTTCAAAACAAAGCTGGCGGCTGAGAGAGAGAGAGTAGAAGATCTGTTCGAATATGAAGGTTGCAAAGTGGGTCGAGGCACCTACGGGCACGTTTATAAAGCTAAGCGCAAAGACGGGTAAGATAACCGTGAACGTTATTGTTTATACTGACATAAAACTGACTGGAGGATGCATTTTCTCAACACGCACCTCGGTTGTGTGTCAAATGGGGTGTTAGATTTGAACCTCCCCGAAGCGATAACCCATGTCTCTGTGTTTTTGTTTTCATGTAACGCACTCACTCACCCACTCACTCACTCACTCACCAACGCCCCCCTCCCTTTCCTCCTCCCCCTCCTACTCTTCAACCCTCCCCCCCACCCCCAAAACAACACAGCGTGCTATTTGTCTTTTATCAAGTGTCTTATTCGTGGTGGCAATGAAGATATGTTGCTCTTAACTGAATTAACGGCGCTGAAGGACAGTGGTATCGTCATTACACGCGATAGTGACATTTCAGCGTCTCTTCGTGGACAAGCCGCTCTCCCATTTTTAACACTGTGAACTGCCAAACTTTTTTTAGACACATAGTGGATAGTTACCCCTCAGCTATTTCCTCTTTACATTGTTGCTGTTAGCCATATGACAGTCTAATTCACGTGTGACTGCAGGAAGGTGGGCAGTTGTTTTCATGTCTGTTAGGCTATGCTATGCCAGCAGTGGCACTGTTTGTTACACATATGGGCCGAATCCTATTTCACAATGTCATATTTTTTTTGGTTTTCCAGTAACTATCATGACTCAAATCATCTCTGACTCAATGTATTGTAAAGCTGAATCAAGAATGCAGGCTGTGTTTCCTCATATTCACCCATAGAGCACTGTGTAATAGAGATTTGATGTGAGGTCAGAAAGTGAACAGAGGTAGGTCACAGGCAGTCATCTCTGCAGCAGTACTGCAAGGTAATAACATCCTCAATAGATCTTGCACAGGGTCATGTAGCTTACCTAAGCCCTTTCTTAAAACTACTCTATATATGATGTATGAAATACAGTGAGAAATAAAATATTCAGCAGGTGTTGTAAAACCTCTGGGTCCCTGTCAGTGCATTATCCTGCCTATATATTCATATGTTATATCTAGTAGATTTACCCCTTCATGCTTTGCCCTAGGATACTGTAATTTTTGATAGCTCTGTGCACTGATGGTAGTATGGCATGTCTTATGATGCACCATCAAAAAAAGAGGAAAGCACAAGTGCAAGAAATAACATAAATGCTGGCTCAGTTCTGACTGCCTTAAATGGAGTACAGCCATCATGAATATTATTAGAATCCAGAATTCACAGTCTAGAACTGAGGATTTTTTTTTAAGTTTTGAGAGTCATGGTCTTGACGGCTAAGTTGCTTCCACTAAATACTGTGCTGCAATACTACAGCTTGTAATGTGTAATACTGTTGTTGCTTCTACCCTTGGAAAAATAAGCTGTACAACTATAAGTGAAATCTGGAGAGTTGCTGCTGACAAGGCCCGGGCGACAGAGCGCATCACATAGTGAAGCTAATATGTAAGGTCTAACTGAAAGGTCTCCAGCTGATATACATCTAGAAATCCGTTATCCTGAGTTCCTGTTAAATGGTTTCATACCTGTGGATTAATTATATGCAACTTTGGCATGACGGCATGAAGATGTAGTTTTGAAACATGGAGGGACTGTCTCCGTATATGGTATTGTATCAGAGCCAGGATCAATGCTGTATAGCTCCAAATGTGCATCTCTCTGCAAGCTGAGTGTGTCATATTCAACCAGTGACCTCACTTTGTGAGTTTATGCACTTTTATTTGGAGAGTTGTTAGCAATCTGTCAGTGAGCAAGTACCAGCACTGGTGGTTAATACATCACATCACTTTTAATCTTGAGCTCTGCATGATTTAACAGTTCGAAAACAAGTATTATAACTATAAAATATGAATGCTATACATGCAAATGAAAAGGTCACATTGTGGGATTAATGACTGGCTTGAATTGCAATGATACCTTTAATTTCTTTCATATTATTTTCAAGCTTAGTCACACTCAAATCTGTCCTTTAAACTTTAGCACTGTCCAGATAGGTCTGCTGTGTGTTCAGTGTAATAATGCACAAAACATTAGGTGGTCTATGACTGTTCAGGTCCAAAGGAAACTTTGCTCAGACGTTTGCTGTGCTGCATGTCTCTGGTGGTTTTTTTAAAGTGTAGGTTTATGGTGCTGGCATTGCATAGTAAACACCAAGAACCAGTCACCAGTGCATCTGCAGACCACAGCATTCCAGATTTTTAGAGACATTATGTGACTGTGATGTAACTGCAGAGGCCTGCCCTGACACTGCAGGCACACACTAACCAGCACATTAGCTATGCAGTGGCCTGAAGGGCCCTGACCAGCCAAGTGAGCTGAATGACAGTTGCCCATTGGGTTTTGTTGGGCTGTGTGTGACCAACCATAAATTTTACATTTTGTGATGCGTCTTGCACTGCTGGTACTGGTAGACGTTTCAGGATGTTAAACTGGCTACTGGAAAAAGTACACTGATTGGCTATCTATTTTTTTTCCGCAGGCCGAAAAAAAACATTACAAAACAAAGCCAGATGAAAAATTTTATTAGGCATATTCTCAATGTGCAATTTGCTTTCTAATGAGACAGTTTGATCAGATTCACAGTGACATCAAAACAGCTCAAAATGTTCTTTGGAGTACACGTGGTTTATTTAATATGGTTTATTTACTGCTAGGCACACACATACAGTAACGTACCATCGTGTCAGTGGCCAGCCATTACCACTGGCTGTATTCTCTGCAGTGTGTAAATGAAACTCTTTGCATAAGATGGGTGGAGACACAGTAACCAGTCCTTACTAATTTATTGAAGTTAACTTGGTGTGTCAGCGCTTAAAGAGTGTAGGCCTAGACCTGTTGCAAAACCCCTTTATATTAAACTACCCCTCACTGCAAACTGAAAAATGACAAATTGATATACCTGGAGAATTATATGGAGGAGCTGTTCATCAAAAGTTCTGCTGACATTTGATGTCATGGCTGAAGAAAAAGGCTAAAAATTAGAAGCTCATATCCATCTGTGGATGTCATTCTCTGTGGTTTTCTCATCATTCCTCCTTCTGCTTTGCACAGCTGAGAAATGAATAGATTATTAATATGCACATTTGACTAAATCATATGCAAACATTTTGTTTACAGACCGAAGATGAAATGTTATGAGCTGTCTTGAGCATCTGTGCAGCTCAGCTCATATTAGAGATGTGTGTCTGAGAAGTCTAATTAACCTGTGACCACCTCCAATGTAAATTAGGCTCAAGTTTGTTTGATCTTAAAACCATAAGGACCTGTTTGATCAGTGCTGAGAGCCAGCTAAATGAAGTTGTTATTGGAAGCTGTCTGCAGAGTACCTTTTAATCATGCTGCTTTGCACTCGTTTCCTTATAGCTCAAAGTATTTCCTCCACTGCTCTCTGCTCATACAACAGAATAGTGCTTATCTCAAGTAATCTATATTTATCTGTTGAATGTGCTCACCCCTGCAGTCTCACATTTCACTTATTACCTGGCTTTCATGCTCAAACATGACTCTCAAGGGCAAATGACTTTGCTGCAAATGCCAGGATGGAGGGAACAACAGAGCGCTCCTGCAGGGAACAGGTGGCTCTTTTTTTAGGTTTAATGGCAGGGATTCCTCCTCCTTTGAACTTCTGCAAGCTTTTTTTTTTTATTTTTGTCCTTGTTTTCCTCTAAATGCATCTCCTGCTTTCATAATTAAAACCCAAAAGGCCAAAGCAGGAATCAGAGTTCTTGAAGTTGATGTAATAAAGTCTGCATTGTTTGATTGTGAAAACATCGGTTGGTTGTTTTGTAATGTTGCTCCCATTTTCTCTTTTTATCTCTACAGTAAAGATGAGAAAGAGTATGCACTGAAACAAATAGAAGGCACTGGAATATCGATGTCGGCCTGCAGGGAAATTGCTGTAAGTTTGTTTGTTTGTTTGTTTCTGAGGCCTTGGATCACAGGCAAAGTTACATTCTTTCTGAGATTGAAATGAGCAGATATTTATTTCAGATCTGTGTTGATTTTATTTTTGAATCAAGACTACCCTGTAAAACATAAAACAGGAATTTAGTAGAATCAACTAAACTTTTCTCATTAACATAAATATGTACAGTAAATTTAGGTAATTTCAAATTATTTCAACTTAGGAAGTCTGGCCCTAAATTTTCAGACCACTTTAGAACTTATAAACCTGAGTTGTTCTGACTTGAGATATTTCAACTTGAAATGATGAGTTGAATGAATGAACTGCTTAGAGTTCACCCAACTCATTAAATGGCATTTTTATAAACTTGACTTTCCTTTAAGAAGCATTTAATTTGGTATGTTGAGCAATTTGATTCCAAAACCAGATGTAGGAGTTTTAAATTGTTATAACATTTTGTAATTTCAAAACCCAAGTACAAACCCCAATACCAATGAATGTGTAAAATGTAAATAAAAACAGAATGCAATGACTTGCAAATCCTTTTTGACCCATATTTAATTGAATACACCGCAAAGACAAGATATTTAATGTTCAAACTGATAAACTTTGTTTTTTGCAAATATTCACTCATTTTGAATATGATGCCTGCACCACGTTCCAAAAGAGCTGGGACAGGGGCAACAAAAGACTGGGAATGTTGAGGAATGCTCAAAAAATAACTGTTTGGAACATTGTACTGGCAAACAAGTTTATTGGAAAGGGTGAGCCATGATTTGGTATGAAAGGGGAATCCCAAAAGGCTCAGTCATTCACAAGCAAGACCAGGGTGTGGTTCACCACTTTGTGAACAACTGCGTGAGTAAATAGTCCAACTGTTTAAGAACAACAGTTCTCAACGTATAATTGCAAGGAATTTAGGTATTTCATCATCTACAGGCCACTAAAAGGCTCAGTCATTCACAAGCAAGACCAAGAAAACCACTGTCAGTTAACACAGTTTGTCGCAACATCTACAAGTGCAGGTTAAAACTCTACCATGCAAAGCGAAAGCCATACATCAACAACAACCAGAAAGGCTGCCAGCTTCTCTGGGCCCGAGCTCATCTGAGATGGACTGATGCAAAGTGTGCTGTGGTCTGACAAGTCCATATTTCAAATTGTTTTTGGAAATCATGGGCATCGTGTCCTCTGGGCTAAAGAGGAAAAGGACCATCCAGATTGTCCAGCGCAAAGTTCAAAAGCCAGCATCTGTGATGGTATGGGGTGTGTTGGTGCCCATGGCATGGGTAACTTGCACATCTGTTTAGCACCATTAATGCTGAAAAGTACATACAGGTTTTGGAGCAAAATATGCTGCCATCCAAGCGACGTCTTTTTCAGGGACGTCCCTGCTTTTTTCAGCAAGACAATGCATTCTGCACGTGTTACAACAGCGTGGCTTCGTAGTAAAAGAGTATAGGTACTAGACTGGCCTGCCTACAGTCCAGACCTGTCTCCCATTGAAGATGTGTGCAGCATTATGAAGCGCAAAATATGACAATGCAGACCCTGGACTGTTGAGCAACTGAAGTCATACATCAAGCAAGAATGGGAAAGAATTCCATCTACAAAGCTTCAACAGTTAGTGTCCTCAGTTCTCAACTGCTTATTAAGTGTTGTTAAAAGGAAAGGTGATGTGACACAGTGGTAAAAATACCCCTGTCCCAGCTCTTTTGGAACGTGTTGCAGGCATCAAATTCAAAATGAATGAATATTTGCAAAAAACAATAAAGTTTATCAGTTTGAACATTAAATATCTTGTCTTTGCGGTGTATTCAATTAAATATGGGTCAAAAAGGATTTGTAAGTCATTGTATTCTGTTCTACATTTTACACAATGTCCCATATTCATTAGAATTGGGGTTTGTAACATCATCATATCATCTGCATTCAGAATAATGAAAATACAGCACCAGATCACACTGTAGTTCAAAGATGGTGTTTGTTTTTGTTATGAGCCTTCTAGAAGACTTGCTTAAGGGACATAACCTTTCACATGATTTCCAGCAAGCACTCAAGTTTAGGTCTATAGTATTAGTCGTGGGGGGTGGTGCTGCCAGAGGGTGAGTCAGCATTCCACTCAGTCAGTCCTCTCAGTGGCTGCCGACAGAGAATATGTGGCCCTTTTTACCAGCCGGTTACATAAGGGGCTCTACCTGGAGGGCAACTGTCTGCCATATGGTGCAAACACTGTCAGTGCCACTACGCAAACACTCCCTAGAATACACATCAAACTGGGGTTAAATTGATAGGAATATTGTCATGATTGTTTTGTGTACTTTAACATTTGCATCCACCCTTAACTGCACTTTCAGAAGCTGACAAGATGTTGCATATTAACAGTTCCTCTTTTTTTGTCAGCAATAAACCAAAGTTTTTTTTTAAACTCATCTGAGAAAAGTCATCCCCACCAAAGTACATGTGGATTTGTATTCTTCTACTCATTCATTCACTCATCATAAACTTGTACTTTTATTTCCATTTTCCTTGTGCCTCTTTGTTTTGTGTTAGTTGTAGTGTTTATTTTTTGTTATTGTAAAGGTCGTAATGAATGTGTGTATACCTTGTTTGTGCTTTCTAGCACTTATAGTCTCTTAATCTGATATGATCTCTACAAACGGTAATCAAAGAGACTTGTTTCTATAAAACCGTATTTCAAATGACCTGTCTTGTTTAGCCAGCAAGAATTTCCCTATTATCAAACATACTAATAGTTATCTAGCTGGATGTCCACAAGTGAGTTATGTACTGTAAGTATTGATAATTCCCCCTCTAAATCAAAATAGCATTTGATGTCACATACAGTACCTTTTGATGGATCATGTACACATAAGTTTAAACTAAGAAATATAGAATCACAAGAGTTGTCTGGTTGTAGACCATGCGTTGTTAAATGTTCCACTGTCACATTCCTACATATAGTTCTTGTTTTACTGTTAATATATGTTGTCCAAGTGAAGTTGTTTTCAGTGCCATGTGTACTGGCTATAGGATGTAATTCATAGTGCAACCACACAGATTATCAGGCTAGTGTACAAGTTATTGCTGAACCTCTCACACATAAATATCCATTAGATCTCAACAACATTCATCAGGGCTCTTCTTACTGTGGCTGTGTGATTATGGTAATGATATAGTCTCATGAACATGTGGTATTTGTCAAATTGAAACAGTTAAGAAGATTTGCCAAATCTGCACTTCGTTTGAACAAAAGAAGTCTGTCAAAATAATAATTAAAAAAGTTCTTGTGTTAATATGATTGTATAATGTTTTTGATCCAATACTGGTTTAATGTGACTGATGTCTGCAGTTGTTTAGTTCCCATGTTTACTTCCTCGGGCTCCTTATTCCTTATAGGAAAAGGTCTGTTTTCTTCTCTCTCTGTCCTCATCTCTGACACTCTGTCATTATCTGCAAGTAGTCTGGTGTCAGATTGCATGCAAGCACACCAGTCTCTCCCTCTAGTACCGATAAAAGCGTTCTTGCCATCCGTTTGAGGGTGGGGGTGGAGGCCTTGGAGATTCAACTTGTTGTTGCAACATTGTGTTATTTAATGCTTAGTCATCGCCTGACAAATATCGCTTACATTTTTTTGTAATTTGAGTGATTACATGTGTTGTCATGCATTCAACTGTGACATTCATTCACCTAAGAAATATTGCAAGTAGTGTTACAGAGCACAGTGGTTAAAGCAAGGTGGTTGATTTGCTTTGTCTTTGTAGCTTTGAAAGAACAATTGTGTCTTTCTGAAGCCTCTGAAGTAGGCCTGTTTTTGATATCACTCTGCAGGGACAACAAGATAAGATACATTTTTGTTCTGGCAGCGTTCTTTTCCAGAACAATTGAATCAATTCAGTTCAATTCAATTTTATTAGTTTAACAGCAAATCACAACAAAAATCAGAATCAGAATGAGTTTTATTGGCCAGGTGTGATGGACACACGAGGAATTTGACTCTGGTACATTGGCTTTCAATGTGTATGTACATGTCCTTATGTAAGGCAGCAATGGGCAAGTAATCAACTGAGTTTACTTTACATGGTAAGGTCTAGACCTAACAATTATTATTATTATTAACAGAAGAAACCTAAAGCTCCAAGAAACGTAGAGCTCCAGAGCCAGGGCTACCTGCAGAAAAGTACAGGGAGCGAGAGAGGACACACTGTGGGAGAGAGGAGACACAAAGTTAGTGACACATAATGGTGGCATATATATGCATGAAGAGAGGAAAGGAGAGGAGAGAAACTCAGAGCACCATGGGGCCCCCCATCAGCCGAGGCCAGTAGCAGCATAACTAGGTTCGAATACAGGTTGCGTCAGGAAGGGCATCCGGCGTAAAACACCAAATGTCAACATGCGAGTCGTCAGTGTGACAATTCTCTGTGGCGACCCCTAAACAGAAAAAACCGAAAGTGACTTTCTTTCTTCATTAGCAGTAGTAGTATAGTATAGTATTATTATTATTTGTATTATTATTGAGGAAAACCCCAACAAATCCCCCTTGAGCAGCACTTGGCAACAGTGAGAAGGAAAAACTCCCTTTAACGGAAGAAACCTCCGACAGACCCTGGCTCTGGTGTTCTTTGTAGGGCTGGACCCTAATATTTGAGTATTGGGATATTTGTCATTATGTTTGATTTATGTAATGAGGGGTGTGTGTGGCTGGGGTGCAAGAGAGGTGGGATATGATGCCATCACATAGCCAGTTTGTAATTTGGTCATAGACAACCTGGTTTCTTGCCGTTCCCTTAAATTTGTCTAACAATTCTGGCAACAGCTCTAAACAACAGAAGTCTCAGAATCTTGTTGTACCTCCAGTCAGATATTGTTGTTGGTGTCGTCACTGTAAATGACCATTTTGTTTCACCATCGGATGTTTCTCTTCTTCTGGTTTAACACCAGTCACATGATAGAACATCATCAACACACACACTAGCTTGGTGTGGAAACTCTGCACAATACGCAGCTGTTTTCTTACAGTACATGGGCTCGCTCCAGCTCACTTGTACCTTACGTGGCCTTTGTACTAGAGAGCTGGTAGGGTGACATCCACTTAATGTTCGGGCCTCCCAGAATTAATACACGTAGTGTCACTTTGCTGGAGTCCGGGTAGGATGAAAAACAGGAACTTGTTTAGTTTTTGTGTGGACTGGTTGGAAATACCCTCAAGGAGCTAGAAATGATTATTTCAACACAGTATGGTATGGTTATCTGTTACAAGGAAAAGTATCGACCAATTACCTTATTTAATCAGTCTCCACTTATTACCAAAGGGCTCTCCAGTGTTCTAATTATTTTTATGGAAGTCCATTTACCTACTTGGTCCTGTTTCATATCTGTTCCCTGAATTGAACTGGACCTTTATGAATTTAAACATTGCAAATGTATTTCATTACTCCCATGAAATGAGTCTTGTTTTTCCTGTTGGTCACAATGGCTTTTGTTTAGCTAAAAGTACTTACCTCATAAATATTTCCTTTTTTTCCTTTCTGACATAGCAGCATATGTGAACAGATGCACTATGAGTGCTGGCTCTGTTATGGCCTGGGCCATTTGCCTCTTCCCTTGTTGTATACTCTTATTTCTCTAACATATGCTATAACCACATTCAGCTGTCAAGACCTCTGCCCAGGATTAGTGCCAGGGAGCTTTGCCTACCTACCTCTCTGCTGAGTTGGGTTGGTACTCCAATCCCAAAGTGACTCCAGAAATAAAAGAAGAAGCTTGACTGAAAGTTAAGGTGCATGACTGTGATTTCATATGAGCACAGCTTCCACCATGCTATGATCATTGTCTAGTTGAGGTGAGAACTGTTGTATGCTAAGGTACTTTGTTGTTGTTTGAGAGTCACTGTAAAGTCTTTCGAAGAAATCTCTTGTGTGGATAATACGTGACTGTGGGCATAGTCTTAGCCTGTTGAAGCAAAGCTTCATCTTACAATTTAGTCATAATGTGGAAGACAGAGCTGCCAAACACCCAGTGCACAGGTAATATTACTTGTTAAACTGGTCCGGACTTCTCTGCGCCTCGTCCATGTTGCCAGCGACGCCCGAGAAGAGGTATAAACTGGTCCAACCTCCAATCGCTGAGACGGTCTTCCCAGCCGCCGAACTCCGTTTCATCGATCCAGATGGGTTTGATTAACACCAGGTCTCTGGCTAACAAGAATTTTTTTTCTAAATGACTTTTTCATATCGCGGGAACTGGATTTTATGTTGCTAAAGGAAGGTGAGCATTATGCATTTTCTGAACTTCCACCGGATTGCTCCTTCCTTAGCTCCCCGTGCTCATCAGGCATGGGTGACAGTCTGGTGTTTGTTTTTAAAAACAGTTTTAAATGTCGGCAGCTCACAGTGGACTCTTACTCCACCTTTGAGCTACAGCTGTTTGTGGTGAAGCTCTGTTATCCACTGCTGTGTGCAGTGGTTTATCATCCTAAGTTCAACAGGGGCTTTATTCAGGAGTTTTCTGACTTCTGCCAAAGTTTGATAAACCTTTAACATTTGGTGATCTTCACATTCACACCTGCTGTCCTGATGACCCATTGGCCAAAGACTTTGTAAATATTATTGACTCTTTTAACCTCACTCAGTTGGTGCATGGCCCTACACATGAGCGCAGACACACACTGGACCTTGTGATCTCTCATGGACTGCCTGTTTCCATTACCAAAATATGTGGCTCTCGGTTTTCAGATCACTTGCCTGTTTTATTCAATGTTGCTGCTTTGTCACTGGTAGACAAACCTTTTATTCCTACTGCTTTTAGACGTACTGTCACTTCTTTTACAGCAGCAGAGTTTTTCTATTCATTTTTAAAACTCTGGTTTGTATTTGGGGGATGGTGTCTCCTCTTATACGAATCCTGAGGAACTATTGAGTTCATTAACTACCACTTGCCAGGACATATTGGATTTCATCGCTCCTCTTTGACGCAGACCAGCCAAGTTGCAAGCAGTGCCCTGGCTAAACGACTCTACTTGGGCACTTAGACAAAGATGTCGGCAAGCTGAACGTAAATGGAACAAGGATAAACTTCATGTTTCTCTCAACATTTCTGGGATTGTCTCTCTGACAGTCAGAAGGCTGTAAAATCTGCCAAATTAAGCTACCTTTCCAACATTGTCATTAGTAATCATCATAAACCTCAGGTCTTCTTCAGTACAATTAATTTTGTTATCAACCCATGTAACCTTGCTTCTCATCCCGAGGCATCAGAAGCAGTATGTGAGGGTTTTCTTCAATATTTTTCTGATAAAATCACTAGCATTAGGCAGTCCTCCAGTTCTTCTAATCCTGACCCATTGCAAAGATACAGGCTCAAACTGGTTTGATCAGTTTGAGCCTGTATCTTTGCCTATGCTATCTGAACTGGTTCACAACATGAAAGCATCTCACTGTTCTTTGGATTGCTTGCCGACTAGATTGTTTAAGGATGTTTTTGACTCTGTTGGGCCTAGCTTTATGGCTCTAATTAATTTATGTTTAAGGACAGGCTCAGTTCCAGATGCTTTTAAAAAAGCGATTGTCCAGTTTCTTTTTAATAAGCCAAATCTTGACCCTTTAGTGTTCTCTAATTTTAGACCAGTCTCTAAATTATCTGTTGGTTATGTGTAAAGTTCTGGAGAAGATTGTTTCCTATAGCCAGTGATGCTTTCAGGCTCCCCCACATAGATGAAGGGTCGTTGGCTGAAACCTGAGCTTTCAGTTTTTTAGAGTAGGGCAGAACTTTATTGATCCCACAGTGGGGAAATTCCAGTGTTCCAGCAGCAGTAAGGGCCAAAAACAACAGAGAGCAAGCAACAAGACACCATAAGAACAGATACCACACACTGATCTTAATAGACAAATTGAGAAAGCACAGAAAGAAAAAAACACAAAAGAGGACAGAGCTACTGGAACTCGCTGTCGCTCCGTGCGGCACATCTTAAAAAACAAATCAAGAATACCCAAAAACAAGACAGTACAAGCATTTCAGTGAAAGTCAGGAACAGATATCGCTCTCACTCAAATCACAGACAGGTCAGTCTGTGGTCAGACGGGGAGGGGCAGAAGTGTACGCATTCCTAGCATTAGCATATGGTATGTCCAGAGTTTTATTGTTCTTTGTGTAGGAGGGTGGCAGAGAGGGAGAGGGAGGCATGGCATGGTTGAGGTCCCCGAGATAAGGATTAGGGCCTGCAGGTGCTGTGTCCACCGAGACACCGCGCGCCTGCACAGTCGGCCCGGGGATCAGTAGAGAACCGTCACCACAGACCACAGATCCTGGAGTCCCCAGTGAAGTGCATGCAGGACACCCGCTGCTGCTCCGCCCGCGCAGCCAGCTCATCCATCTTGTCCCCCAGCGCCTCACTCCAGCTCCTCTCCCAGCGCTTTGCTCCAGTTCTGCAGACTCGAGTAGTGTCAGGATCGGAGTGTGAAGCTGCCGATAATATCGAGGGTGAACTCAATTATATTGCCAGACGAGGATAAGTGAATAACTGTCTCTTTAATAAGAGCATGGAACAACAAAACAATACAGAAAACCACGTAAAACACAATGCCCACACTCAGGTCGAAAACACAGTCCAGGGTCAGAGCCAGCAAACTTACACAGCCAAGGAATTCACAAAACGAGAGGTCAGAGAGGGAAGTTCAATAATCCATTCACAGAAGGCAGTCTAAAGCAAGAGGGCAAGGCAAAACACAATGGACAAAATACACGATCTGGCATCAGAACAGGAAATACTAACAAACAAGAACCCTGGAAAGTCTGCACAGGAGTGAGAGAACAATCTGGCAGGTTACTGGTGGGGGAAGGGTGCTTGTAATTGGGTGAAAACAGGTGGAAACAATCAGGAGCAGGTGAAAACAATGAGTGCCAATTAAAGTAAAAAGTCAGAAACTGAGGTGAAACAAAAACAGGAAGTAATGTAAAAATAAAAGCACAAGAACAGAAACATGTGGGGCAGAATCATGACAAGTAGCTCCTTTTTGCTGCTTTGATATCCCTTGTCAGTGTGTTCCTGGCCTGGCTGTACAGAGTCCTGTCCCCACATCTGTAAGCCTCCTCTTTGGCACGACGAAGCTGCTTGTAAACCAGGGCTTGTTGTTGTTATGTGTGCAGAAGGACTTTTTGGGCACACACACATCCTCACAAAAGCTGATATAAGATGTGACAGTGTCAGTGAGTTCGTCCAGGTCTGTAGCTGCAGTCTCAAACACACACCAGTCTGTGCAGTCAAAGCACGCCTGTAGCAGGCTTCACAATTTTAAGTTTCTGCCTGTAGGTTGGAATAAGTTGGACCATAGAGTGATCAGAGCGTCCAAGGGCTGCACGGGGGACAGAGTGATAGGCGTCTTTTATTGTTGTGTAGCAGTGGTCCAGTGTGATTTTGTCCCTGGTGGGACAGGTGACGTGTTGTCTGTATTTGGGCAGTTCATGGGAGAGATTTACGCTGTTAATGTCCCCTAGAACAATGAGTGGAGAGTCGGGATGTTCTAGCTCCAGGTTATTTATCTGTTCTGCCAGTAGCTGTAGTGTGTTAGCTTTGGCCTGTGGTTTTATGTACAATCCGATTAGAATGAAACTGTTAAATTCACGGGGAGAGTAAAAAGGTTTGCAATTGATAACAAGAGTCTCTAGGTCTGCGTTACATGTCCTTTGTAGCACTGTGACATCTGTGCACCAACCTTCATTTATGTAGAAGCAGATTCCACCTCCTCTGGTTTTCCCAGACAGCTCCTTTACATGATCTGCTCTGTACACCTGGAAGCCCAGTACTTAAATCGCACTGTCCGCGATTGAGTTGCTGAGCCGGGTCTCTGTGAAGCACAAAGCAGCAGAGCATGCAAAGTCAGAGTTAGTCCTGTTGACAAGAATTTCATCCATCTTGCTGACCAGGGTGTGGAGATTTGCTAGGTGGATAGACAGGAGTGGAGTCCATGTTTCTCTCTGGTGTAGCCTCACAAAGGCACCGGCACACTTGCCACGCCGGCGTTTCTTCCAGATCCTGTAGATTGCAGCTGCGCCTCCAATCAAAATGTCCATACAGCATTCTTCGTTCACAAAAGTCGGAGGAAGGTAGTTCAGTGTGAGTTTTCCGATATTTAACAGTTCTTCTCTGGTAAAAGTAATCCGGGATGAGTTGCAGGAGACCAAGAAAACAAAGAAAAACAACAAACACAAGAGAGCACAAGAGACCAAGGCTGCCATCGCTGTCAGCGCTGGAAGAAAATTAATATCATTGCAGATGTAGCAGGTGCCAAACCAGGGTGACCGAGAGCCAGACTCCCGGGAAAAGGTCACCAAGTTAATGTAGACTACAGCACATTAATCTGGGCATCAAAGTAATCAAATTCACCCGTTTCTGGTGAGAGGGTGACTGTTCAGCCCAGCTTTTCTGAGCTGCCTGATGTAGTATAGCTGCTGCTGGGCTTTCTTCACTGTGGCAGCTGTGTTCAGTGACCAGCTCAAGTCAGATGTCACCTGCAGGCCCAGGAACTTGTGGCTGTCAGCCCTCTCCCCCTCAGTCCCTTTGATGGTCAGGGGCAGCAGAGGGGAGGGGTTCTTCCTGAAGTCTATTATTATTTCTTTTGTCTTATTTACAGTGGGTATTCAGACCCCCTTAAATTTTTCACTCTTTGTTATATTGCAGCCATATGCTAAATCATTTAAGTTCATTTTTTTCCTCATTAATGTACACACAGCACCCCATATTGACAGAAAAACACAGAATTTTAGACATTTTTGCGAATTTATTAAAAAAGAAAAACTGAAATATCACATGGTCATAAGTATTCAGACCCTTTGCTCAGTATTTAGTAGAAACACCCTTTTGAGCTAATACAGCCATGAGTCTTTTTGGGAATGATGCAACAAGTTTTTCACACCTGCATTTGGGGATCCTCTGCCATTCCTCCTTGCAGATCCTCTCCAGTTCTGTCAGGTTGGATGGTAAACGTTGGTGGACAGCCATTTTCAGGTCTCTCCAGAGATGCTCAATTGGGTTTAAGTCAGGGCTCTGGCTGGACCATTCAAGAACAGTCACGGAGTTGTTGTGAAG
>NW_018128022.1:523527-524402 GCF_001952655.1 Monopterus albus | reverse complement strand
ACTCAAATGAAGGTGTAGAACCATCTCAGGGATGATCAGCAGAAATGGACAGCACCTAAGTTAAATATATGAGTGTCACAGCAAAGGGTCTGAATACTTATGACCATGTGATATTTCAGTTTTTCTTTTTTAATAAATCTGCAATAATGTCAAAAATTCTGTGTTTTTCTGTCAATATGGGGTGCTGTGTGTACATTAATGAGGAAAAAAATGAACTTAAATGATTTTAGCATATGGCTGCAATATAACAAAGAGTGAAAAATTTAAGGGGGTCTAAATACTTTTTGTACCCACTGTATGTTGAGGATGAGGTCATTCTCCTCGCCATAAACAAGAATGTCGTTCACCAAGCTTCTGTAACCCAACTCGTCTCCCCCATTGATGAGGCCCAGAATGGTGGTGTCATCAGCATATTTAGTGATGATGGTGTTGTCATGTTTGGAGACAGTCGTGGGGAGGGTGAAGTTGAAGGGCTTGGGGCTGAGACAGACACCCTGCAGTGAGCCTGTGCTGATTTTGAGCTCAGCAGACACCCGTCCTCCCATTCTGACTACCTGTGGTCTTTCAGTAAGGAAGTCCAGAATCCAGTTACAAGTGGGAGTTGGTACACCAAGGTCTGTCATCTTCCCAATCAGCCTACCCGGGTTAATGGTGTTGAATGCAGAACTGTAATCCAGGAAAGCATCCTAGCATACGTACTGCTATTGTCCAGGTGTTTCAGGGTATGGGATAAAGCCAGAGCCGTCGCATCATCCACTGATCTGTTGGGGTGGTAGGCAAACTGGAGGGGGTCTACAGTGTCCGGACCATGTGGTTAATGTGTGTGAGGACCAGTTTCTCTAAGCACTTCATGGCGACTGATGTGAGCGCCATTG
>NW_018128022.1:517932-522931 GCF_001952655.1 Monopterus albus | reverse complement strand
AGGTGTTTCAGGGTATGGAATAAAGCCAGAGCCATCATGTTGTCCACTGATCTGTTGGGGCGGTAGGCAAACTGGAGGGGGTCTACAGTGTCCGGGACGATGTGGTTAACGTGTGTGAGGACCAGTTTCTCTAAGCACTTCATGGCGACTGATGTGATCGCCACTGGCCTGAATTCATTCAGAGTGGATGTGTCTGATGTCTTAGGGACTGGTATGATAATGGATTTTTGAAAATGCGAGGAACTACTGCTTGGGTTAAAGACAGGTTGAAGATGTGTGTATATATATATATATATACACACTAGCTAGTTGATCCCCCATAGGCTCTCAACACTCTCGGGGGGGTACACCGTCTGGTCCCGCCACCTTATGGGGGTTTACCTGTTTCAGGGCCTTCAGGACCTGTGTGTGCATCACCTGAAAAGCAGTGTCCCCCGGGACATAGGGGGATTTTGAGGGGGTGTCTCTGTTCATCCTGTCAAACCTAGCATAGAAGTTGTTGAGGTTGTCCGGGAGGGTGGCGTCCTGGGGGGCTGTGTTTGTTGATTTGTTCCTGTACTTTGTGACTGCCTGGATTCCCTGCCACATACTGTGTGTGTTGTTATTCATATAGTAGCTCTCCAGTTTCTGGAAGTATGCTCTCTTTGCAGCTCTGAAGGACTTCTGTAGCTCATACTGGGCTTTCCTTTACTCCACTTGGTCCCCTGACTTAAAAGCCTCTCGTCTCTTCCTGATTTTTTGTTTTATATACCTATTAAACCAGGGTTTCTGGTTGGGGAAACATGCACTGTTCTAGCTGGTACGCATATGAATGTGCACCAGCGGATGTAGTCACTCACAGTCTCTGCATATCCATGGATGTCATCTGTGGCCCCTTTAAAGATGTTCCAGTCTGTGGACTCTAGACAGCCCTGCAGGCTGGCCTGTGCACAGTGGTTCCAGGTATTAACAGTTCTCTCTGAGACTGGTTTCGCCTTGAGTCGTTTGGTGTAAGCAGGTTTGATCCAGATTGCTAGGTGGTCAGATCTACCAAAATGAGGCTTGGGTTCAGCTGAGAAAGCATTTGTAATGTTACTGTAACATTGGTCCAGTGTTTTGTTTCCTCTAGTAGGAAAGGTTACAAACTGATACAGTTTAGGCATGCTTTTCCTGAGATTGTAGTGATTAAAATCTCCCAGAATATTAAAAGCAGCATCAGGGTATGTGTTTTCATGCTCATCTCCAAAAAGACTGCGCTCTCTTAGCAGTAACAAAATCGCCCAGTCATAAATAAAGTTTGCAGCCTTTACTGTTGCTTTAACATAGCACAAATAAGCAAAAAAGAGACAAAAGACAGTAAACTGCGACGTCGCACACCAAGGAGTGCCATCTTGAAGACATGACAGTTACTATGACTATGACTATGACTAGTTGGGCTGGATTCATTTAGATTGTCATATTTTTCCTGATGTAACCAGATTTCAGTAAGACACAATAAATCACTGTGATGTTCACTTATCAAATCATTCACTAACAAAGATTTAGACAAGAGAGATCTGATATTTAATAGTCCACATTTGATTGTCCTGTCCTTTTTTCTATAAGAGGAGTAGTCTTAATTTTAATTAGGTTCCTATGAATAATTCTTCTTGAGCTGAGTTTTGATTTATATAATTTAGGTGGTCGGGGGGCAGACACAGTCTCTATGGAATACTGGGACTTTTGGGTGGGTAGCAGCTGCAAAGAGACAGCAGAGAGGCATGTAAACCTGCGATCATGTGTCCTGGTCTCAACTGTAGCTGTCATAATTTAGGTTGTAAAATAAACTTGTCCAGATTTTTAGATATGAGAGCAGCACCATTCAAAGAGATGGATGCCGTCTCTGCTACTCAGACCAGGTTTTCCTCAAAATGTTTTCCAGTTATCTATAAAGCCCACGTTATTTTCTGGGCACCACCTAGACAACCAGCGGTTGAATGACGACATGCAGCTAAACATGTCATCATTGGTCAGATTGAGCAGGGGTCCAGAGAAAACTACGGAGTCCAACATTGTTTTGGCGAAGTTACACGCCGATTCAACATTCATTTTAGTGACCTCTGATTGGCGTAGATGAGAGTCATTAGTGTTGACATGAATAACAACCTTACTGTTTATCCTTAGCAGCTTCAAATAGGACTCGATGTCGCCTGCTCTGGCCCCAGGAAAACGTTTGACTATGGCCGTTGGTGTCCCTAGATTCATGTTTCTGACTATGGAGTTGCCAATTACCACAGCTGTTTTCTCAGTAGGTAGTGTTGCTGAGTGGGGAAAACTGATTTTAAATGTGAACAGGCAGGTGATGCGCTATGGCTGTTTGTTTCGAGCTACGACTTTTGTGAACTGTCACCCAGCCACCTGGCTGAGATCCTGACTGCTCGGGAAGCGATGAGAGGGCGACCAGCATGGGCTGAGCTACTTCCAGGAGGCCCTGCACTGGCTACATGGGTGTTTTCCATTGTGCGGGCCAGGCTTCCAATTTGGTGAGCCTCACCTCTGATGCTGCTAGCATCTGACATTTATTACAAATTCCATTATTTCTAAAAGAGGCAGAGGAATAACTGAACTTGTGACACTCCCAGCAAGAGAAAGGAGAGGAAGAGGGAGAAGCCATTGCTCTCAACTAAGATACTAGCTTAGCTAGCTTATAGGATTGCTGACCAAAAGTAGCAAATTTGGACCATAGCAAGAAATTCTGTAACACAGGTGCTTAAGTAGTGCAGGCGTTTGTTGTGACTTGAACAATTTGCCAATGTTCAGATAAACCCAGGAATCAGTGAGCTTAATCCGTAAACAATCTGGTAGCAAGTACAACACGGTGCAGGCACAGTAAACAGGAAGTTAATATGATTACTGCAGGAACAGGGCCCGGTGTTCTCACATGACTGAGCCACAGCAAATAGCAGAATCAATCAATCACATATATGGATTGTTGGGATCTGCTGTGGCAACCCCCCAAAAACTGTGGAGCAGCTGAAAGATGAACAACAAGTAATTTTGGCTGTAATTGTTACTGGCTCAGATGACAGGCATGCTTGCTAAAAAATTCATAATACAGCATATGTATTACTGGTCTGTCTGCTGCTTAATATTAAAAACAAAGTTCCTTCTAGGATTGTCTGCAGTATTTCCATCAGGAGAGTGTCAAGAGTCTTCACTAAAGAGAGGACATTTTTTGATGGATAAATGTAAGTTGAGGGGCAACATCTGCGTCTTTATGATTGGGAGGGTGTGACAGTTGTCAGTAATCAGTTGGTCATAAAGCACCTATAAAGTATCATCATAGATGAACACATGATTTAAAAGCGACTTCCACATGGAGGATCTTGTTAGTCTAGGATACCATCCCCATTTGACATCACCGCTTTACGGCATTGAAAGTGTCCTGGTAAATTATTTCTTGAAAAGAGGGGGAACCTTGTTAAAGTCCTAATTCTGAGGAAAAAGTCAGAACTCAAATATGTTTTGTAGAGTAGCCACAATCCTCTTCTGTAGAATGGCTCTTTCACCGCAGAGGTGAAAATTATGCTCCGGCTTTGAACTGAGGCTTCATCTTTTTTGCCTCTGTCTCCATGAGAAAGCCTGTGTTTTCTGGCCCACATCCACCATTTCTTCCCCAGCATGCTGATCATTGTGCAAACAAGGACATATTTTAGTTGTATTTGTAGAGGGTGGAGATTGAAAAGCTCAAACACATGGTTGCCAGGGACTGAGTGAGAGCTAATGTCTTGCTGTTTAGTTAAATAGAAGAGTTCGTTTTTTAATACAGTATAGAGTGTACATGCACTAGTAAATCTTCTACAGCTGTTGTTTCACTAAATTAAATGGAACTAAAGTTGATGTCGGCTTATATTCTGCTAGATTCTGTACTAACCTGATCGTCCTTGGAGCTGTAGCCTGCAGTTTATCAAAGACACAGCCTAGTCAGCAGTATTTGTCTGTAAATACCAAATGGCTGCCGGTGCTGGGGTACTGATGTCTCACTGAGCTAGTGGCTGTCACTTTGTTCCTTCTGGATGGAAAAGGCTTAGTATGCATGTTCCATCACAGACAGAGCTTCAGTGTTTGTCTGTAACCAGTGGCAAGCAGAACCATGCATGGAGCAGCGTGATGTGGATTTATTGGCACGCTGTTTGCTAGCCGCATGTGAAAAATCATTATTCAGTCACCAGGAGAAGGATGATCCAGGGCAGCTCTGTGGGTTTTTCTTGCTCATGAAATCTTATCTTCCTGTTAGTCTAATATGTTGTAAGATACAAGATGCTTCTGAGCCCTAAGATGTAACAACTGGATGTGTTTCTGAAAAGCTTGAATTCAGTTTTCCATTATTTTAGCCTATTTTTCATTTATCAGACCAATTAGCATTTTTGAACTTGTCTTTTCACCTTAATCTTTGGAATGCTGAATAGAAAAATGGAAAGCAGAAAAGGAGACAATTATTTTAATTATTTAATGAATTAACAAATGATTTTTAAACTATTTTAATTTCTATTTTAACCTTGGGTTGCTTGTAGGGTTGGACCCAAATAGTTGACTATTTGGATATTTGTTCACTGGGTAGATGACTAGTTTTCAGTTTTGGTATTTGAATATTTGAGACAGCACAAAATATCACTGTACTTTCCATCTAAGTAAACCCCCCCCCCATAACCACTGCACAACAGAGCCAGTGACACCTACAAAACCTGTTAGCAAAGCTCCCTGTGGAAATCATTCAGGCAGCAACAGAAGCTGGTCATCACTGTTTCTGGTTAAAATGACAACCAGCGAGGTTGTACCAGCTGTCGTTGACTAACGTTGACTCAGGGACCTAAGCTAATGACACAACAAACTCACTGCTGTTGGGTTTGTGACCTCGCTGTACCCGGTGGACAAACGGACAACATGCTGTCTGCTGTTAGCCAAAGATCATTTACGAGTAAAGAGGCATCACTCCCCAGGGACCTATGCACAGGCCCTCTTTGTGGACTTCAGCTCGGCA
>NW_018128022.1:501015-517887 GCF_001952655.1 Monopterus albus | reverse complement strand
CTGTGCCTGCCCTCACCTGTCGTTGGATTACTAGCTTTCTGACAGACAGGAAGCAGCAGGTGAGGCTGGGGAAAACAACATCCAGCACTCGGATAATAAGCACAGGTGCCCCCCAGGGATGTGTACTCTCACCTCTGCTGTTTTCATTTTACACTAACGACTGCATCTCGAAGGATCCCTCTGTCAAGCTCCTAAAGTTTGCTGATTATACAATGGTCATTGGTCTCATCTGAGACTGCGACGAGTCAGCCTACAGATGGGAGGTTGAGCAGCTGGTCCTGTGGTGTAGCTGCAACAACCTGGAGCTGAACACGCTCAAAACAGTGGAGATGACAGTGGACTTCAGGAAGAGCCCCCCACCTTACCCCCACTTACCATATTTGGCAGCACTGTATCAGCAGTAGAGTCCTACAAGTTCCTGGGCTCCACTATCTCCCGGGACCTGAAGTGGACGTCCAACATCAGGACCATCATCAAGAAGGCACAGCAGAGGATGTACTTCCTGCGCAAGCTCAAGAGGGTCGACCTGCCCCAGGAGCTGCTGATACAGTTCTACAGAAGAATCATCGAGTCTGTTCTCTGCACCTCCATCACTGTCTGGTTTGGCTCAGCAACCAAACAGGACAAGTACAGACTTCAGTGGACAATCAGGACTGCAGAAAACTTTCATTAACTTTTTGTTTGGTATAGTTTTTTTTTTTTTTTTAACTCAAAGCACTTCTAGATGTGCAAATTGGTACTTTTAGCTGCAGCACAATCTCAGCCGAGAAGGGAGAATTAAATGTTTAACCCCCCACCAGCAAATATTCAGATATTTGCCGATGATTACTAACGAAGATCTACAGCCCAAATATTGCCATTCTGGACTGCACTAGTTGCTTGAGAGGATGGGATCTAAGCACGCAGCTCAGCTTGCATCTGACTGGTCAGCAGGGCAGCACAACTCAAAGTCCTGTATGTGAGAGAGTTACGACACTGAAGGGTCTAAAACATAGCGGGACATTTGGCTCGTGTAGGTCAAAGGTCAAAGTGTTTATTTGTCATATGCACAGTTAGGAAACGTGTTTCCCTCTAAATGAAATTCTTACTTTGCCGTCCACATGAATGCCACATAAAACAAGTGAAATATAAAGTAGATGAGCAATAACACAAATCTAAATAGGCAGTAACACAAATCTAAGGCACTTTAAAGCAGCAAGTGAAAGAAGCACAATAAAAATACAACAAGAACACAATATAATGCAGAATATGTGCTACGTGGGAGCCATGGAGTGTAAATACTCAGCAGTGGGTGTGCAATTATGCATGTGCAAAATGAGTATGTAAACAGTACAGATGGAATTACATGAGGTAGATCCTGAGTCAGCTGTTTAGGAGTCTGATGGCAGAGGGAAAGAAAGAGTTTTTCAGTCTAGAAGTCCTGCATTTCACACTTCTGAGCCTCTGGCCAGAGGGCAGGGGTATGAACAGTCCATGCTAGGGGTGGGTGGGGTCCTTGAGGATGGAGGCAGCTCTCCTACACACCCTGCGGTGGTAAATGCTCTGCAGAGAGGGCAGTGGAGTCCTGATGATTTTCGTGTAGTTTTGAATAGTTCTGGAAAGGTGATTCAGAGTCATTAGCTTTTTAAAGGAAGCATTACTTTTTATCAGCAAGCAACTACTTGAATGACTTGTACAGCCTTGGAAATGAATTCTGTTGTAAATCAGTGACTGATGTGTCAAATATTAAATATTTGTAATACTGAAAAACCAAGTTAGAGTAAATCATTATCATAGGTTACTCCACATTCTGCGATAGCTGCTATCACATCCTGTTGTAATCCTTTTGACTTTCTGATATCAGTATTGATATTGATCCATCCATTCATCCGCACTGAAATCAATATAGTTTACATAAAGAACTGTTATTCATTCAGGTATATTGGTCGTATGTTCGTCTCATCTGTTGTAGCAGGAGCATATTGAGAAATGGCTTTGCCTCATTAAAAATGTCTAAGGATGAGTCATCTTTGCAACTATAAGGCACTGATGTCAGTTTTTTGTCAGTCTGTACCAACATCATACACTGGTTGTCATCAGCATGTACTCCAACACAGTGAGATGAGCTTAAAGATGGATGAAACTTTTTACTGAGGGTCTGTTGTACAGCAATACTAATGCTCTGAGCTCAGATGAGAGAGACCACAGTGACCAAAACACCTGGAACCTTCTAAGACTGGGCAGGCCACACTCGACAACTGGTTCCACCAACTTGCATAAATTTCTAATCTAGAGGGTCAGGAAGCAGCACACACCTTATGTACTAACTGTGGACAACATGTTTAACAACTGTATGTAACAACTGGAGGTTCTGGCCATGACAAGCCTGTAAAACCTGCAAGATCATAGAAATTCTCTCATATCCTTGTACCAAAAGAAATACGGTTACAGCCAGCTTGCACTATTAATATTTATCCATGGTTTACAGTTCAGTTTGCACCAAAGATGACAAACAACAAGAAAAAGGCACAAAGTTTGGGTGAGATCACAAATGAAGAGGTGTGGACAACACAGACTATGGAGTCAACAGGAGTCTACAGAGGAAACTCAGATGTATCAGTCCTGTTGCAGAGGTGTTCATTCTCCTGCCACAGTTCAGGCGGTTTTTCTTTCACTTCAGTAGACTTTCACACTCCAGTCCTTTTTTAATCTCAATTTTTATATGTTTTTATATCTTTTATTTATTTACCAGTACGTTTCCCTCAGGCGTCACATGAGTGACATCATCAGTCGCTGTTATCTCCACCTGTTCATGATGTATTCCTCCCTCTAATATTGTATTCTGCCTGTCCTCCACAATGTGCCCTGTAATGCCTGGCTGCACACAAAAGTGCACTGCATTTGTGATCACCAAAATTGTAAAACACTATTGAACACACGAATAACCACCCTGTGCCTGGAGTTCAGACAGGAGTTTAGCGTTGCGCCCTGTTGCAGACCCTTGGTCTTTTTTCCTTTTTAGGTTTGGTGAAGTTTACTTTAGTACCAGTATCCACATTTGGGTCTTGAGTAGCCTTTTTAGAGTTCCGCCAGCAGCTGTGGCCAGATTTCATCTTAGCTGTGAAATACCCCCACACTCTTGGAGCCTGTCCAGTGAGCGCTTTCTCTTTGAGTTCTTTACAAAAACATGACCTATTTCACTCAGAAGGACAAACAGCCTGTTCCTTGATTTCTGCTACGCTTGTATTCTTGACTCACTTTCTCATTTAACCACCATTTCACAGAGAGTGGTCATAGTGATGTTTTACTCTGGTGTGTGGTATTCATGTATCAAAATTCAGTGATAACAATAAAGTATCTATCTATCTACACCTGAAGTGACAGAAGCTTGGTTGTTCTAAGTATCTGTTAGTTCCTTTTAGAAAATTGTTCATTATTTTGACTTCTCTGCTCTCTTGCTAACTTGAGATGGTAACTTGGTGATTTATTGGTTATTGGGATAAAAATGTATCATCCCCACATCAACTACAATCCAAATTATGTGCTTTTGTGTTTAGTTACTGTTCTAAACATCATGAGACTACAGCTGTCACCATCTTTGATGTTGCACTGAAGTTTTATGAGGTTACCAGAAAACCTCTTTTTTATTGTTTTTTAACATTTTGTGATGGATCACACTCTTAGTCCGTTTTCATTCCAAGACTCTAGTTGTTTAAACAGAGTCACTCATTGTTCTTGCTGACTTGGCATTATTACAGCCAGGCCCATTGTGTGTCTTGCCCATGCCAGGGACAAGATGTTCTCCATAGCCATATATTTTTAAATAACTGGCCATAAAGTTCCTTGAACATTTGTTGTCATTTTCTCTTTTTTTGTTTTAGGAAAGTAAAATTGTTAAAACCAAAGAAATGTAGGCAGATATTAATAAGAAGGTCACATATACCATATAAAGTCCACCCCCCTACCCCCAAATGGGACCTTGGACAACTAATCCAGGTGTTCCTGTAGTTTCAGCAGGTCTGATTACAGCTAACAACTTTGTGTTTTCTGAAGATGTATGAAATTGAAGGTCAAATGGCCTTGCTCTTCAAATTATGGCCTGGGTGTCACAAGAGACAGTGCACTTAAACTGAAACCGCACTATACTGCAAATAAAAGGCCCAAATTAGTAATAAAGAATATTTTAAAGGAGCAGCTGTGGCTCAGGAGGTAGAGTGGGTCATCCCCGAACCGTAGGGTTGGTGGTTTGATCTAAGACCTTTCCAGTCCACCTATCAAAGTGTCCTCAGGCACAGGTAACTGTGCACCAAGACAACCAGGCACAAGGACAGTTTCTTCCCCTGGGCCATTGCTTTGATGAACACTTGACCCACAACAGTATGACTGGTCAATAACCCTCAGTGCAATACCTGTAAATATACTTCATACAGATTATACAGATCCGTACACGTCTCTAGTTTTAAGTACTCTAATTTTATTTCTACTTATCCCATTTCACAATGAGCATTTCTTTGTCTGTCTGAATTGTTTACTGCCTGTCTATACTGCTTATTTTGCATTGTTTGCACTGTTTGTTGCTTGTTAATACTGCTTTGTTATATTACACAGCCTTACGCTGGTTTACTGCTTACTTGCCCCTTGCATGGAGATATGTATACACACATTAAGACCCGATGTACCAGAGTCAAATTCCTCATGTGTCCAACACACCTGGCCAATAAAGCTGATTATGATTATGATTTTGATAAGAGGTGGTTTGAGCAGGTGTTATTGCTCTTTCGGGTCAAAACGAGCACCAAAATGCACTGCGCTGCCCAATTAGCATACACACAGTCTCAACTGTGCCTCTCTTCCCACCTCAGCGTAAGCACATTCAGTCATGGTAGGAGAATATCAAAAACAATTCAAAGATAATTGTCCATGCTTGTTATTTATGTTTCATCAAATTAATTCATACATTTTGTAAAAATTTTGACCTTTGTTTTTGCCTTAACCATGTCTTCCAGCTGCTACGAGAGCTGAAACACCCTAATGTGATCGCCCTGCAGAAAGTGTTCTTGTCCCACAGTGACAGAAAAGTTTGGCTCCTCTTTGACTATGCTGAACATGATCTTTGGGTAAGTCTGTTTGAGCCATTGTTGCCTGCAACAGTCCAGGTGACTTTCCTAACTTACAAATGAAAGTGTCAGAAAGCCAACAAACAAATCCATTGTTGTCAAATAGGGCAACTTATTACCTTTGTTATTGATGATTAGACTTTATGACAGCACCATGCACTATTTAAAAACAGTACCTCTATGTGTACTGTATGCCTCTTCAGAATTAGATGTTAGGTCATATTTGTTCATTTACATGGGTCTTGTTCTTACAGTGTTATCTGCAGTAGATGTATGAAGAAACATGTAAAAGCTTTCATACAGAGTTCATATATTATTATTAGAGGACCAGATTTTGCCCATGGGTTGTGTATTTGCCACTAGACAGGTCTGGACAGCATCTGCCAAAAAATTCTGCCAATAATTTGTCAATACTAATTTACAGAACAATTTGTGTAGTAGCCAGCCAGGTAAAACCGGCCAACTGGCAAAGTGCCTGGCAAATTAACACATTCCTCTGCCTCCTGGTGTTGGTTTCCTAGACTGGTAGTTCAAACTCAGGAAAGCTTTTTTATACCACCAGCAGGGAATGACACAAAATCACATACTGCAACAAATAAATCACAGCATTGTAGTTTATGTAATTTACCAAGCTGTGAATAAGCTTTTCTTGTCAAAGTTGTGGCTACATCGTGTGAGCTAAGAAGATATGTCTACACCTTTCTCTGCCTCGTAGCACATCATCAAGTTCCACCGTGCCTCCAAGGCCAACAAGAAGCCCATGCAGCTGCCCAGAGGGATGGTGAAGTCTCTCCTGTATCAGATTCTGGATGGGATCCATTACCTCCATGCCAACTGGGTGCTCCACAGGGATCTGGTGAGCAGCTATATTAGATTCACTGCTCCACTTTCCCTTTACAGACGCACATCAGCTCAAGCACACACTTCATCATGGTTCCGTTTCCAAAAGCAACACTGTTAACGTCACAGAATCACTGTTACCCAGGAGAAGCAGACACTGGCTACTAATAGCCACGTGTAGTGACATCACATGTTAACATGGAGATAAACTGAGACTTGGGAGATAAAATTGCTAAATAAACAGCCAGGAAACGAAAAGAAAATCCAATAAACATCTTCTTTATAGGCGTAGATAAATTCTGTAGAGTAACATCTTAAATGTATTAAGGTAGATATGTCTGAATTAGCATAAAAATATAAATTTGCATCTACATTTTGGGAATTGGGCAGTCTCAAAAATAAATAAAAACATCTGTTCAAGGAAAGGCCTGCCTTTAGACACTTGTTTGTGATATTATAGACTTTACTGCCATGTTATTCTATAGTCTGTATTTTAGCCCTTGATCATATTGTCCTAATAGCCACTTACTGGTTAGCTTTAGCTATGCTCTTTCTTAATCTGCTACTGCTAATGCTAAAGTTAGGTTTTTTTAGTATGTGTGCAAACTTAAACATAAAATGAATCAGAATTAAAAAGGATAACATTGGAGAAATGTTTTCCCATCAATAACTGAAGTTCATTGTGTTTGTTGGATTGGTTGCCAGCTAGCTTGGCTATAGCTCTAGATGAGGAGTTCCCATACTTTTTCAGCTTGAGAACCAAAAGAGAAATTTGGTCTCTCTCGAGGAGCCAAACTTACAAAAATACATCAAACCTTGAACACAACAATCTTCAAATTTAAAATTCAGTGTATATGATATGTATTTATTTCATTATAAAAGTATATCATAGCAATAATGAAGTTGCTGAGAGTAATGTTAAATTGCTCACCACCGTATAATGAACTTGTTTGAAGCAAATATAATTTGGACTGTCATCAAATTATAGTCATTACATTCCGAATGAATAGTCTAACCTTAAAATAGACAGCTACAGGTGTGGTGTATTATGCAACATACTTGCCATTCATTTTATTACTTGTGAAGCAACAATAAATAACTTTTGAAGAGTAGTCCAACCTAGTCATATGCACTGATTCACAGAGCTCTAATTTACTTCAGTCACACATTCAGTAGAATGTAGAATTTGCACTGGTTCCTTCCCCCTCCTCCTCCATTCTCCCTCTTTTTTTGTACAATGTTTACATGGTACAGGCAGTATTTAACCTGTGTAACCTTGCTTCTCATCCCGAGGCATCAGTAGCAGTTTGTGAGGGTTTTCTTCAATATTTTACTGATAAAATCACTAGCATTAGGCAGTCCTCCAGTTCAGCTAATCCTGACCCATCTGATATTCCTTTGCATTCTGCTGTCTTTGATCAGTTTGAGGCTTTATCTTTGCCTATGCTATTTGAACTAGTTCACAACATGAAAGCATCTCACTGTTCTTTGGATTGCTTGCCGACTAGATTGTTTAAGGATGTTTTTGGATCTGTTGGGCCTAGCTTTATGGCTCTTATTAATTTATGTTTAAGGACAGGCTCAGTTCCAGATGCTTTTAAAAAAGGGATTGTCCAGTTTCTTTTCAAAAAGCCAAATTGACCCTTTAGTGTTCTCTAATTTTAGACCAGTCTCTAAATGATCTTTTATGTCTAAAGTTCTGGAGAAGATTGTTTTTATCCAACTCCAGTCTTTTTTGACAGATAATGGCATTGAGGAGAAATTTCAATCTGGTTTTAAATCAAAACATAGTACTGAGTCTGCATTATTAAAAATCAGTAATGATATCCTGTTGGCTAGAGACGCCAGGGATTTGGTTTTATTGGTGCTTTTAGATCTCACTGCTGCCTTTGATACAGTGGATTATGAAATCCTCCTATTTCGTTTGGAGCAGTGTGTAGGAATTCAAGGTACTGTTCTTAACTGGTTTTGATCTTATCTCACCATTAGAAGTTTTACTGTTAATATTGGTACCTGTTCATCCTCTTCAACAATCCTTTCCTGCGGTGTCCCCCAGGGATCTGTGCTTGGTCCCATTTTGTTCTCACTGTACATGCTTCCATTAGGATCTGTGTTAAGGAAATATGGCCTTTCACTGTTATGCAGACGACATTCAGATATATTTACCATTGAAGGCAACAAGGGATGTCATTACAGCCATTGTTTGACAGTTTGACAGACTTGAAATCATGGTTGGCGCTTAACTTTTTAAATCTCAATGAAAATAAAACAGAGTGTGTGCTATTTGGTGACCTGTCAGACATAACTGCTTCTAACCAGGGCTTGGGCCCCTTAGCTCGACACCTGAAGTCGGCTGTAAAAAATCTAGGGGTGATGTTTGATGGCGACTTGAGGTTTGACAGGCAAATCAACTCAGTTGTGAAATCTAGCTTCTTCCACCTCAGGCTGTTAAGCAAGGTCAAGTCATTCCTTTCTTTTACTGATTTTGAGATTGCCATCCATGCTTTTATCACTTCTAGACTTCATTATTGCAATGCTCTATACTATGGTGTTAACAGGTCTTACTCACTTGTCTCCAAATGGTGCAAAATGCTGCTGCTCGTCTTTTGACAAGTACTAGAAAATTCGACTATATAACCCCGGTACTGGCTTCTCTCCAGTGGTTTCCAGTCTGTTTTAGAATTGACTTGTTATTGATTTTTGTTCTTAAGGCTCTTAACAGTTTGGCTCCATTTTACCTCACTGAATTAGTGCATTGGCACAAAGGACCAGATATAAACGCTGGGGTGATTGTGCTTTTACTGTTGCAGCCCCTAAATTGTGGAATAGTCTCCTTTTTAATGTTAGGTCATCTAATGTATCGAATGTGTGTCAGCTGTGTGTCTGAGTTGTTCTTTTTTTTGCACTGAATCTATTTTATTTTAGTTAATTATCGTGATTTTATTCTGCCATGTAAAGTACTTTAGTCAACTAGATGTTGTTTTTAAAGTGCTATATAAATAAGTTTGATTTGATTTGATTTGATTTAACAGACATCATCTTCTCTGCTGCTGGGCTGCTGATCAGTTATTATAGCAAAAAAAAAAAAAAAACTGATGAGTGCTCTATAAGAAATATGCTGAGAAAGAAATTTGCTGCCCAGTCTCATTATCTTATAAAAGGAGAAGACAGATTTTCATGTATATTTACATACATTTACACTGAAAGTTTTGCACTTTTTTTGCAGACATTTAGCATTAGCTTTAATATTCTGAATGCTTTAATCGTGTCTGCACTGACTTCACTCAGTAGCCACTTAATTAGGAGTGATTAAACAATGGTGGGTCGAACAGCTCTGCAATAATTACTTAGAACAAATTGTCAGGTAGACAGATCCTGAGATCAGGTTGAGAAGAGAGGGGGAGAGAGAGAGAGCGAGAGAGCCTCGCACACAGCATCTGAACTGAACAGACCCACCACCTGTGCAGAAAAAAGAGCACGCATCATCATTTGGAAAATTAATTCACATATCACAGTATTGTTATGCATTTTACTCTGCCAACTAGTGACCCAATATAAACATGTCTGCGACCCATTTTTGGGTCACAGCCAAAGTTTGTGAAAGGCTGCTCTAAACCTGTAGAAGAGAAATTGTTCTGTTAATGTACACCTTGTCTCTCTTGGCCTCTGAGTCCTGCCACATGTGTCACATGAACCCTTTCCAAGTACCAGCGACATGTTGACATGAGTGGGTGTTGTTATGTCTTGGTGTGGTGTATTATTATGGTATTGATTGTCTGGAGTAGTGAGATTGTAATGCCTGAGGATCAGAACATTTTGAATTCTGAATATTGTCTGACTCCTGTATACACCGTTTACTACAGTAGTGGTTCTTGTAATATTCCCTCCACCTCTGTTTTGCCACAGTGCTTGGACTACAGGGTGATCTCATTCTCCGTAGCTAAGAGTCAGGCTGGAGCCAGAACACAGGGCTTCTCATTGTGTATTTTGAAGGCACAGTTATGAAGGTATAATGGCAAGAATGAAATTAAAATTGTTGCACTTAAATGAAGTGTTGCATTAATCACGACAGTCTTGGTTAGCTAAGCTAGTTGAAATTTTAACAAGGGCTAGCTCACAGACAGTCTGCTCTTGTCTGGTCAATAATATCACAGGCCATGTGTTTCTATGTTTCATTCATTAGATTACATTTATTTACTAATGTCCAGATGTCTTTTATGGAAATGATGACTGATTTATTTTTAAAGAACAAGGTTCTTCTTAGCTAAAATGAGCAGTTTTTAAGGCTGTTACCTTACTTTGTATTCTGTGGCATCAGAAGAGTCCATAAAGGCAGTTTTTGAACAGCATAAATATAACTCCATGCAGCTTCTTAGAAAACATAAGACATGCATGTCAGATTAAAAATCCGTTCTAAAGAACAATTTACTTTCTCTCTGACTCATATCTGACTGTGCACTGTAAACTCCCACAGCCCATCTGTATGTGTGACTCTTGCTCTTATCTCTCCCTACATCTGTCACTCCCTAGCAGGGAAAATCTATGCCTTTGCTTGTAAAGGGAAGAGTATAAATAAACACAAACAACACAGGGGATTATATGGCAAGCCATCACTGCTTTTGGGTCAGATGATCCAGAGAGAGGATGTTTCCAGATAATGATCATGAAAGAAAGAAAGAATGACTGAGATTATACAGTGTGGGTGAAAGTTAGCTAAGCTGTTGGCTGCGGGGTTTGACAACATCTCTGAGAGGATACATTGGATTCACAAGTCTGTGCGAGCACACAGCTCAGGTGTCAGTCTATCTTTGAATCAGTTTGTCCATTCTGATGTAATACCCAGCAATCCTTAATGGTCATGTGGTCAGTGAGCATTACATTATGTAAACCTGCAGGGATCGGGGAGCGTGCTTGGTCTTTCACACTCTGTCTCTCCCTGGTGTTTTGGAACAGTCCACGAGGCATCTCTGCAGGCACTAAACTGTCTGTTGCTTCGGCAGTGTCGATTTATCAATCACTGAGCTCAACTCTGGACTTTTTTGATTCCTTCGCTGTCACAACAGGGCTGTTATTGAGCTGAAATGACAATGTGTTGATTAAAAATGTGCTGTCTGCTCTCAGTCCCTATCACATGGTGAGTTAAACAAATAAGTCTTAGAATCTGACATCAGCAAGTGAGTCTGGTAAATGCTTAAGGTCAGACACTTTGTAGTCATGTTGCACAAGTTTACCTCGGATTGCTCACTGGTTTATTCAGGCCTTCAGACTCATAAAAAACTCCAAAAACCTTTTTAAACCAACTTTTGACCTACATTTGTTTGCAGCTTTAGTTTGTGGCTATAAAGACATCTAAGAAGTGAATTCAACCTTATTTTGTCTCTTTCTTTCTTCCTCCTCTTTTAACTGGCTCAGTTATTGTTTACATCCACCTGTTTTATTGCAAATTTAGATTTTTTAAAAAGCAGACAGAGTGGAAATGATAGGAATTTGAAAATATAAAACTTAAGTCTCGAAAAGAAAAAAAGTTTCTTGTGATGTGGAAACATTTCCAAATAGTTAATATTAATGTGTGTGGTATTTGAACAGGAACATATCCAAAGTACATATCAGAGCACAGTAATAAGAGGGGAACCCCCCAATCACACACCCCCCCACCCTTGCCTGTTCAACAACATCAATTCTCCCACAGGAGCTGCGTGTTTGTTTTGCTCCCCAAGGGTCACACCACCCTTATCTGTGCACCAACTTCCTGCCCTTTATAACTATTTTCACTGCAGCCGGATGAAATCCTCCATTGTCAAATGCAGTCTGGCTCTGCAGTGATGTATGGCAGTTATTTTATGTTATTTTGCTCTTTCGTTGCCAGGGCTTCCTGCCATTGTGACTATAGGACTACTCAAATTCTTTTTTTGGCTCTTGTTGTTGGTTAGATTATGAATTTTGTGCAGGTGCCTAGCTCCTTTTCAGTTCTTTCTGTGGGTGTGATTAATAACAAATGAAAAGCAAAGTGGTATTCACTGTGACCATGCTGCTGCTAAAGGTCATTAGGCATCTTTGAAAATTTATAAGAAAGCTACAAGTGTTTCCTAGCAGACGAGCATGTAATCTGCACAGCTATTGGGAAAGGTGCTCCCACCAGCAGATCTTTCTTGGCTCTGGTACTTCTGCTGTTACAAACTGTAACTGTGTAATATCTTTGTGCTATTGGAATCAGGAATGTGCTTTACATTGCACCACTACAAAACACCCAGTCCCCTCTTTGTCCTGCCATTTCTCCACTCCTTTCTCCCTGTCCCACCCACTCCAGAGGTGCTTGGTGTGCCTCTACCACCGTCCTTCCACCCTACGCCTCTGCAAGGTATGGAATTACTATTGAGCCAATAAAGACTGAATGGAAACAAAGACTTCAAACAAAATTAACTAAAAATCAATTACAATAATTTCAAACAAAAAAGTTGCAATATTTCCCACTTGTCTTTCACTGAAAATGAGTGTGATGCACTCAAAAATGGAGCATTTACCTGAAATTCAACATGACGTAAAGAGAACTTCACATTCTCTATATTTACTTGCTACATTCACCCTGTATACACACTGTCAGCCTGTATGTTTGCAGTCGCATAAAGTTTTTTAGTGCAAGTAAAAGGGTGATTACCGTATTTTATAGGTCCAGACCGGAGATGGAAGATAAACAGTGTCAGCCCCTCCTGGCTATTGGCTGTCAGTAGAAAAGCTGCTGATCAATGAGGAGGCAGCCCTGTAACACCAGCCCACAGGAGAGCTTTGTGTCAGAAGTGAAACTGAAAAAACCAACACTGAAAAATCGAGCAGCAAAACTGGAAAAAGTGGCAATGAAACTGAAAAAAGAAGTGAAAGAAAAATGGATAATATTATAGCTTTTTTGTTTGAAATGATAATTGATTTTCAGTTTATTTAGTTTTGTTCAATTTTCAAGCAGAAGATCCAATTTTTGTTCAAAGTTTTTATTGGCTCAATAGTGATTCCATAGCAGGGGTTATGTAACAGCCTCTAGCTAGTGCTGAGCTCATCACCCTGTGTGGCTAGTTGAGTCAAGATGCTGACTTTGCAGCTGTGCAAAAGTATACCTCAGTGGACTGTACCAACAATCAATGTCAAGGGGGGATTACTGAAGGTGATCTGGTTTTGCAATAAATCCACACTATTTTATGGCTATACTGTACTATTCATATACATTATTGAAAGTATGTCTGGCTGGTAGATGTTGTCTGTCCCACACTGTCAGACTGCAGCAACACAGGGCAGATGATATGGGTGTTATCGGGACTGACTCATGAGGATATTGTATGGGCAGACACTTTATACTGATCTTTATCTAACTCTTACTACTGTTATTTTTTTACCTGCATGGAATGTAGCTACAGCATCAGTGAATTTAGAATGTTTAGAGTGATACATTAACACCCTTTTATTTATCTACAGTGATGAAATTGAGAAGTACTGAACAATGAATATTACTGTATGCTTAAACATTTATTAATAATTATTAAATTAATTTGTATGGACAGCTTAGTGTGAAGTAAAATTGCTGTTTAACATAATTCCAAAAAAGAATCACATTTAACAGGCTTAAATCTGATGTCATTTCTAAATTGTAACATGCACTAAATGACACACCACACACTGGCCACCAGGTCTGGTAGCTGTGAAGCGGAGAGCCCAGATGGACAGGGAGGGCCCAGCTCATGAGCTTCCGTGTTTGGAGCAGTGACCAATCAGTACCTGAGAAACATGCACACTTACTCATTCCAGTCTTTCATGAGGTGTTCTCCACCTGCGGCCTGATTGAGAGGTTACACACAGAAGGTGAATCCTAATTCCCATAACTGCACTCATGTCTTTAATAAGGACCTTCATTTCGCTCACTTGCGTCTTTTCCTTGCATCTTAGTCCTGCTCTCATAAGACGCAAGAAAAAGATGTGAGGAAAACATGAGGACAAGGGACTTGGGGAAAGACGTTATTAACAACATGAGATGTCCTTTCCTCAGATCCTTCATCTGAAACGTCCAGTCACTAACTGATTTCTGAATGAGCCTTTTATATCTGTACAGGAAGCAGGTTTTCTTTTTTGTATGCCACACAGCAAAAATTGGATAGTTGAAATTTCAGTTAAACATTTCGGAGATGATTTCAATTCCCAAAGAGTATTTTTAACACAGTCAGTGTAAAATGTTGCTCAGTGTTGGAGTTATTTGACAGAGTAGGTTGTAGCAGTGTTATCTTAACTCCTTGGAGAGGTAATTTAAAAGTCAATTCTTTGGATGGCACCATTATGCATGTGTCATGCAGGTTAAGCTATCAGTGAATTGATATCAAACTGATAGAAATGTATAACTGATGCTGTGATTTCAGCAACAATTTCAACAAATGTTCTACAAAGCCTTGGTTGATGCCAGGAATATAATAGCAATAATCCCAGTGGACCATGTGCCTGGTATCGGTAGCATGCGCAACACTAGCGTAGTGTAACTTGTCACCACCAAGTGTTACTGGATAACCAGTGCAGTGTTGACCATTTTCTCCATAAGTGTCTCTGAGTGAACTTTGAACACTGACTTAGTGTTTTTGTTATCCATTTTGGCGTTAAAGTTTTAAACTGTGCGAGTGTTTATCTAACACTGTAACAGTGATAATAATGTGAACACATTTTTTAGTGGGTCCCATATAAACACTAGGAAAGTGTTGATTTTAACTTTGAAGTTGATAAATTTGCTTTTTCAAATTTGCAGTGCACTTAAAGAAGAACTATTCATACAGGGGGTTCTTATGTGAGACCCAGTGAACTCATCTGGCTGGCTGTGCTGCACTTTACTGAACCTGATGTGTTTATTTTCTTCTCTGATGTAACACAGAGATCATCAAGATATAACTGATATAAAGTTTATATGCTGAGGCTTTATTTTTCTGTTTTTATTTTTAACCTTCAGTAATTAGCTCATCAGCCAAAGTGTACCACCTCTGTAACAATGCACAGATAGGGGTTCATTATCTCGACACTTTAATGGGACCTGTGGTTGTTCATAGCTTTGTTGACCATTTGGTTTTTAGTACGACCCTTTTATCAACATGCTCATTCTTTTGTAGAAGTCTGGCCCGGGCTGCTGCTTTGGCCTGGTTTTTGAGACAAAGATGTAGATGGTTTTATAAAAGCAGGCCACGTCCCTAAAGATTGCATTTACAAGTTTGTAGTGGGATGGAGAGTGTTTATTTTCCCTCAGCTTCTGATCCATTTATGAAACCAGCTAAGTGTAACTGATTAGTTTGACTGGATGGATTCATGAAGAGGTGAAGCACAGTTTGGTGCATATATCAGAATAACACTACTACATATCTTTACATGCTGTAATTCATAGCAGCAACAGAACCATGCTTTCCACTTCATTTGATTCCTCTTTTACAGTTTCACTTGTATATTTGTTTTTCATGTCTTTCATCTAAAACATTAGCTTCTCTGCCTCAGTTATTATGTCGCATGCTCATTTTGCATTTTAAAGAGGCACTGACACTCACTCAGTCCTTTCAGGTCATTGAATAAATAATAACCAGCCACAATGAATATGTGACATTCTAAGTGAGTTCGCCATGTTTAGAATTTGAAAGAGGGGCTGTGATCCTGAACTGCTCCGGCCTTTTAAGAGACACTTGTCTTTGTGTTTGCTGATAGCTGCATGTCATGTTGTGGGTGTGAATAATAGACCTCATTATTGGTGCTGTTTCTATAGCAACAAGATATGTTTGCCAGGCAGCTTTGAGTCCGCCTAGTCGGAGGGTTTGCACAGCCACCCTGGGAGAATTGACAGACTGTTTAACAACAACTTGATACTGCACCTATTGCATGAGAAACTGTAATCCTAAAAAACATGGGTCTTGCAACATTTTCCTTCTTATTAAATGTGCAGCAGTATATCCATTTGTTTGGTATCCCTGGGTAATTTCATGAACAACACAATACTTGTAACCAATAATTATATATAGGAAGCGTGGTTAGTGATTGGTGTGACGCACAGTAAGTAAAACACATCAGTCCCAGTGTGTGTGTTTCCATGTTACTCTCTATGATGCCTATGGTGAATGTTGTAACCAAACCCCTTCATGCTGTTTCTAATAAAAATACAAATAAACAGCATTATGCTGTGGCCACCGATATTCTAAAACTAGTCCCTATTTTATTGTAACAATGGAGCAAATAACTATGTTTAATATGAAAGATTTCACGTGTAGTGGCAAACCGACAGAAATTTAACACACTTTTCATCTGCATTATCAGCCAAAATGTTCTGTAAAACTCAATAATTAGCCTACTACCTACAGCACCTAACCACAGGCAAAGTTGGTGACTATAGTGGACACAGTGAAGCTTTCTAACAGCTAAATAGTCAAATATTTATCTCAGGAAATGGTGGGAGCTACAAACAAAACTAAATGTTGGACTTATATTAGCTAGCTGGCTACAGGCATGATTCACACTGAATGCCAGTTTTGCTTTTGCTCATCTTTAAAGCTGCACTAATCATTGTTTTAATATTAACATGGATCAATTCAGTTTATATAACAGGGCTTAAACATAATTACAGATCCAAGGAGAATTATTATCAAGTTTTCAGAGTGTTTCACCTGAAGATACTGGTTTTACAGCTTGTAACTTTACATTTTGGTTCAGCGCTTTTATCAACCTGGATTCTACAGCAGAAAGCTGTTTTCAGCATGCATAAATAAATAAATAAAATAAAAAATAAACCAATCAACTGACAACTGCATGCTACTTGCCCAGCACCTAATGGCAGGCAAAATTAATGATTAGCTACTAAACATAGTGATGCATTTTAGCAGCAAAAGAGCAACATACATGTATTTTCTTCAGAGGATGGTGGAAACCAAACTGGAACTAAAAAAAA
>NW_018128022.1:495890-500210 GCF_001952655.1 Monopterus albus | reverse complement strand
GACTGATGGAAAATATGAAAATGTAAGAAATGTGAGAATATATGTGCAGTAACCCCTTACTAGACATGTGCAATAATAATATGTTTGCAAGAGCATCTCATCAACAGTGTTCTCTTGTGGGACCTGAATAATAGCAGTACATTCTCTGCCAAGCAATGGAAACAGGCCTGAATATAAACTGTTTTAGTATGTTATAACCCCTCACTACCTCAACAAGCGTAATGACATATCCAACTCCACCATGTGAATTACTAAGTGCGATATTTGAAGTTCACTGGGAAAATACTATTACCTTATTTTTGTGTATTGCGGCTTTAAGGCTTTGTTGCCTTTATGTAACTTTTTATTTTAAGACTAAGTGTTCTTTCTGGTTTTTGACTCCCTACCTGACTCCAAAGGAGAGCTGCACAAGAATTCCTATATGCCTAGACTGTCTGTTTATGCATAAATGGCAAATAAAAATCTTGACTTGACTTGAACAAGGCAATGCCAAACCTCATACTGCCACATTACCAAGGCCTGGTTGTTGAGGAAAAGGTGTGAGTGCTGGACTGACCTGCCTGCAGCCTCGACCTGTCCCCAGTAGAGAATGTGTGGCGTATTTTGAAACACATATTGTGTCAACGAAGACCCAGGACTGTTGTGAACCTTAAGACTTTAAGAATGGGACAAAATGACACCTGACACAAACACTTGATGTGCTCAGTCCATAAATGTCTTTTAAATGTTGTGAGAAGGAATGGCAACATCACACCGTAAATGTTTCACTGTCCCAGCTTTTTTTGGAATGTGTTGCAGGCATCAGAATTGAAGTGGGTGTTTATTTTGAACAAAGAAAAAATTTGATGAGGTATCACATCAATAATGTGCTGCTGTGTTGTTTTCAGTGTAATATGGGACACAGATGATTTACACATCATTGTTCTCAGTTTTTATTTAGATTTTCATAGCGTCCCAACTTTTTCTGATTTGGGATTGGACTTATATTAATGAAGTGACCAGAGTCAGGACTCCAACTTAATACTTATGTTACTTTGTATCTGGTGGACGTGTAAATAGGGAACTGTGTGCTAACATGTTTGCAAAAACAACTGTGTTAATAAGTTAGTGTGTTCTGTTGTTCAGCTGGCTCCAAATGGTCAAAAACAATAATAAATTCAACTTTAAAGTTGCCTTAATGAAAGTTTTTATATTAACATTAAAGATGCAATGATTTCAGTTCTTTGAGCAAATTTCCATTTTTTTTCCCAAGTCTGACCTGCCGATTCCAATTTTCTTTCTTTCTAAAGTGCTTGAGTAAACATGTGGTACAGACTAGAGCATGAGCCTCGCTTGAGGTACACGTAAGATGCTACGCACTGCCCAAGCTACACTTTTGGTCTGTGCCACTGCATGTGTGATGTGAACTGTCATGTTTCTAAATCTGATCAGCACAGAATCAGAAATCTCACAGTGATCAGCCGGTCACCAGTCAAGGCCGATCACACTGAAAACGGCCATTTCTGCATCTCTAATTAACATGGTTTACATGACTATATTTTAATGTGAAAGTGGTTACTTAAGCCCCATTTCCACTGCCTGGTACTGGTTCAGCTCGACTCAATTCTACTTGCCTTATTTGTTTTTCCATCAGTCAAATGTTGATAGTACCTGGTACTATTTTTGGCATCACCTCCGCTGAGGTTCCAAGCAAGCTGAGGCAATACCAAACGGTGACTGTAGACTACCAAAGGGTCAGAGAAATTTATCATTACTGCGTGGCCATCTTGCCACCTATGAACCCAGATGTTTTCATGTGATGACACCAATCATAGTCACTGCCACTTCTCTCTCACGAGTGTTACAGAGGGTAAAATTTATGGTGACAGAGGCCTTGAGCCTCTGTTACGTATATAACCATTGTATTATGTGAACCACCACATTGTACATGTCATCACGTAACCCATAGATTACTGAATGTCATGATATGAATACAGTGGCTACAGCTATCCTTACTAAGTGGAGCTAACTAGCTGGCACGTTATCGGGTCATCACATCTCAGAAATTTGCTCTGACGTTTTCAAATTGGCACTACTTGGATAAATTGACCACAAATTGGAAACCTAGATGGTTATTTTCTCATCTGAAAAATGATCAAAACTCAATAAAATAACAGTATAACAGTCCTAGAATGGTTATTCTAACAGCTTTCAGCAATGGTATTGTTAGACATAAAGCTCTACTGGGGCACAGGAGCTGCATTACTCAAATCACACAATTATTTTTCTTGAATGTCTGCTGCATGAATGAAATGTGCTATACATTGTATTATTTGAACTTTCCTTGCTTAGCCCACTATTCCACTGCCATGCTACTACTACTACATCAGCTACTGGTAAAGGTAAAACTGTAGAGATATTAATCTTTTTGAAAATATTTATTTCAACATACATTAAGAACATTCTCATGTTTTTATGGCGTAAAGGTCTGGCACTGTATTGCACATTTTTTGCATTCTTCTGCATTTCACAATAATTAACAAATTTGATTGTCAAGCAGCCCCAGTTTCATTTGTCAAGTTTAAACTCTCACAAGTTAATTTATCAATAATTTATCAATTATTAGTAATAAAATAATAATCTAATCATTTTTGTAACTCATACGGCTCCATAACATACCAATGCTCCAGCTACTTCAAAATTGTATTGTGCAGTGGTTGGTGGTTACACACCTGTCTCCATAGACACAGACAGCTTCCTCCACACTTTCACTCTGCTTAAGTTTTGTTTGTAAAATGTGCTTAAAACAAACATCATTAGGACTGTGTCAAATATTATGTCATATTCATTAAATTTAGAATGAATAGTCCAAAATTAACATAGGCCACTACATGAAAGAGGTGCAAAAAATTATAGGCTGTTCAGCTAAAATGATCTCCAATGCCTTAAAATGGAGAGCAAAACCAGAGAGACGTGGAAGAAAACGGAAGACAACCATCAAAATGGATCGAAGAATAACCAGAATGGCAAAGGCCCAGCCAATGATCAGCTCCAGGATGATCAAAGACAGTCTGGAGTTACCTGTAAGTACTGTGACAGTTAGAAGACGTCTGTGTGAAGCTAATCTATTTTCAAGAATCCCCCGCAAAGTCCCTCTGTTAAAAAAAAGGCACGTGCAGAAGAGGTTACAATTTGCCAAAGAACAAATCAACTGGCCTAAAGAGAAATGGAGGAACATTTTGTGGACTGATGAGAGTAAAATTGTTCTTTTTGGGTCCAAGGGCTACAGACAGTTTGTGAGACGACCCCCAAACTCTGAATTCAAGCCACAGTACACAGTGAAGACAGTGAAGCATGGTGGTGCAAGCATCATGATATGGGCATGTTTCTCCTACTATGGTGTTGGGCCTATTTATCGCATACCAGGGATCATGGATCAGTTTGCATATGTCAAAATACTTGATGAGGTCATGTTGCCTTATGCTGAAGAGGACATGCCCTTGAAATGGTTGTTTCAACAAGACAATGACCCCAAACACACTAGTAAACGAGCAAAGTGTTGGTTCCAAACCAACAAAATTAATGTTATGGAGTGGCCAGCCCAATCCCCGGACCTTAATCCAATCGAGAACTTGTGGGGTGATATCAAAAATGCTGTTTCTGAAGCAAAACCAAGAAATGTAAATGAATTGTGGAATGTTGTTAAAGAATCATGGAGTGGAATAACAGCTGAAAGGTGCCACAAGTTGGTTGACTCCATGCCACACAGATGTGAAGCAGTTATAAAAAACTGTGGTCATACAACTAAATATTAGTTTAGTGATTCACAGGATTGCTAAATCCTAGAAACAAAAACGTTTGTACAACATAGTTTTGTGTTTGTACAGTCAACGGCAGACACTGCTATTTTTTTGAACACACCCCTTTCAACTAATTGCCCAATTGCACAGCCTTAAGAGCGTGCATATCATGAATGCTGGGTCTTGTTTGCTTTCTGAGAATCTACTGTCATCAAACAACTTTGTAAAGTGTTTCCATCAGGCTCTGCTTTCATCAAATTGCCCCAAAAAAGAAAAAAAAAATCAGTGCTGCAGCTTTGAACATTTTGATAAACTCAAAACATAACAGAACTGTGTTTAGTCAGAGCCTGTTTAAACTTTACTGTCTCCCTTTGGCTTAGGTCAGTAGGTTCACTCAACTTTTACTCCCACAAGCTTATTTTTGTTTGTTACGAGTTCTTCACCCAACACCAGATGAATATGGCCAGGTGTTTGACCTCATTCCCGTGTTGGCTACCACAGGATTCTATGAGAATTTTTTTAGTGCACTCTTGTAAAATGA
>NW_018128022.1:486841-495840 GCF_001952655.1 Monopterus albus | reverse complement strand
CACAGGATCCTGAAAACTCAAGACCTTTGCTATTTTGAGGGAAAGTTGTGTATATTTCTAAAAAGCATTGTCTCATGTGACTGTTATAGAAGTGTTTACACTCATGGCATTTCTAAGTTAAAGTGAGCACTAAATGTATTGCACATTGTCTAATGTGTTTCTGTCTGACTCCTCCAGAAACCAGCTAACATCCTTGTGATGGGGGAAGGTCCTGAACGAGGAAGAGTTAAAATCGGTAAGACTGTTGGTATATAATAGAAATCACCATCGCTATGACAGTGGAACAGTGAGGCTTTTGACTTGTTTGAGTGTCCAATAGCTGCAGCGTTTAACCTTCTCTGAGAGGTCTACAAGGACCTTAGATCAGTAGTAGATCAGTGCTGTTACATAAGCCAGCTGGCCAGGGGACTGTTCAAGAGTGACACTGCAATGCTGGAGTCTATTTTTAAACCTTGTGTGTCTAGTAATAGTAGTAATTTACTATTTTAGTGCAACTAGACCCCTCTACAACTGGTACGGATGAGAGGTTCTCTGCACTGAGTGACTGTTGATGCACAGGGCTGCTCCAACAACAGGAAGTTCAGTCGATCACTGTTCACACAGAAAACTTAATATAAAGATGCAAAAGTTACAGCAGGGACAGCAGAGCCAAGTTCACCTCTCTCTGGGAGACTCACTCATTTCTATTTGGAAGACCGTTGTAGATTTGAGCTGTTGCTTCCCGGCAGACAAAGGCATATTCCCAAAAAACAGTTTTAGCCAGAACCAGAGGCTAGGTTTGATCAGGCATATATGAATGCACAGTGAAACAAGGCACTGAAGAAATAATGAAATTGGTTAACGTGTTTTCCATGTTAATGGTAGTATAACTAAAATATCTTTAGGTATTCCTTTCAGCCTACATACAGTATAGCCCCAACAATCTCCACCGGCAAGGGCAGGGCAGCTTGCATGCAATCTGACAGGAAAAACCCAGGGTAAAAGAAGTCTGCAGAGCACTGGCAGCAGCACCACTCATAGCTGCTCCTTAAGCAGATTGCTGAGTAGATGGTATGTAACTGAAGGCCACTTGGATAACTGAATCAACATTTTACCCACCCCTCTCTTTGCTCAGCTGGATGTTGGTGGCTGGGCAGTCAGGGGACACTGCTTAAAGAGTTTAGTAATAAAATCAACCTGATAAAACTAAAGAGGGGGCTGCCCCCTCCACCCAGAGTGCATATTACACCTTTTGCTGAAGTGTGTGTGTATATAACTAGATAAGGCAGTTTTAGTCCATAGCATTTGACAGAATTTTGCAATAATTTTTCTTTTTTATAGTAAATAATTTTAACTAATCAATTTCTTTGCATCATCATTGTCTGCACTTTTAATGTGTTAGTAAATTCTCCTTATAATACATTTTCTCTGTGTCAGGCTCAGCGCAAAAGGCTGCCAAGGAGCGAGGGTGAACTCAGTTATAAAGCCAGACGATTGAAAGTAAAAACACCATCTCTTTAATAAGAGCACTGACAATGAACAAAAAAAACAGTACAAGACATGGGTTAAACATGAAACACACTTACAGGTCGATAATACAGACCAGGGTCAGAACCAGCAAACACATACATCCAAGGATCCAAATGAGATGTCAGAAAGGGAAGTCTGATAATCCATACACCGAAAATAGTCTGAATAGGGGGACAAGGCAATAAACAGTGGTCCAAGGTCAAAAACAGGAAATACGGTAAACAAGAGTAATGCTGGAAAGTGTGTCATGGGTTAGAACAATCTGACTGCTGCCCGATGGGAGTCAGCTGCCTAAATAGGGGTGAAAACAGGTGCAAACAATCAGAAGCAGGTGAAAACAATGAGTGCTGATTAAAGTAAAAAGTCCGAAACTGAGATGAAACAAAAGCAGGACGTAATGTCAAAATAAAAGCACAAGAATGGAAACATGTGGGACAGAATCATGACACTCTGATTTATGTGTTCTCTGATATAACTCATATACTAACAACAGAATTTTTTTTCTTAAATATTTCACACAAATAAAATAAACTTAAAAAATAAAATGTTTTTGCAGAATAACACTGAGTAAGATTCAAGGACTAGTTTAAAGAATAAACTACATGGTAGCTATACCCTACAGTTTGTTAAGTGTTATGATCAATTGAGAGCTGCTCTTCAATGTTACTCTTACAGCTGTAAATAAGCCATGTGATAAATGTGTCATTTTAGCCAAGAGGCTTTTTTAGTCCTGTGTTGGGCCTTTATAGCATCTTGAAGTGTGATCCTTATGTTTGATAAATACTGGCTGGTCCAGAATACCTCTTGGGCAAATAGAGAGAGTATCTGACTAAGATGTTGATTTAAGCTCAAACTGTGACTTGTTGCAGGTTTAGCTGTGGTATTGGCCCTGAAACCACACCATGTTATCTTTGTTTGACAACTGAATTTGTCTTCTCTTCCCACCTCCTATAGCTGACATGGGTTTTGCCAGACTCTTCAACTCTCCCCTCAAGCCGCTGGCGGACCTTGACCCTGTGGTGGTGACATTCTGGTACAGGGCCCCTGAGCTTCTGCTGGGGGCTCGGCATTATACCAAAGCTATCGGTGAGTCTGGGGGCATGAACGTACAACTCTTATCACAAACTCAGGCCTTTGATACCTTATTCTTTGCTTTACTGAAGCAGGTTTATGCATATTTGTGTTAAATGATATTTATGGATCCAGACCGGTAGTTAATGAGTAACTGTCATTTTGGCAGCATAATCAGCTTTTTAGTGCATTCCTTCAAGTGCTCTACATGTTAATAAGAATGCACATTGCTGACTGAGAATGTCTGAGTGCCAATTTGTGGTCCATGGTCTTCAACGGTATGAAGCGGGTGTGTCTAAATCTCTATATTTATCATTCCTGGAACATGAAACCTTACCATCAGTCTGTCATCACGGTAGCTCTACCCTTAGCATCTACTGTAGCCTGTACCATGTTTGTGATTCTTTGAATGTGTGCAAAGTGTGAAAGAGACAGAAAGAGTCAGATATATAAACTGGTGTTTAAAGCAATGGTTTGACATTTTGATAATGATGTTGATTAGATAAAAAGACTGATACCATTAGCCATTTCCCATCAGCCTATTTAGGTCACTTAGTATTTAAGTCCCCAGTCAGCATTCATTCCTCAATGGTTTGTCATCCTGCCAATCCATTCTGTTAGTCAGTTCAGCCACTTAACTGTTTTCCTTTGGTCCTGCTGTTCTGAACCTTTGCTTGGTTTTAACATGCTCTTTGCTCTGGACACCGACTCAACTCACTCCTCATCTGGTTTTGTGTACCGAATTGTGAGACTCACCTGTTTGGTCAGTTGTCTTCTCGGATTTCACACTGTGCTATGAACTGCCTGCCCCTGTTCTCTAAATCAGTCATTAGGGTCTTATATAGACAGGTGTGTGGCTTTCCTAATCACGTCCAATCAGTATAATCAAACACAGCTGGACTCAAATGAAGGTGTAGAACCATCTCAGGGATGATCAGAAGAAATGGACAGCACCTAAGTTAAATATGAGTGTCACAGCAAAGGGTCTGAATACTTATGACTGTGATATTTCAGTTTTTCTTTTTTAATAAATCAGCAAAAATGTCAAAAATTATGTGTTTTTCTGTCAATATGGGGTGCTGTGTGTACATTAATGAGGAAAAAATGAACTTAAATGATTTTAGCATATGGCTGCAATATAACAAAGAGTGAAAAATTTAAGGGGGTCTGAATGCTTTCCGTACCCCCTGTATATAGTCCCTAAACCTAAATACAGAAATTATTCTTACCTGTCTGCCTGAGATTTCATAATGATATTAGTGCTATCAATCGAGCAAAGTATTTAATCGCGATTAACCTTGTGATTGTCCATAGTTAATTTGCAATTAATCACACTCCTTTAATCGGTTCTAAACATTGGGGTAAAGTAACTAAGTACATTTAGTCAAATACTGTACTTAAGTACAATTTTGAGGTATCTGTACTTTACAGTAATTGAGTATTTTCTTTTTTTGTTGCTTCATACTTTGACTTCACTATATTTTAGAAGCAAATATTATACTTTTTACTCCACTACATGGTTCTAAATGTACCTTAAAGGGACCCTGAGGTAACTGTGATCAACGAGAGAAGTCCAGTAGTCTCCAATGAGCACAACCGTGAACGCCTCCTCCACTTTAGCTTTCTCGTCTTCACACAAGTTGTGCATCTTGGTTACAGTGAAGCCAATTCATACGTGCAGTCTGTGGATGTGATGCGAGTTATTTCAAGCAGACCCTTGTCCTCCACTGTGTTAATGAGCCTGTAAGCTGTAGCCATCCATTTAGCTATTGCTGACGGGAAGGATGACTCTGCATCAGCTGTGTGCTTGGTCAGCAAGTGGTATTTGAGACTTGTACTCTGGTGGTAACTCAGTTCATGAAAACAGTAAATGCAAATACCTTTGGTCTTGTCCAGAGAATCATCTGGCAGAGCTTTAAAGCTGAGCTTGTCATTCAAAAGACCCTTTTCTTTATCCATTTCTGCTCATTTCTGGTGCTGCATCACGTCTTGATTTCCCAAACTACGGGGTGGGCCGAGGGTCATAATCACAGAATGCACATGCATTGATCATGCATCAAAAAATTTGTGTTAACTTGTTATTATCATATTAACTTTAACAGCCCTAATTGATATATAATTACCTGACTTTAGAACAAACCTGTAAGAGACTGCTTACTAGGGCTGGACCCAATTATTGAACTATTTGGATGTTTGTTCATTGGGCTGGTAATTGGTTTCCAATTTTAGTATTTAAATATTTGGGACAGAAGGAAATTTCTGTGCCATCTGAATTCGATGATGAAAAAAAAAGAGAACACAATGGAGATATTTGTGTCCACTAGCTGGTACTTACTAGGAATGACAGGCATCACAATTGTTGCAGTTTCTTGCAACTTACTTACTTGAAGTTACCAGTAATGTGCTTGAGTTTAATTTACCTAAAGAAACCTGTTAAGCCTGTTAGGTTCCCGAGTAATACTTTCAGCTGCAGTTACTTGTAAAATTCTTAAGTTGTACTTACCTGAAGTAACCTAAGAAGTTCTGAGTTACTTATAGGAGACCATGTGAAGTAATCGTTTCAGTATGAATTTCCTGTGTGCTTGCGTTTGCTCAAGCTTACGTATGTTGATGTATTGCCATCTGCTCATCTCTGGCCATTCAGCTTTGTGTTTCTGTTATCAGCCAATAACAGTCCACCTTTGTTAGTTTTCATCATTTGTTGCTTGCCTGTGCATTGTTCACCTGTTTATCACTTTCACCGCAACCTCCTTGTTCATTGTCTGTAGCTAGGGTCACAGACTACAATCATTACATTTGTAGCAGAAAAGTAATGAAAAAAACTTCACCTAGTGCAGTAAAGTAGGTGAGAACTGATTTTATACAAACAGCTTGTTAGCTGAAAGACTACAACATATGCCACATACAATACTTTAGACTGGGGGTGCGACAGTGGTGCGGAGGGTAGAGCAGTTGTCTCCCAACCAGAAGGTTGAAGTTTCAAATCTTGGTGGCCACAGTCCACGTGTCAAAGTGCCCTTGGGCAAGACACTGAACCCCCCGTTGCCCCCGATGGCTAGAACCGTCGATTGAGATGGCGCCGCAGATGGCTGCCATCGGTTCTGTACCAGAAACAAATTCCTTGTGTGTAACATACTTGGCCAATAAAGGTGATTATCCAATACTTTAAGCACATACTGCTCTGAAAAAGTGTTGCATATCATGCTCCTTCCTCTCCACTTATTTTTGTTTGCCTCTTCATTACCAACTGACCAATAAAGGTGAAAAATACCTAAAATCCTAAGCATTCTTTTGTGCCATATCAACATAAAATCAGTCTTCCAACAGACTCAGAAAAGCTGGCTTTCATTAATTGCAGGAAGACTAATTCACTGTACCTAATATGCTTCACAAACTCTCAGGCTCAGTGGTGTCTGTTGTGTTTTTGTGTGTACATGCATCAGATATTTGGGCAATTGGCTGTATCTTTGCGGAGCTGCTAACATCAGAGCCCATCTTTCACTGTCGCCAAGAAGACATCAAGACCAGTAACCCCTTCCATCATGACCAGCTGGACAGGATATTCAGCGTCATGGGTTTCCCCGCAGGTCTGCACAAAATGCACACAACTACACACTGACAAGGCCACAGCCTGCGTCAGCCTGATTAAAAAGAATCACATTACAAAGTGTAAATTTATTACATTTATTGTAATTACATCACTGCTCATGACCAGTGTCTTTTTAAACTAGTTATATTGAAGTGTTCACATGGTAAAATGGTATTGTTAACATGGTATAGTTAAAAAGAAAAAGAAAAGACTTTAGCAAAAATTATTTGACAGAATAGATATGCAAATGTCATCATTGTCGTTTAGAAATCCATTTGAAGGAACATGTAGTACATCACCTAAGAACAAATAAAATGGGGCCCCACTCTTAAACACACTGGGTCTCATTCAGCAACCTTTCTAAGGAAGAGATTTTTCATAAAACTCACTTATGAAGTTTTCATGAAGATTCCTGCATTCAGCAGTGTTTTCTTAACTGGGATTTGTTCTTAGGTAAGAACAGTCTATGCACACTCAGGAGCACACTTACAAACATTTGAGTGCTGATATGTTTGCATGAAAAAAATGGTTATTTAATTTCCTTCAGTTCTGCACTTAAATAATATAAGATTTAAATTACTGTAACAGTTTTGTTATTGTTAGTATTTCTTTAATACTTTTCCCAATATTTTACAAAGCATTGTGGTCTTTTAAAATGAATAAACACTACATTAAAATTACAGCAAGCAATTAATGGCTTGTTTATAAATAAAGGTTTTAAAATTTATTTAAAGTTTACACTGTGAATATCTGTATCTTAGAATTAGGAAATGCGCCACTTAATGCATCGCTTCTCGGCCTTTTGGCTAAGATCAAGTGCAGTATCTGTTCTTATCAGTTTACACACTTAAGATGGTGCCAACAGCGATGGCACCCTTAGTTACTCGCGCTCTCTTGTGTTTGTTGTTTTTCTTTGTTTTCTCGGTCTTTTGCAACTCATCCCGGATTACTTTTACCAGAGAAGAACTATTAAATATCGGACAACTCACACTGAACTATCTTTCTTCGATTTTTGTGAACGAAGAGTGCTGTATGAACATTCTGATTGGAGGTGCAGCAGCAATATACGGGACCTACGGTGAGGCTACACCAGAGAGAAACACGGACTCCACTACCGTCTATCCACCTAGCAAATCTCCGCACCCTGGTCAACACGATGGATGAAATTCTTCTTGTCAACAGGACTAACTCTGACTTTGCACGCTCTGCTGCTTTGTGCTTCACGGAGACCTGGCTGAGCGACTCAATCACAGACAGCGTGATACAAGTACCGGGTTTCCAGGTGTTTCAATCACGCTGTCTGTGATTGAGTCGCTCTGCTGCTTTGTGCTTCACGGAGACCTGGCTGAGCGACTCAATCACAGACAGCGTGATACAAGTACCGGGTTTCCAGGTGTTCAGAGCGGATCACATAAAGGAGCTGTCCGGGAAAACGAAAGGAGGTGGAATCTGCTTCTACATAAATAAAGGTTGGTGCACAGATGTCACAGTACTACTGAGGACATGTAATACAGACTTAGACTCTTTTTATCAACTGCAAACCCTTCTGTTCTGCCCAGAATTTTCGAGCTTCGTCCTGGTGGGTGTCTATTTAAAGCTGCAGGCCCACACTAGCGCACTACAGCTCCTGGCAGAACAGATAACTAGCGTGGAGGTAGAACATCCCGACTCTCCACTCATTGTTCTAGGGGACTTTAACAGAGCAAATCTCATCCACGAACTGCGCAGCCCTCGACTCTCTGATCACTGTATGGTCCATCTTATTCCAACCTACAGGCAGAAACTTAAAGTTGCGAAGCCTGTAGTCAAAACAGTGAAGAGCTGGACTGGGGAGGCTAAGTCAGAGCTACAGGCCTGCTTTGACTGCACAGACTGAAGTATATTTGAGACTGCAGCTACAGACTTGGACGAACTCACTGACACTCTGAGCCCTTGGCTCCAAACATAATTTCATTGTATGTGCCACAATGTTACAATGACAATAAAATAAAGCTTCTTCTACTTCTTCTTTCTGACAGACAGGAAGTAGCAGGTGAGGTTGGGGAAAACCACATCCAGCACCTGGACAATAAGCACAGGTGCCCCCCAGGGATGTGTGCTCTCCCCTCTGCTGTTTTTACTCTACACCAATGACTGCATCTCGAAGAACCCCTCTGTCAAGCTCCTAAAGTTTGCTGATGATACAATGGTCATTGGTCTCATCCAAGACGATGACAAGTCAGCCTACAGACGGGAGGTTGAGCAGCTGGTCCTGTGGTGTAGCTGCAACAACCTGGAGCTGAACACGCTCAAAACAGTGGAGATGACAGTGGACTTCAGGAAGTGCCCCCCACCTTACCCCCACCTCACCATACTTGGCAGCACTGTTTGAGCAGTAAAGTCCGTTATGTTCCTGGGCTCCACCATCTCCCAGGACCTGAAGTGGGCGTCCAACATCAGGACTATCACCAAGAAGGCACAGCAAAGGATGTACTTCCTGTGCCAGCTCAGGAAGTTCGACCTGCCCCAGGAGCTGCTGATACAGTTCTACAGAGGAATCATCGAGTCTGTTCTCTGCACCTCCATCACTGTCTGGTTTGACTCAGCAACCAAGCAGGACAAGTACAGACTTCAGCGGACAGTGAGGACTGCAGAAAAGGTCATTGGTGTGAACCTGCCCTCCATGGAGGACCTGTACACCTCACGGGTCAAAAGGAGGGTGGAAAAGATTTCTGCAGACCCCTCACACCCGGGACATAATCTGATCGAACTCCTCCCCTCTGGACGGCGTTACAGGTCACTGTGCACCAAGACAACCAGGCACAGGGACAGTTTCTTCCCCCAGGCCATC
>NW_018128022.1:477593-486804 GCF_001952655.1 Monopterus albus | reverse complement strand
AACCCTCAGTGCAATACCTGTAAATATACATTGTACAGATTATACAGATCCGTACAAGTCTATAGTTTTAAGTACTCTATTTTTATTCCTATTTATCTCGTTTCATAATGAGCATTCTGTCTGCATTGTTTACTGCCTGTTTATACTGCTTATTTTGCATTGTTTGCTCTGTTTGTTGCTTGTTAATACTGCTTATTTTGTTAAATTACACAGCCTTATGCTGGTTTACTGTTTACTTGCCCCTTGCATGGAGATATGTATACACACATTAAGACCCGATGTACCAGAGTCAAATTCCTCATTTGTCCAACACACCTGGCCAATAAAGCAGATTCTGATTCTGATTCTGATTAAAATCTAGACATATTTAAGTGCATATCTTTATTTCTGTTTTCTTTTAATGTTTTAAGTGTCTCTCAGCTTTTGTGGCCAGTGTTGTAAGTGTTTTGTAAGTGGTAAGTGTTTAGTTGTCCAGCACGGCATCTGAGATCAGACTTAGGGCAGTTGATGGGCCCTGGGTGCACTCATGGAGGTCCGCTCAGTGCCAAGAGAGCCGTGTATGGCCTGATGTGCTGGTCCAGTTCACATACGTAACTCTGGCCAATCGTGTCCTCCTCCTCTGGTCAGCGTCTCTCTTCTGTGTTTGTTTGGTTGCCTCAGATTTGAAATCAAACATCTTCTCAGTTGTGCGCCCTTCTCCTTATACAGTGTTCACTGAACAAGACCATCCCATGTGCCTTTTGTGTTTTATTTTTATATCCACTACTGACGGTACTAAATATGACAGCTCATTCGCTGTTCTCCATTTCTTCCTCTGGCTGGAGTTCATAGCTCCACCGTCTTTAGATTTGCCTTGTAACATTCCTGGATTTCTCAACTTCTCTTTTCCATTTCTGTGCGAGGTGTGTGCACACGGCCCTGCAGTCTCATGCCCTTTTATGGGTGTTAGCTAGGCGTTAACATATGCTAATTAGGAATGACTGGCACGCACTTTCAACTTACAAACATATAGGATTCATCAATTTCAGAACACAGGTACAATCACTTCTGCAGTTTAAGAATGTGGTCATGAACCAGATGTAGACTTTTCTTAGGACCTTTCTTAAGAACAACTTAAAAACAAATTTGCGAAAACACTGTCTGATGCAGGAAATAAATACTTGGAGAAAAAGTCAGGGTGAACATTTTAACGCTACCCAATTGTCAGTGTTCTGACATCACACAGTAATTGCACTGTTAGTAGAGTATATATAATGAATAATAATACCAAAGAAAAAAAAAAGGCTTGGTCAAGAGAGTGTAGCTGCCTGCACTACCCACAGCCATAGTTGAATGATCAGGTTCTTCACAGTGTGAGTGTCACTTAAAATTTAAGGGGAAAATAAAGTGCCGTAACCAATCTTATTTTCGCTGTTCCTACTATCACTGCATTTTTAAAACTCACAACTGCCCAAGAATGCCTTGTTTTCCTCAAAATATAGTAATGTGTGTTTTCTGGAACAAAAGTCGTGTTTCTTTTTAAATAATCTGGGTATGGTCTTTCAAAATGTGTTAAAACCAAAAGCTATAATACTGTAGAAAACTGATAAATTGTATTTGTTAAATGATGACCTCGGTTGTGTACTTTTGTACTCCACAGATAAGGACTGGGAAGACATTAGAAAGATGCCTGAGTACCCCACTCTGCAGAAAGACTTCAGGAGGACAACGTAAGTGTATGCTGTGATGATTTGACCATTGTCCTCCGAAACCCGTAGTTCAATTAACATATTACAGTTAAACTGCTTTTAAGTGTAGTGTTGTGTTTTCTCATCTAACAGGTATGCAAACAGCAGCTTAATCAAATACATGGAGAAGCACAAAGTCAAACCAGACAGCAAGGTTTTCTTGTTGGTAGGTGCACACCCAAACACACAGTTGTCTTTTTAATCATTTTAGAGAACATAGCATTGAATTTTTATAATGTTACATCTTACACATCACCTAAAGCTCAAAAAATGCTTCTTCTACGCAGAAGCAACTCGGTTTATGCATGTCTCACAAATGAGACTTTTTCTTTTCTTTTTTTTTTATTGCAACACGAAATAACACATTTACACAAAGGACATACCATAGAAGATGCGACAACAGACATTAACAAAAGAGACTAAGGGATTATTAAGTTGTGTGTGTGAAAGTGTGCAGTGTGGGTGTATCCAACTCTATACAGACTGATATTCAGTATGTATTAAAGAAAAATAAAATTAAACCAAATAAATTAAGAAATTCGGGGGGAGGTAAATGTAAAAAAGAAAAAGAAAAGGGGGGAGGGGGTGTTAAATCAATAAAGGAACAGGAGTGTACTGGTGATGCCCCCTCCATGAACCAATAGCACAAGGTGAAGCCACCACCAGGGTGAGGTCGTCCAGGGCAGCAGGACAGCAGTATCCTTGTGTTATCGTTAAATTGAACCTTCCCTTTGTTCTACTGTTTGTCATGGTTTATGTTAATGGTTGACTGTTGGGACAAACAGCTCAGGGTCGGCCCCTGACCTTGACAAGACAGACCTGACCCAATGTGTGGTGTGTTCCCCTCCTAAACAGCTTCCACATCCTTAGGATGGAGCTTGTCTAAGAGGGTGTCAGCAGTCCACTAATGCTATATGCAGTTAAGGGAAAGGAAACAGTGACCTGGCCTTCCTCCCCAATGCTGTGCTGCCCAGAGAAACTGGGTGTCCACCCATGGGCTCTTTAACTTACAGGGCATGTGCTTGTATAACTGTTTAAGTGAGATATGCAGAGATATTTCAAGATATTTCATTTACTGCATTGGCAACAGTAGTACCTGTGTCTTTATTATAATTTGGATAGTACATTGCATTATGTCATTATAATTTGGATAGTACATTGCATTATGTCCAAGGAATATTAAGCTGACACCTGATCCGTTTGTCTATCTGCTGAAACATGGATGTATTAATCACTCTAGCAGGTGCAATTATTTTGTTCTTCTAGCGTCATGATGAGCAGAATGACCAGCATGAGTTCTGGTGCAGTGAAAACTGTTTAGTTAATTCCTTACAGTGTAACTTCTGCATTTAGATACAGTTGCAAGCAAAAGTAACAGCAGTGTTTGCAGTTTCCTGGTTTTCTGCATAAACTGGTAATGAAATGTGATCTGATCTTCACCAAAGTCACAAATAGCAACAAACAATATTTCTAAGCTGACAAACAGACCTGATCTTTCTTTCTTTATTGAACACACCCATTAAACATACAAAGTGATGGTAGGAAAAGTCATGGCAACTGTTTTAATAACAGGTTGAACCACCTTTAGCGGCAATAACCTCAAGCAAGCACTTCATGTAGCTGTGGATTAGACCTGCACAACATTCAGGAGGAATCTCGGACCATTCTTCTTCACAGAACTGCTTCAGCTCAGCCATATTCTTAGGACGTCTGGTGTGAACAGCTCTCTTGAGCTCATTCCACAGCTTGGCCAGGCTGTCACACACTAATCACATAAATGTTTGTTCAAACACTGATTGTTGATTGACAAGTTATTCCTTTTCCCAGCTTAGGCTACATTTCAGGATCAAGGCATCTCTTGTTATTTTTCAGCACATATAACTTGGCAGTTGTTTTACATTCATTCTGGTATGTCGCCTGTTTTCATGCATTTGACTTGGGCGTTCCACAGAACACTTAAGTGCTGCACCTAAGCCTTTATATGTTAGGGGAAAACCCTGGTAATAGAGCTGTGCTGTTACTCTTCATTTTCATTTCGAGTTGCAAGTTATGCAAAGTTGCAGGTGCAGCTTTCACCCTGAAGTGGCAGCCACACAGAATCACCACTTGACTCTATAGTTGCCTTCAGCTCTACAGAGTTTTAACATTTAAACTTAAACTCATCCTATTTAACATTCAGTGTCAAATCCTCTGTAGTCAATCACAGAGTACACTCTGATGATTCTTTGGCAGGTTTATATTGCAACCAGCTTTACTTTGTGCTTTTTTTCATGACACTATTGACTCACTGTAGATGGAAGCGTTCTTAAACAGCCTTAAAACTGAAAAGCAACACTGTAACCTCACAATCATCATTTGAGTTCTAGTGTAATGGAGTAGAGCCCAAAGAATGAAACCATGTCACTGTGCTAATATTTTTTCTTTGTCTTACTGTCATGTAACACTGTGCTTGTTTTTCTTTGCTGTCTTCAGCTCCAGAAACTCCTCACCATGGACCCAACCAAAAGAATCACATCCGAACAGGCGCTGCAGGACCCGTACTTCCTAGAGGATCCTTTACCAACCACTGAGTGAGTCCTACCAAACTTTTGCAATAACCTTTGTTTTATCTTGTTTCACCAAGAAAAAAGGCCCGCAGTTTACTCCACTAAATGTAAGGAATTTGTTTTAGTAGCAGGACTGTGATTGGTTGGTTTCCAGAGTGGTACAATATGTTAATGGAGAGAGGTTTCACTGACTGATTTCTGTCTGGTTGCCTCTAGTGTGTTTGCTGGGTGTCAAATACCCTACCCGAAGCGAGAGTTTCTCAATGAAGATGAGCCAGAAGAGAAAACAGACAAGGTAACTGTTCAGATTTATTGTCTGAGAGAACAAGTTACAGCATGAAAATGATTCAGATGGCCTCACTGGGACTTCTAATCACAATTCCAAAAAGGATTTCACATTACCTATTTGCTTCCTACAGCTGGGCTCTAAATCCCTTTTTTAAGCCTCTGTCAGTTGCCCTGTGTTTCCATCTGCAGAACCAGACCCAGCAGCACCAGCAGACAACAGGCCAGACTCAGGCCCAGAACCAGCAGCAAACAGCAGCCCAGCAGGCACCTTCCCAGCAGAGCTCTGCCCAAACAAATGGCACCGCCGGAGCTACAGGGGCCACCACTGGCGGGGGTTTGCAACATGGCCAGGACCAGGGGCCGCCCAACAAGAAACCTCGGATCGGGCCCTCTGGGGCCGCCTCAGGCACTGGGGTGCTACAGTCAGAGTACCAGGTAAGCAGGAATTTTTTTTCAGCGGGAGATTCAAGAGGAATTTACTCTTCAGAAGTGATTACTTGGTGATACACTATGAGAGATATTTAAGGTTTGCGGGTCATTTTCTGGTGCTAAAGTGTTCATAAGGAGTCGCGGTGGGGCTTTGTGGTGGAGAAACATGTTCAGTAAGAGAGAATGCTGGTATAGAAGTAAAAACATAGTGGGAGATGGACTTACAAATATTTGGTTTAGACTTTTTCATGGGATGTGTTGGCAATAAGACAAGTATAGAATAATGCCAGCATTATTCATTAGGATGATGACAGCATAGAGTAAATACAGTGCGAATGCACAAACAAGGAGGAGCATACAAGTGACTGTTGAGATGAGAGATGAATCTAAGTCCACCATCTACTTGGTGTTGTTTTTTAACATTCCTCAGCCAGTACCTCTCAATGTGTAGGCATAGTGTTCTTCTGTAAGGCAACAAGTAGACAAGTGAAATCAGTGACTTTGGGGGTGATGATTGGTGTAAGCTTAGGGTTGGGTTAAGGTTAGGGTAAGGTAAGTAGTGGTTATTGTTAAGGTTTTTGTAACTCCAGGAAATGATTGTAAGTCACTGTAAAGTCCCCACACAAAAGAAATATGTGTGTGTGGTTGTGGCTGAGAACTGTACATTCCACACAGTCTTCCTGACAGGGCTGATAGCAAGTCACTGAGGTGCCTGCTAGCTTTTGTTTTGTACTCTGGCGCCTGTTTTATCTTTGGCTGGAGTCTTATCACAGGGCCAAAGAGAGGGAGATTTCTGAGTGGTGGAGAGAGTGCAATGAAATATGGGCAGGGACAGGGAGAGTGTGTGTCAGTGAGTGTACTGCATGGAGCACAGTCTAAAAGAGGTGACTGGTTTGACCACTTCTGTCTCTGTATGAGTGTACTTTATCAGCAAGGCCACGTGGAGGGCAACGTACACAGTACAAGTGTATCACATAGTCATGGCCAAAAATATTGGCACCCCTGCATTTCTGTCAGTTAAGGCACCACTTCTCCCAGAAAATGGTTGCTATCACAAATTCTTTGGTATTCTTATGTTTATTTCTTTTGTTTGCATTGGAACAACACAAAAAGCATAAAAAAGCTTAACCTGATCCACATCACACTGAACAGAATTACTGACACCCTCAGTTTAATATTTGGTGGCACACCCTTTGGACAAAATAACTGAAATCAGTCACTTCCTGTAACCATCACTGAGTTTCTTCCACCTCTCTACTGGAATTCTGGACCACTCTTCTTTTGCCAGGTCTCTCAGATTTGAAGGGTTCCTTCTCCCAGCTGCTGCTCTGAGATCTCTCCACAGGAGCTCTATCTGGACTCATTGCTGGCCACTTCAGAACTCTCCAGCTCACTGTCTGAAACCAATTCTGGTGCTGTTTGAAATCTGCTTTGGGTCATTGTCCTGCTGTAAGACCCATGACCTCTGACAGAGACCCAATTTTCTGGCACTGGGCCATACATTGTGCCCCAAAATTAATTTTTTCCTCTTTTGTCCATGTCCAGGGAGATTAGCTACAGCACTATGGGCTGTAAACATCTAGACAATGTTGCCCACAGTGGACACAGGAACAGCCAGATCTCTGGAGATGGACTTGGAGCCTTGAGACTGTCCAGGCTTTTCCACTATGTGGTTCTCTGATCCTCAGACAATTCTTTGCTCTTCTTTCTTTTCTCCATGCTCAGTGTGGTCCACATGACACAAAGGTTGAGTCGACTTTTCTCCATTTTAACTAGTTACAAGTGGGATTTCTATGTTGCCAGCACCTGTTGATTGCTACAGGTGAGTTTCATTACAAATTAAAGGAGCATCACAGGCTGGAAATACAACTATATCTGATCATTTTGAAAAGGTTTCAATAATTCTGTCCAGCCCATTTTTGGAATTCTGTGTGGAATGGATCAGATTGGGCTTTTTCTGTTTTTTGTGTTCTAATACAAACAAAAGAAATAAATATGAGAATAGCAAAGAATTTGTGATTGTGACCATTGTCTGGGAGAAGTGGTGCCTTAACTGACAGAAATGCAGGGGTGCCAATATTTTTGGTCATGACTATATACAGTATATAGCAGGGGCTGAGGCTGCATGTAGGACAACTGGTGGCTGTCAGACCTCAGCAGATGTATAAATAACCCCTTGGAGTGGACTGACATACCAGGAGTGTGGCTAGCTGACTCACTGTGCCAACATTGTCTCGTTGATCCCCCTCTGCCACAGGCTGTCCCACTGTGCACCGTCTCATTCTCCTAAATTGATCCGATGTTGCACATGTGACCGGGACTTTGTAGTGTCTACATGTAATCAGTCCAGCTGGGGCGCTCACAGCCAGCTTCTTCTCAGTTGTGATAGCCAGTCCTGCTGGTAACTGTTCAACTTGAGTGTCCAACAGGTGATAGTGAATTGTTCTGTCCTTTAATTGAGTCCATAAAACTGGGGTGATAAGAAAGAATGGAAGCAGATTTTAAAAAAGCAGTAGAGGCAAGGACATGCAGATTTTTAGAATGTGTCAAACACTGCAACCTATTTTTTGTGTGGTTGTCATTGGCTGGGATGTAAACACCCACGCCTGTAACAGTCTCTGGCCCTCAGTGTGCACATCAGGCTCGTTTGTTCTCATCCATAGCAACAGGGTCACTCCTGCCACTTGTCTGCTCAGGAGTTCGCTCAAATCCTTATTTAAAGTTGATCTTCACAGTTTTGTGAAAAGGGTATAAGTAGGAGCTTTCAGTTGTTACCACAGTTTAACATACAGCACATCAGGTGACACTGCTCCGTGCCAGCCTGCTTACAACCATATTATATAAGAACCTGCTTACACACTGTACTGTTTACTCTTCTGCCAGCACTCCAGCTCCCGCCTTGGTTACCAAAGCAATGTCCAAGGTTCCACTCAGCCCCAGAGCACCATGGGATACTCGTCATCATCCCAGCAGAGCTCCCAGTACACCCACCAGACCCACCGTTACTGAGGCTCCCAGTCACTCCTGAACCAGCAGAGGAGTCAGCTCCTCCTCCTTCAACCAACCCTCACCAACCTCAGCAGGTGTTCACTGCATGCCCCCAGCTCCCACATCCTGGTTGGAACTCCTTCTGTACATTATCATTCCAAGTCAACTATCCTCCTTATGATCCTCCCTCACCTTTGACCTCTCATCTGACAGTCTTCAGTGGCACTGTAACATGAAGGCAAGCAAATATAGGAACCAAAAAAATCTAACAAGAAGTTCTGCCTCGTCGAGCTTGGTGAACCATTTTTAAAACAACTGAAAATATTGTAGGATAGATTTGAAGGCGTCACACACAGAGACTCAGAACGATGGCACTTACACACCCACTGTTCCTCATGAGGAATAATTGCAGCGGCGTTGATGTATATACATACATTATATAGCACCTTTTTCTATTTGGTTTTTTTTTCTCGCTTGTTTGCTAGAATTTTAAAGTTTACCTTGATAGTTGATGTCATTGTAAATATTATGTCTGGAAGCTGTCGGATGAAATGAAGCAGGAGGAAAAACCCTTTAGTGTCATCTCTAGTGTAAAATTACCTTGGATAATCAAAGAAAGGTTTGAGCTAACCCTGACACAGGTCAATGTTTTTACACAGAAAAAAGTCAGCTTTGTAGCTGATGCACTTGCAGGGAAATGTTAAATGCGCAATTTATCTTAATCTTCTTATTGTAACATTTCTATATTTAAATCTGTCTTTATCTGGATTTAGATTTGGAAAATAAGAAGCATAGTTGTCTTTTTACAGTTCTAAGTTGTGTATATTCTGATTCACTCCACTACCTACAGAGATAAGAATCATTTACAGCCAAGCTTCGTTTCCTCTGACGACAACAGCGCTTTCAGGAGGGAGGACGCCTGTTGTTTGTGGCCAGCAGCTCCAGAGTGGAGCTGTTGGTGGACACTTTGTTATGACACCCATCTAATAGACACTCAAGACTTTCAAGATGTCTGAAAATGAGCGTGCGCATAAATATACAGGGCAGCTAACAGTATGGCCCCCCTTCAGTGCTTCTTGAGACTGTTACTGCCTGATATCAGATTGTTTTTTTTTAAAGATTTTATTATCATTGTTGCCCTGAGTGTGTGAAAAGCGTGTGTACGTGTGTGTAGTATGATTTTTATGCATGTTGTTGTATCTTTTTACTTACTAGAACTGCACTGACTGCTGA
>NW_018128022.1:471441-477443 GCF_001952655.1 Monopterus albus | reverse complement strand
GCAGTGATGTAAACGGACAATGGAAATCCTGAAGACCCCCCCCCCCGTGCACACTTCTTTTTGTTACAGATGTTTGAGCAGTATAATGACCTATCTGTATGCTAACTGAATTAATGAGCCAGTCTATTGGAAAACCTTTATACATATCAACAAAATGCAGCTAAGTACATTTGGTCAAGTACTGCACTTAAAGGAATAATCTGACATTTTAAAAGAGACATTTCTTCACTTTTTTGCATCGACTTAAATGAAAAGACTGATAACTCCCTCCTGTGTCCTAAGTATGAAGCTACCAGCAGCCAGTTAGTTTAGCATAAAAACTGGTGACAGGTGGAAACAGACCTGGCCAGGACCAGTTGCCAGGCAGCCACTGGAGAAGTTACTGGTCTCAGCCATTGACAGCATATACAATGGACATCATCACAGCTCCTAGAAGTGATGCCACCGTGACTCAATTGCCTCCTGGAGGATAGTTGCAGTATAGGTCATAAATCCCACCCCCTTTGTGTTAGTGGAAGGGACATGAGCCAAACTGAAAGCTCAAAGAACAAGTCAAATTTTTTCCAGAGATGATTTCTGTTTTATTGTCTTATCACACGTATGCGTGTACATGTGGTTATTTTTCTGGTAAGTTTGTTTTTAATGAGGCATTTGATGATATAAAAAGGCATGTTTTAGAATCTGGTTGCAAAAAATCAGGATGGCAGCCACCATATTCACAATATGCTGGCTTCACTGTGGAGGGAAGTGGTGATGCATCTGCTTCACTGAATCTCATAAGGAAAAATCAGAGTTTGTACTCCACTAAATTTATACAAGAGTTTCACTTACTAGTTATCTTGCTCATTATTATTTGCCATTCACATGACCACCTTTTAAATTATGATGTTATGATATTAGATACTATATTGTGATATTATATTCTTCTTATCAAGTTTATAATTGAGCCGTAACCCTTTTCCCCTCAAAATATGAAAGAATCACTTAGTTCTCTAATAATATTGCAGAAATATTTCAGGTATTTTATAAAGTCAAGTTTCATTATTCAGAATACTAGTGCAGACAGGTTAAAAGAGTTAAAACTGGCTCCACCATGACTACAGTGGCTACAACAGCAAAATGGTTCTCACATTTTAATACATCAGTAATATCATCTGTATATAAAGCACTATGAAATGGCTGACTATATAGTACTTGTAATTCTCTAAATTGATTACTTATTTATCTTTAATTGTAACAATATTTTTTACATGGTTACATTACTTTTACCTTTTTCCACCAGTGAAGAAACAAATCTTCATGGGTGATGCCCATGTGAAATTTCCTTCTACTTCTTATTGGTCCTGTTCAGTCACATGACCAGCCATTATGCAGGTTGCATTAAAGAACGCACCCACTGACCTGACTGTAACTACTTGTTTGCTCACATACAGTAGCCTTTGTGTCCTCCCTGCAGTGGGATTAGGAAACACTGACACCTTGTGGCTGAAAAGGGAAGTGGACCCATGTCCTTTGTCAGACTATACAAATAGATTATGGTGTTGCATGAGCTCAAAAATGCAAGTCATGTTGTTTTAGCAGAAAACTGACACTGATGCATCCAGAATTCCACTCATGTTTTGCTGTCAGTAAGACAATAAGGATTATTATTTGCTCAATTGCCTCAGATTCAGTTTGAAACATTAGAATCTTTCTGAAATATCTTCAATGACCCCTCCTCCGCTGTCTTTTTCTGCAGCAGTCAGGTGTATTCATGACAGTTGATGTTACAGGTGAGGGTCACTGTCAGTTTTTGACTCCACCTTTTAAAGCAAAAGCAAACATACACTGGGAGGGGGGTGTAACTAGTGCAGAGTTTACTTCCAAAATACCATGTTTAAAAATGATTTCTGATCGGTTTTCAAAAGAGAACAGGTAACAGTGTTTGGTTGACAGAATATTTGTGGACCAGATATTGTGTATTTTACACATATTTAAAGCTGTATTAATTGATTGCTTTTGACCACTTGGGAGAAATTTAAAAAGCTGTAAATACTACTCATATTTTCACAGTAGAGAGAGGCTCTGATCCACTGGTAATTCCCCGCGAGTTCTTCACTGTTAGTGGACCTGACTTGTACTTGTAAATTATTTTGGAAGCAAGCTCTTCCCACTCTGTGTCGCTTCATCTGTGTGGTTCCTCATGTCCTGTGTTCTGACAGTCTGGCAGGCAGACCCAGGGCCACACAACCTGTTCTCTTTCAGTTTGATGGGGATCAAAGCCAGCAGCTATTCAAAGTTTTTCTCCTGCCTTTAGTGAGTGTATTGAAGTCAAACTGCACAGCAGCGAGGACACATTAAGACACTTTGTTGTAAATTTCTCTCTTCACACAAGTATTATGGAGCACGAGGCTCCAGTGGGAGATAAGTTACTGTCAAACAACTCCTATGCAAAATGACAAACAAAACAAAACAAAACAAATCCAGGCTAAAGCTCTTACCTGTGCTTAGGCTTTGCAGTTAACAGGTTTTATTATATGTTGATGAGTGATGTGTATTCATTCCTTGTGTAATACTGAGTACAGTAGTTCAAGACAGTGCTCATTTATGTCACAGCATTTTGTACCCTAAATGAATTATTGTAAAGAAATACATATATGGATAGTATAAAATCATATTTATTATTTCCACACATCTATGAATAATACCCATGTGTAAACTTTCCTCTGCCTTAGAGTAACTATAGTAGCTACAGAAAGGGACCTCTGGCGGACAAACCAGGCATCATTAAACCATAGTTCCTGTTATTTTAGAGGTTATTCATTTCCACGTGCTCACATGAAACCACGTCCAGCTACCGAATGTGTTAATGCTGCCTCAGTGAAACGACAGGAGGAAGGTGACAGTGTCACCAGCTTCTCTTGGTTTGTTTCAACTTTGTCCCACAGATTTTTCACAGTTCCACTGTTTTTACAGGAATGATTATGACTCACGTTTCAAGTTGTATGGAGGGTGCCTTTTTGTCATTCATCTTCTGAAGATGTTATGGGAATTTGTTCAGGATCGTTTTGTTTATTTTCACACTGCCTCTGTTACCTCCCGGGGTCTTTCTTCAGTGTTTCCTCATTACTATGTAGCATATTATTTACACGATGTGGAAGCTAGCAGCTAAATATATATGTTTGATTTCACTTCATTATGTCACACTTCTAGAGACTGCAAACAATGATGGATTATCTTGTTTTCTCATCTAATAGCTATTGTCCTCATACATTACTGAATTTATAAGTATGTTTTGAAATGCTGTACATAAAAACACATTTTAAGAATTTCTCATTGAGATATTGATACAAGAATCGTCTTTTAAGGCACTGTTGTTGCTCAAATATTTAGTGCTAAAATGAAATTGTATTTAATGTTTTTTAAGTATTGCATTAGACACTAAAGTTCTGGCAGTGCTATGAGAGTTATAAGGCAGATGATGCTCTTGTCTGTGTGTAGCTAGACACACATTAGTACATGCCTACATGAAATCTAGTGCACCTCTAGGCCGCTCTTTCCTTTCACACTTCCTCCTTTTGATAGTATTGCATGTGCCTGTCTTTTTCCAATGGAGAACATAAGCACTTATTGTCGCTGGCTCAACAGTTTGTACAGACAGACAGACACTCCATCTGCAAAGCTGAGCTTCTGCGATGCCTTCGGTGCCTGTCATGCCATTCAAATAACAAGAATTGTTTGGCCTGTGTCACAAAACATGGTAACAATAACTCTCTGTGCCATCAGAGTATCTTTTCCTGAGCAGTTGTGGAAGAAATTTAAACATTGTGGTCTCAGAAAGAAAAAATAGCAGCTGTTATTTAATTAAAATATTTTAAATGAAGCTTCATGCATGTAACTTCCTGGAGCTCTCAGTGAGCTGCTCCAGCAGAGGGCTTTCCAGCTTGGTGTGTCTGTCTCTTCTACAGTACATTCTCTCTGTATTATGTGTGTGTGTGTGTGCGCGCGTACACACAAGTTTGAAATATACATATGGCCTAAATGTATTGTCTTTTCATAGCATTTATAGATAAGGCAGCAATAGCTCAAACACAGGAAAATCAAAAAGAAAACATTTATTTAGCTGCTTTTAGCAAATTTGTGCAAATTTCATTGTACAAATGACTGTTATATGAGAAAAAGTTAATGTATATTTATTTTATATCCTCTATTATAATTAAAAAAAATTTGTCTCAATGACTGATTTGTGCAGCAGGTTTTGGGAGTGGTGCAGGTTATGTGCACTGATTGTCTCCATAAACTATAACTGACATACTACAGTTTACATTGCTGCTCCATTTAAAAATGTTTTTTTTCCTCAAACACAAAAGTATAAAATTATATTATTGTGCTTAAATGCACATCTTTCACAGATGTACTGCAACAGGTGTATTACAACAAGCTTTAGTGACTGGTGGGTCAGTAATTACAGAACCATGCTGCACAGCCAGAGTTTTGTGCTAAACGCCACTGGAGGTCTAAAGGCTCCAAATATATCAGCATCACTATTGTTGAAATGTTTATAAAATAATATGTGTGTACAATATATGTATGCAAGATAAATGATATGGTTAGAATAACATGACTGGTCCAACCTTAGAGCTACTTAAGTATGGTAAAGGGAAAAAGAGCCATATTCTGTGATAGTTTGACTGTATGATGCGAATTTGCTTGATATAAAAGGACAGTTACTGACCTCACTGCCTTCTAGACCTTAAGGTCAAGAGTAGAGGTTAGCATCCATCCATTCATTTTCTATACCGCTTATTCCCAAACGGGGTCACGGGTAGAGGTTAGCAGCAACAGGAAATGCAAAGCAATGGGAAATGAGAATTCCCAACGTGGGAGATTGGTTTTTAGTCACTTGGCTACATACATATGGTTGGGGTACAAAAATTAAAATCAAATAAACAACTTGGAAGAAAAGTCAATTCACTCAAATTATGAAGAAATGTTGTCAGGTTCCCTCTACGCCTCCTTTTCTCTCTCCTCTCTGCAGGTTCTCTATACCAGGCACACAGCTGAGGCGAGTTACTTAATTACCACCCTCCTACTTAAGACTGAGAGACGCTCCTCCAGTGCCAGTATGTTATGGATTGCTGTCTGACACATAGGCTCTACACTCGATGCCTATTACCTGCAGAAACTTCACCGCTCTGATCCAGTCGCTCACCTTCCTCCAAGCTTCCCGGCTTCTCCTCCTAAGGCTGGTCCACATTCGCCCACAACATTCAACTCCACGACGGTCCGGCAGCTCTCTCCTTCCCCAGAGTGTGAATCGCCACGCTACGACCTCCAGCCACTCTCTGCATGCCTAGACACATCTGCCTCGCTCTGTTGTTCTCTCCCACAAGTCAGCTCCGTCCTCCCTGCTCCTGGCTGATGTTTCCTCTAGTGCTCTCAAGTCAGCGAGACTAAACCCTTGCCAGTTTCACACCCGCTGTCTGTCCTCTCTGCTGCCATAGACTGCTGCCTAATATTGCTGCCACTCACCTTCTTTCCCTGGACTCCCCACTCAGTGGCCTCCTGAGAGCACTCATCTCTATCTCATCCCTGACCCAGGTACTTCACTGGATCTCTTTGTCAGAGACTGTCACCATTCACTGTTTCCTGTTAATAAAATTCTTGCCAGAACTGACTGACTGCCCTTTGAGTCCTGCCTGCTAGCTCACCTCGTTCCAGCGAGTGAGCAACCATAACAAATGTTGGACATTCAAGTTCATTTTGTAAGGTGAAGGAAATATTAAAGGATAAACTGCAAATTCATCAAGAAATTGAGATGGAGCGGGCTCACAGAGTCGGGAAACCTTCTGATCGGGGACCGAGGGCGGTGATGGTAAAGTTGATGAAAGAGAAAGATAAGGCACACATACTGCAACAAGCAAAGAAGCTTAAAGGATCTAATATTTATATAAATGAAGATTACACCGAGGCTGTGAGGAAGAGAAGAAGTGAGTTGATGCCGAAGTTAAGGGAGGCCAGGG
>NW_018128022.1:465573-468158 GCF_001952655.1 Monopterus albus | reverse complement strand
ATAAGTGGGGTAAAACTATGGAATAATTTAAGTGTGGACATAAAAAATAGTAATAGAATTGACGAGTTTAAATATAAATATAAAGGTATGTGTCAATCAAGATATATGCAAGAACATGCTCAATGATTAATTAGATGGAACATTGTGGGTGTGGTGTATGAATGTTAATACTCTGTAATAATTCTTTAGTATATTACTTGTGTGGTGTAGAAGATAAGTATTTAAGAATGTAATTATGTATGAATGTTAACACTGTGTCATAATTTTTAGTATATTACTTGTGTGGTGTAGAAGAGAATTTTTTATGTAGAGATACTGCTTGCAAACCATTGATGTAAGATGATGTCATGGGGTAGGACTGGATAAGTCTGACTTCTTCCTACTCCATTCAAGCATGTACTAGGTATAAGCAAATTGATATTGGATTAGCATTTGTTGGATATGTGTAAAATTATGTGTGTTGACATATCAACTGTCTTTACATGCTTGAAAGAATAAATCAAAATAAAAAAAAATCAAATCATTTTTGACTTTGACTGTCAACTCATGTTCACTTGGGGCCTTTTTGGAGCTTTCATTGTTATCTGTCTTCGTTCAGTGAGGGGTCATTGTTTGACCATCTTGTATTTTTGTCTCTTCATAAGTGGATGTACGTGGCCTGTTTGGCCACCCTCCAGCCCTCCATGTACCCCAGGTAATGTCTTTGACATTTACTGATCCAGACTTTCACATGCAGTAGTTGTCTGCCTCCATCCCAGTGCAGCTGAGATGAAGTTCATTTGTCTTGATCCAATTTAAATAAAAATGATCATAAACCTGCCAGCTATGTTTCTTTCTCTCACCACTATCCTAGTGTCTGAATTATCCACAGATATTACATTAGGCTCCTTTGTCTGACGTTACACTAAATTTAACCTCCAGCTGCATTAAGAGCTACATCAAAAACTGAGTACATTGGTTCTGAAACATTCTTGTCCCTTTAACAAATGCACATGTTCTGCACGTTGTCCAGAGTAATCTGGACGTTATCATTTTTCAATGCAGTGAGTAAATCTCAGACACCGGGGCAATACTAGAGCTTGGCTTGCCTAGATGGTATAAGAGGCAAGTGAAAAATGGGTGAACCCAACCCTTTAACATATCTTTTTAGGGGATTATTCAGTGACAAGGTTTTTCACAGAATTGCACAGGTTAAAGGTGAAGCTTTTTTTTTTTAAACCTGTTCCTTAAAATGTGCCCTTCAAACAGCTTTTGTTTTCAGTCATGACATGAAACACAAATTCCACATCATTCAAAATTGTGAGAGAAAGGTACTCCATCACACTTAGTAAGTCAGCAATGATGCATAGTCTGCGGTTAAAGTACTAAAATTTGGAATTCTGAGGTTACACACAAACACATTCATTACATAGGGGTGAATATCCGTGGATGATTGAAGCACTTATATTCAAGACATTCCACAAGATACATCAAGTAAGAACTACATTAGTTCTCTTTATGGGCTGCTGCTATGACAAGTGAAGCCAGGCAAGCTGAGACTTGGCATCGGCTTTGTGAGTTCTGCCAGACGCACCAGGTCAACAGGCCTGCCTGCAGTGTTACTGCTATCACTTGAAGGAAATGTATTACTTGGAGAAAGCTCAGCTAATGTACAGATATTTCCTTTTTTCTGTCTCCAGGTGTTACTGAGGGTTACTATGTGGGGTGCTTGTTAAATATAGATCAGCAGCAGAAGTCACTTCTGCACCTCTGTCAGAATCTGCAACTGCAGAATGAACATAGAGAGTAGGTTGCTCTGAGCATGTCCTGAGGTCTGTTTAAATGCAGGAAATAAATACTTTGCTCTAATTAGAATTAACAGCATAATTTAGTTTTACTGATTTTATCCCAGGCAGCACAGTGGTGCAGTGGTTGGCACTGTCAGCTCACAGCAAGAAGGTTCCGAGTTCTAGCCCTGGCCGACCCGTGGCCTTTCTTTGCGGAGTTTGCATGTTCTCCCTGTGGCTGTGTGGGTTTTCTCCTGGTTCTCTGCCTTCCTCCCACAGTCCAAAGACATGCAGCTTAGGTTGATTGGAGACTCTAAATTTCCACTAGGATCGAGTGTGGTTGTTTGTAAAGGAACTGCGCTAAGTTGGTTCAAATCTTATTTATCAGAAAGATTTCAATTTGTTCATGTTAATGACGAATGTTCCACACAAACTGAAGTTAGTCACAGCGTTCCACAGGGCTCTGTGTTAGGTCCAATTCTCTTCACTTTATACATGCTCCCTTTAGGCAATATTATCAGGAAGCACAACATAAATTTCCATTGCAATGCAGATGATACTCAGTTATATTTATCTATGAAGCCAAATGAATCAGGTCAGCTGGTCAAACTTCAAGCATGTCTTAAAGACATAAAGGCCTGGATGACCTGCAACTTCTTACTTCTAAACTCTGACAAAACTGAAGTCATTGTGCTTGGGCCTGAAAATGTTTGAAATCTTCTATCTAATCATATAGTTACTCTAGATGACATAGCTCTCGCCTCCAGTACTACTGTGAGGACCTTGGAGTCATCTTTGATCAGAATATATCCTTTAAAT
>NW_018128022.1:449312-464749 GCF_001952655.1 Monopterus albus | reverse complement strand
GAGTTTTTCCTCCCCACTGTCGCCAAGTGCTTGTTCAAGGGGGATTTGTTGGGTTTTCCCTATGTAATAATATTGATAACAGTAAGGTCTAGACCTTACTTTGTAAAGTGTCCTGAGATGACTTTTGTTGTGATTTGGTGCTATACAAATAAAATTTGATTTGATTTGATTTGTCTACATGTCAGCTCCTTGCCAGTGTCCACCCAGTGTCAGCTGGGATATGCTCCAGCCCCCCCACCCCCATTCAGGAATGAGCGGTATAGATAATGGATAGATGATTTTATCCTACCACTATTCAGTACCATCCTTGCCCTTATGCAGGCACATACATGATACATGACATAGCATGACATGTCATTCTGTGGCAGACAGTGACAAGGCATCACAAAAAATAAATAAAAAAATGTACAGGTAGTGCCAAAGTAGCATGACATTATATAAACACAAAAATAACATGAGCAAACATATTTAAATTTAAAGGGCCAGTCCACCTAAAACGATAATAACTTAAGAACAACACTTGGACCATAACAGACTTTGAAGGGAGCCCTTAACCCAGCATTAAAGGGTAAGATGGGAAATATTTTCTTACTGCCCACACGCATTCTGATCTTCAGTGTGGCTGCAAAAAAATTCTTTTTCATATCCTTCTCGATTCTGCCTATGGTACAAAGTATAAAACTTAACCAGTCTGGCTAATTAATTCATTATCAAGATAATTTGTGCATTTCATATAAGCATAAGCATGAACTTTATTGTCAAGCATTTTCAAAAATACAAGGAATTTGACTCCAGCCCAATGGCCCCTGATGTGCACAGCAATAAAAACAAAATAAGTACAAAATATATACAAGTTAAAAAAGCGCAAGTTAAAAGAGCAAACATAGACTAGCTGTTCAAGACTGCAATAGCCTGGGGGAAGGAACTGTCTCTGTGTCTGGTTGTCTTGGCGTACAGTGACCTGTAGCGCCGTCCAGAGGGGAGGAGTTCAAAGAGTTTATGTCCAGTATGTGAGGGGTCTGCAGAAATCCTCTCTGCCCTCATATTGACCCATGAGGTGTTCAGCTGTATTTGTGTTTCTTATTTCACATGCAAACCTTTCTCATTAAATGAGAAGAACATACACAACAGGCATGAGATACACCATTAAATGTCAACATTTTTAAGTTTTCATAACATAATGCTTGGATTAATATGAATGGTACAAAACAGGAGGAACACGTAGTGCAGGTATGGTGGTGCTATCAGACAGCAACCAAATGTCCTGCATATCATCTCCCATGGTGGCAAGACAACAGCTGGGCAGTTGTATTGATGTATGGCTTATTTTCTATCCAGTTTCATGCTAAATTGCTGAAATAAACCTGTTCATAACACTGGACCCCCTCCACCCTATTAACCGCTGATAATACAGGCAAACTAGAAGTTAGTTTAGAAATAGTCTTGATTAATTAAATTGTTTTTTTTTGTATTGCTCAGGGGTATATTGTGAGCTTACAGCAATGCAGTACCAGTCACCAGTTCGGACTCTCTAGATGCTGACCAGCTTGCTGTCTGGCGTGGGACGTTACGCTGATGTCTTGGTGTACTCCTCCTCAGACACAGTTGTGTGGTGGAGACAGTGTTTGTGCTTACACCAGCCTGGGTGGGGTGGGAAACTTATAGAATCAAAACAAGTAGAACAGTCGTCTTCTACTTAGAGCAGCGATTTTAATGCAGTATTCACCTTAAAAATTAAAATTCCATCACAATTACTACCATGTCAAACACTCACCACCAGATTACCTAGAGACCTTAGGCTACTAAACTGTTGAAAGGTGTTGCCATTTGTAACTCCAAAACCAGAATTCAGTATTCATCCATTTCTCACAGTTTAAGCTTCTCAGATTCAAACAAATACAACAAAGATCAGTACTTCCCTCTTCTTTTATCTTCTATAGTTTAACCTGTAACAAAGCTCTGGGTGCTTGTGTAGCTATGGAATACTTATAATAATACTGCATGTTTTAATGACATTTTATGCTCCTGTTTGATCCTGTGAAAACACATTCTGTTAGCTAACTTGCTGTGTGTTTGCTAGTGCCACAAACAGACATTCAGGCTTCGTTTAAAGTGATTTATCTACCTGTGAGCAGACAAAGGGATGAGTTTCCACATTAGCTCTCTCCAGCCATGCCAGCAGCTTTGTGAAGCACAGCAGTCGTTCATGCTTAATGCCTACTTCTGCAGTGCTAACAATGAAATGCTAACATGCAGCTGTTGCACACCTTTCTGACATTGGATAGAAGTCTCTGTCAGCCATTTCCTGTAACTTTCTCATCAGCACTGATTCAACATTCACACATGAAAACAATGCATGTATGTGTTTATGTTTTCAAATGATATTGCGTGTCAACCTGCCCCCTGTCATGACTGGCTTTTCAATCCACCTTTGGACTCAGATGCAAAGCAGGCAGACAGATTCTTCACTTTAAAGTAAAGCTTTAATGGCATTCAGGACAAAATGTTGAACGATAGGCAGGTTTGGTCAACAGGTAACAAACTAGGCTGAGCAGGCTAACAGCAGGTAAGTAACTTGTGGTTCCACTCTTGCAGGTGATGTACAATGAAGCCTTCAGGTAAGTGCTTGATTAACTTTTTCCTGGCAGCAACAAGGTAACTTCAGGTAAGCATACAGTATACAGTCTGGCTGGGTGTGGAGACAACTCACGTAAGTGTTCAGGAAAGCAGGGCTCAGAGGTAACTAAACACAATAGAAATGGTAAGGCAGGACTCGGGTTGAGTGTGTGGTTCAGACAGGTCAGGCATGAAGAAAACACAGCTCATTCAAACAAACAGTGTCACAGCTGTCACTTCAGTGACAATTTGGTGCAAGGACAGAGACAGTTCAGAGCTGGGTGGACAGAGAGAAGGCTCACGGGGCAGGCAGGGCACAGGCCACTGACCAAACCAGGGAATTCAATCAAACTTCATATACAAATGGGACAGAGAGTTGAGGAACAGACAGGACTGGAGTCAAGAGACGAAGGCAAGTCCGCAATGAGACAGGGAAGCTGGCTGGAGAGCCTCTAGAGGTGTGTCTAGGCTAACAGTCTGTTGATGAATAAATGCTGGTGGCTGGCTTTTGTGCTAGCTGGCTGATGAGATGAAGAGCAGGTGAATGAGGGTGGAGCAGGGAGAGGCAGATAGGAATAGTGGGAAGATGCAAGGCATGCAAGCAGGAGACAACAACATGAGGAATGCAGACGTAAACCAAAAACAGAAAAAACAGACCATATCATGTTTATTCTCTTTTTAAGTATATGGAGAGTGATGGGAGTGTCATAATTTTGCAGGTATTTTGAGCATAAACCATAGTTATGAGAACCTTCATACATTTTTATTGTGATGATAAAGATGTCTCTCAGGTTAAATCTTTTAATTGAAAACAACTACAGTTACTGTTGATTTTAAACCTAATCAAGCCTGACTTTAGTGATGTTTTCTACTGCTGTCAGCTGTGCCACAATAGTTGGCTGAGTAGCAGTTCTGTATGTCCTTTCTATCCTCTTCAGTTCTAGCGTGAATGTGTTGGACCCATCCACAGAGTGTCAGTTTGACCTCAAGAGTAGGAGATCAGTGTCTGGAGCCCTGCCATCACACCACTCACTCCCGGTCTGCTCTCAGTGCAGCCTCCAGCCACAGCTTCATGCTTACACCCCACAGACATTTCACTTGCCTCTTAGTAACAAACGCTCCACTGTGCTCAAAACAGGCCCAGACTCTGTTTGTGTCATTATCTGTTACCTTGTTTTGTGTCCAGTGCAGTTGTAGTTCTACGGTATTTCTGCACATTTTCAAATATGCAGTAGCTAATGATGACTGATACCATCAAGACAGCACAAGCTTTCATGAAGCTATGCAACTTGTCCTCCTTGTATTTTACTCATTGGTTTGACAAATTAAAACCTTTCAAAACCTCTCAAAATAGCCTTGTGATTAACACTGTACTATTTTAGCTAATCCAATGATTCTGCAAAAGGTCATTTTTCTCTTTATGTTATAGTACTGTAAGATTTAAATATGACATTTGAATCCATCCTAGCAACCTAATCAAGAGTGGGTGGGACTTTGGATCAGACCTCACCTAGTTTGTAACTTATCTAAAGGGATATTTTCCTCTATTTCTTGGAAACTGTGTGTCTACTGGGAAGTTGTCAGTATGTACAGTCCCTTGCAGGTCAATGCTTTGTTTATCTGACAACTTAAGTTGTGTTACCATTATACAGTCATACCTATCACTGTGCCTTGAAATCCTGTGAAGTCACTAGATTCATGTATTAATATTAGATCAGATTAGATCATATTATATTAGATTAGATTCAACTTTATTGTCATTACACATTTACAAGTGCAAGGCAATAAAATATAGTTTAGCATCTAACCAGAAGTGCAATAACAGCAGTGCAGAGTGTGCAGTATCAACAGTCTGTATAGTCTAATAATTTACCGATAGATATGTACAACTGATAATTACAGTAAGTTATATAAGGTAATATACATTATACATCAGACTTTATGGATTTAAATTACAGGTAATGAATAAAGTACATTAAACTTATAAAACACTAGTGAAATGAGATGAAATGGAATGAAACAGTGCAGAATAAGAAGATAATAAGTTACATGAGTTAACAGTTCAATGGATGTAAATAGTGCAAAGATAAATATAAATATACAGTATCTGCATATGCACAGTACAGTGTGCAAATGAATAACAGAGCAGTATCCTGTGAGTATGTACAAATTAACAAATTGCATTAGTCCTGGGAAGAAAGATGAGAAGGGGTGAAGTGTGTGTAGTGGTATAGAAGAAGGCAGTGGGGGCTCAACGGGAGACAGAGTTCAGTAAGGAGACAGCTGTGGGGAAGAAGCTGTTCCTGAGTCGGCTGGTCTTGGTCCTGCTGTGGCAAAAATTATCTTATTAAAGATTGGTGAGTGTGATACCAAATCTGAATGTTCTTGCGCATTTATTCTCTGCAGGGAAGGGGCAGTCTCCGTACAGAGCGCTAACAGTAATAGTCTGCAGAGAGAGGCTCCTAGTATGAAGGGCTACATCTCTTCTTATACACAGACATACAAATGCAGGAAACAGATGCTTAAGTAGATACAAAACAGGATACAAGTTATCTGGTTCAGCATTCACACAAAGGTATGTTTGTCTCTACAACACACTGACACAGTAAACTGTCTAGTTTCACAAGCACACGAATAACTGCATAGAATATCTACATAGCAACAGTCAATACACCAAAAAGGGTGCTGATATAAATTTCCCATTACAGTCTGGAGGCTCCTGAAGTGCCTCCCAGAGGGTAGGAGGTCAAACAGTTTGTGAGCAGGCTGAGAGGAGTCCTTGAAAATGCTGTGAGCATGTTGGAGACAGTGTTCCCTGTGGACACCCTCAGTGACTGGAAGTGGAGTCCCTGTGATGCGTTGGGCAGTTTTCACCACCCACTGCAACGCCTTGTGGTTGGAGACAGAGCAGTTTCCATACCAGACTGTGATACAGCTGGTCAGGATGCTCTCAGTGGCACAGCGGTAGAAATTCACCAGGATGGCTGAAGACAGGTGGTTCTTCTTCAGTGTCCTCAGGAAGAAGAGGCACTGGTGACCTTCTTAACCAGGCTGCAGGTGTTGATGGTCCAGGATAGATCCTCTGAAATGTGGATCCCCAGGAATTTGAAACTGGAGACACGTTCAACAACCATCCCATTAATGTGGATTGTGTGTGCCTCCTTTCTACCTCCTGTAGTCCACAATGAGCTCCTTGGTCTTGTTAGTGTTAAGGAGCAGGTTATTGTCAGTGAACCATACAGCCAGGTGCTGTACCTCCTCCCTATAGGCCGACTCGTTGTAGTTGATGAGGCCAATCACTGTGATGTTGTCTGCAAACTTGATGATGGTGTTGAAGCCATGCACAGGCCTGCAATCGTGTGTGAAAAGGGAGTAGAAGAATGGGCTCAGCACACAGCCCTGTGGTACGCCGGTGTTGAGGATGATGGTGGTATTTGGCCTTCTTGATGCCCCTCCTCAGGTTGGCCCTGGATAAGCTGTAGGCCTGTGCATTACCAGATCTGAAGGCAGAGTTGTGGGGCCTTCAGCACGAGCCGCACGTCCTTGTTCATCCATGGCTTCTGATTTGGGTATGTGGTGATTTGTTTCTGAGATGTGACACTGCCACTGACAGTGTTAAAGTAGAAGAAGCTTTATTTATTGTTAATGTAACATTGTGACATATACAACGAAATTATGTTTGGAGCTGGGGGGGGGGAAGGGGGGGTTCAGTGTCTTGCCCAAGGATACTTTGGTGCGGTGAAACCTGTCCTGTAGTACAGAGTTTGTCCCCTCTGGCCTATATGAGATGTCCTGCAACTTCCTGTAGCTTAGAAATTACAAAACTGAATTTTTTGTTATTGCAATTCAGTCTCTTTCCCCAGAAAGTACATCATAAGCCAGAAATCTGGGGGTTATTGTTTTACCCCTATCTCCCTATTAGATTAACTTCAGTGCCACTTCAACCTAAAATTTGTATTGTGCACTAATACTGTGTTCTTGGATGTTTTCAAAAAAATGATTTGCCATTATGGGAAATATGCATATTCACTTTTTTTCCTGCTGAGATTTAAATAAGAAAATTGATTAATTCGTTATTTAATTAATGAGCTCTGATTTTTGTTTGTTTATTATAAGGCTGAAGCCAGCAGCCACTAAGCTTGGCTTAGCATTAAGACTGGAAATAGCTAGCCTGGCTGTGTCCAAAGGCAGCCAAATTCACTGAGCATGTTATAGCTCATTTTTAATTTGCACAAAAATGAAAACCAATATGTTGAGAACTTATGAAGGGGGCTAAGTTTTGGCCAGGAACAGTGACTTCTTGGAGTTTTGTTGCCACTGTGTGGTTGCCAGGCAGCTAGTGGAGACTCCTGGAGATCACTGCGCCTACCCAAGAAATAGTCCTACACCCTGTCAGGGTTGCCCAGCTGCACCTGCCTCTCTCACCTCCCTCACTTGGTTTCTCTTTTTCAGCCCCTGATTACACCACCTGTCACACCTGCTCCACATCCCTTGATTGTCACCAGCTGCACTTTCTGTACATTATCATTCCAAGTCAACTATCCTCCTTATGACCCTCCTTCACCTTTGACCTCTCATCTGACAGCCTTCATTGGCACTGTAACATGAAGGCAAGCAAATCTAACAAGAAGTTCTGCCTCATCGAGCTTCTGCCCTTACTTATACCCTGCTCACCTATCATTCCCTTGCCAGTTCGTTCTACTTTTCTCAGGCCCTCTCTGTTGCATTTGTGTTTTACCCTTCTCCTTTTTGTTGTTTTTATATATTTGGACTCCCTGCTGCTGCTCTCCTCCCATGCTGTTCTTCTTCCTCCATGAACTACTCCATCCACTCAACCTTTCCAGTCTGCCCCGGTCAGGTTGATGCACAGTCACCAGTCACCATCAGTACAAACCCCTACTTTCTGTCTCCTCAGTAACCTTCGTTTTCCACCGACCAGCTCAGGAGTGACCCCAGCAACGCAGCTCGACCTACTCCATCCATCTCATCATTGTACTGCTATCTGCTGCTGATCGACACCTGGTTATCCAGTTCATCTCCGCCTGCCTTTTCTTACCATTCACTGCACTGTATATAATAAATCACTGCTTGCACTGAAGTCGCAGATCTGGGTCCACCTTTCTTTTTGCTCACTCACTCTCCCGTGTACGAGCAAACATAACACACACAGTCCCACCATGAGGCCTCAGCATATTGTTTGTGCACTTCTTCCTGTGTTCAGCAAGCACACAGCCATGAGTGGTATCCATCTTCTCATCTAACTCTGGCAAGAAAGTGAATAAGCACAGATTACAAAATATTTAACACTGTTAACTATGTAAACCTCAATATAATAATAATAATAATAAAACCATTGATCCCGTGTGGGGGAAATTCAGCAGGGCAAAATATCAATAAAAGTAATAAAAATAGAAATTAGAATATAGTAATGTGTATAATAGAACAGCAGTAATATTAATAGATAAGTATAATAGCCTAATAATAAAGAGTATGTACAAATTAAGATAGAAAATCATTGTGGACTGACTATTGTATGTAAGACATTTGTGCAAAGTGTGTCATTAAACTGACCACTGTCTTTAAGCTGTGCAATTAGTCAGAATTAATAATTCTGTAACTACTGAGCTACATGCTGGGAGCAGTGACAGTGTAGACCAGGGGTGCCCTCACTTTTTCACCTTGTGAGCTACTTTTCAAATGACCAAGTCAAAATGATCAACTACAGTTAAAATACTAAACATATATTTATTTATGTATATATGGAGTATACCTTATGTAAACACAATATATGTTGGCGCACCTTGCATAATGAACCTTAAGGCACACTACAGTTAAGTACTTTTTGGTCATTTTGTCGGTCACTCTGATGACGTGCACTGAATGGAATCAGCCAGGGCTGCATGGTCCGGACAGTGGCTGCTGGTAGCCAGCCTCAAGCAGACTTCCAAATGGTCATCAGTCATGGTGGAGCGGTATTTGGACTTAATAACCTCCGTGTGAGAAAATGCTGACTCACATAATAAATAAGTAGAGCCAAATAATGCAGTCAATGGCACATTTCTTCATGTTTGGGTACTTTTCCTCTGTAAGTTCCAAAACGGTCCATTAGCCCTGGACTTCAGCTGAATGTCAGTCTGTAGTGTTGATATCTCATCCTCCACTCCAGACCAGTTCAGGTGAAACAGCGTTGCAATTTTTGATGCAAGTGAATCAACCTCAATATCTTCCCTAAATGGGTAGCACATAAATGTAGAGACTGGCTTGAGTGAGGCAACGTCTTGAAAGTGTTTGTCAAACTCTGACCGACAATTGTCAATCTGCTTTGTGTAGCGCACAATGTCAAGTTGCAGACATGCTTTCCGTTGCGTCTCCAGCTCTGATGCGAGGTTTTGGAAGTTCCGCAAAATGTTGCATTTTTCGTTTGCATTCATTTACAAAAGCATTAACTAAGCTCATTATATTGACATGAGATCTACTGACACTATCTTTGCGATAGACGTATTGGGCAGCCCTGGTGTAGACTGATGACAGCAAGGACAAAGGACCTGTGGGTGGAGCAGCCAGGTGCTGCTCAGGGCAATCAGGGTGTCCTGAAAGGGTTGTCCATAATTCACAATTAAATCTTAGTTAATGCATGTGTAAAAATGCCAGCCACATTTTTATGTCCCTCAAACAAACAGTGACTGTAGTGAAGTACCTCTCCTAGATCTTAAAGGTAAATAAATCGGAATGTCATCTGCATAACAATGGAAAGAGAACAAATATTTCTCCAGGAAAGACCCCAGTGGGCGCATATACAATGTGAAAAGAGGTTGGCCAAGAAATGATAGGTCACTTTTGGATGTTTGAGAATAAAACTACTTCTTGTACTCTCTGTTCCCCCATGTCCTTAATAACTCTGCATTGAGCTTGTTAGCAGTGGAGTGGTTGTACAGCCTGTTCCAAATAGCCAGTGGACAAGCACAGAAATTTGCTTAAGTGGGAAAAAATGTACCCCATTGTACCTACATTCTTTGCACAGCCATACTTTGGTGATTTATGTGAATAAACTTTGGCTGTTCTGTGACAGTACAAACTAAACAGACCACAAAGGGGAAAGAGAGCTAAAATAGATGTGTCAATCTTTCAGACAGAATACTTTCTTGCAGGTAGACAGGGAGACAGCTTGTCTTTTTCCTGCAGCAAGAACTGACAAGTACCAGAATTTGGTCTGAATCCATGGCACTGTGAATAAAGGTTGTGTAAAATAGCACATTTGTCTATTCCAGTTGTAAGAATGTACTATGGTGATTATTCATTCAGGTGGGAAGTTCTATCTGTCTCTATTTTTTTTGCTTAGAGCTAAAACCACTGTATCAGTCACAGACACGTGGTTTGCAAACACCTACCCTTTTACCTTCTGACTTGATATGTGTCCTTTTTGCAGGACAGTAACCCCCTCCGACCTGCTCACAGCATTTCTCTTTTAGGTTTTAATCATTTTTCATTGTGGTTCATTGCATAACATTTCAAGTAAAAGCCTGCTGTAACTATGCCTGACAACAGCAATAATAACTATTAGGTTATGAATTATTATTAAAGGCTTATGTTAGGCTATAGCTTATATGCTTGCATCAACAAAGAACTGTGCAAATAATGTGATTCATGCACTGTTTACATGACTGTTTATATTGAGCGTAGCAAAATCTTTAAGTTGTAGCCCAATAAATGATCTGTTCTTACTACTGTGACAAGATTTACTGGTAGTTGTTGGCAAAACAACTGTCATGTCAATACAGTAATCCAGGGCATTACAAGTTCACCTTTGAAAGTTGAACCATTCATCTCATTTTATTATTCATGTAATTACATGTTAATATTTTGTCTCACATATTATAGTCTTAACATTTACATGCAAATGCAAAGATGTGCTACTGTCAGTAACGTTTTTTGTAAATAAATAATTGTTGGTGAGAGCACCTGCCCCCCAGAATCTCTGTGCATGGCCCCTATCAGTCACTCAACTCAGGTTCATTCTCCTGCCAAGGTATCCTTGTGCACTGAATGGCCAGCTTCAGGGCAATATCAATAATACACTACTGACATTGTTGCCACTTTGTCATTCTTTATAGGAGTCAAACCAAAACAGACATACACCCACGTCATACTTTAATTATCATATTTCTCTTGCATAGTTTTCATTGCGGTGATAATACGTCAGTTTTTATGTCAATTTCCCTCTTTCGCTCCCATGTTCTGCAGTAGCAGGCAGCTCATCCCACTCAGCAAGCACGACTTCTACTCCCGCTCTCGTTTGGAAACGGAAAAAAAAGAAAAATAACTCGTCCTCTCGCGATAGTAGCTCAGTTATACAGCCGCCATATTCTGTGACAGTATTTTGATTCGTATCTGCTGGAAGTGAGGAAAAACAGAAAAGTGACGGGTTGTTGAGGGGAGGGGGGGCTGAAGAAGAGGACCTGTCAAAAAGGAATTCCCGAGTCTCTGTCAAACGGCAGAGGGTTGAAGCTCGGTATCCCTCCCCTAACGTTATTTCGAGGACGCACAAGGCCCCGGGCCTCGGTGCAGTTGACTCTACGTCTCCCTGGTATTATCTGGACCCCTCTCGGCTTCTCCTTTCCCAGCTCCGCGGCCCTCTGGAGGTTCTGCGGCGGTCTCGGGTGTTGAAGGCCGCCCGGGGAGCGGCGACGGCGGCAACGGAGACGGGAAGGCAAGTTACATTTAGTCAGGCTTTTGCCAGTTAGCCACAGTCTGAAAAGCAAAGCAAAGCATGATATGCGTTATGCATAAATGGATAAGCATTTCAGCGTCTGGTGCGACATAAGCTTTTGTTTACGACCCGTTGTGTTTGAAAGAAAATGGAGATAAAAAGATTTTCATATGTTGGAAAACTGTCTCCAGCAAACAGCTAGCTAATTGAGCTAACTTTTGGTGTCTGGAGGCTGTCCTCGTCTCAGTCGAGTTAGCAAATCAATTTGTAAAGTTTAAAACACATTCATTAGCTTCTCTCTTAAGCCTCTTTCATGTTAATATCTGTAGATAGCTACTATGGGTTTTTAAAATCCTAGCATACCTTGGCTGACGCTACATGTTTTGTAGCCCATGTTAGGCTAATTTTTCCACTGAGCTCTCCGCTGAAACGTTGTAAGATTAGTAGTAGATGGAAATAGTATATTACAGAACTGTAAATATGCTGTAGTTCATACACGAAGCATTTTATCTCTAGCATACTCTTAAAATAAAGCTATTACACCTCATTGTTTATCCCTTTGCTAAAGCAGTAAAACTTTTTGTGACATGGAAAGTTTGTCTAGCTGACTAGCCAGTTTGGTACAGTTGTATGTAGGCTTCCATATTTGTGGGAATTTGTCACACAAAGAAGTTAATGCCTTTTCTTAAGCTCAGCTTGGATGTAGCCTATCTTTTTCATAGTAACATAATGCAAATAGAGCATCAGAGGTCTAAACACTGACTAGTGTTAGTGTTACACAACTGCAGCCAAGTTCCATTAAAACATACACAAAATTCAAGATAGTGTGTTTGGTTGTTTTAATAACTGAGTTGATAAGGGAGTCACTTCACCAGTTTGGTAACTGTGTTTTTGACATTGTGTCCCCCGTGGATCAGTTGTTCTGGTTTGTGGCAGCTGTGAATTAAAACCGATAAAGGAGGCTGTTGTGTTTGTATTCTTCGCACACTTAACATTCGAGATGTTTAGCCAGAGATAACTCAGGCGGGCTTGATCCAGTCTTTTCTTTCTGTTTTGTTTAAGCTTGTGAAGCCACTAAAGGTGCCAGGATGAGTTGGGAGGCACAGGTTGCAACATTTGGCCAATTTTGAAAGTTGCTGGAGGCATAGAAGTTGTTTCAAAGTTTTGATGGAACATGAGTGAGTAATTTTAAAAATCTGTTAAGATGTTCACAGTTCTTTCTGGTTTTCTCATTTATGTTGGGTATTTTCATACAGTCCAAATTGTATTTAATCATGATCATTGCAACCACATGACACAAATATTGCTGTTTGACATTGATAGGTTTTTCTTTTTATTTAATGTGTAATTGTAGAGCCTCTTTTAAATCTTCATGGTGTTTGCCCATGTGTGGTGGTCTATTTAGTCCATGACAGCCCCTTCTGAATGATTTGAAGGTGCTTTTCTTCATGTTGTATCACTTTGGCTAGTCAAACACCAGCCACCAGTCAAAGGATGGAAATATTGGTTGTGGCTGAAAAGTCTGTCTCTACCAGCCAGTTGGGCAGCTAACACTGCTAGTTAAGAAATAGAATTGCCCTTTGAAGTCTCAAGTCTACTTTGTGATGTAAAGTTAGAATTTTTTTATTTACTCTGTTATAGTTCATACATGTAAAGTGCAACCTACCTGTATTTTTATAAGCCAGGCTTCTAGTTTTACTCGCTACTCTCAGGCTTTTCTGCTTGAGTTTATTCACAACTGTAACAAACTCACAATCTCTCTTCTCTCTGCCTCCAGTGTACTGTCATAGTCAGGCTGTAAGAGTGTACATCATTCATTAGCAGCTTGTGCCTGTCTTGACTTGCAGTCAACATTGCACTTCCTGACCAATAAGCTGCCATGACCAACTGTTTATAGGTGCAGACCCCTAACTGAAAACATGTGTGCCTGTAGCTGGGCAAATATGTTGCTAGGAGGCCTTGTTGATTTGCCACTCTTTGAATGTATACTCAGAGCCTGGATGTAACTGCTAATTCGGGATTTTGGTGGGGACCACGAGCTTCTACAGAAAGGCAAGCTGCTAACTGCATTGGCAGGGTGTCATCATGCACATGCTAAGAGGCTAAATCAACATGGCTAAATGAATGCAGATTACAGACATAAATGTGGATTGTGCTGTCTGGATTGCCTCAATGCTGGTTGATAGAGGCAAGGAATTAGGCTTACTTGTTGTATTTGCAATAAACAAACAGGACTAACACTTGTGTTTGGGAAATTTTACAACAAGCTAAGGTTTTGGCATGTTGTTGCGAAGCCAGTGCTAATACTTAAATCTTCTTTCCTGAAAAACCTGTTTCCTGATTTATCATTTGCAGTTTGCACAACAACTTATCACCACAGAGCAAAAGGTGGGGGGTGTAGTTTTGCCTCTCTCACAAGGGGAAGGATAATCACTGAATATGAGCGTGTTTGGATGGAGTTCAAATGCTTGTTGTTTGGATCAACTGTGCAGAGTCGATTTAACCAGGAAACAATATTGGCTCAGCTTTCTCTTTATTTGTCAGAACACACTCTGTAAGAGGCTGCAAACTCTGTGAACTTGTGTATAACTTGCATACAATGTTCCCTCAGGCAGCTCTTAGTGATCCAGCCACACAGTTTATTATTCAGTATGTGATTTCTTCAAAAAAAGGTGTCAGGTGAAGACCTATAATACCAAATGGGAATCAACTAGTGGAAGGGAAGGACCCATCACATTATGCTGTTGCTGCAGACTCAGGAAGAGGGCTTGATGTTAACCCTCCCCCACTCCAGTGTGTGGTTGTCAGAGAGGCTCTTGGAGCCCCCTCCCCCTCTCAAGTTCTCCGGACTTCTCCACTTAAATGGAGTAGTCCATTACACATGCTGTTCATGGTCCTTTCCCGTTTAAGGGATGACACTGTACAGTCCACCATACTTTTAGGAGTCACTTGCTGCGTGCTTGTTTGTTTGTTTGTTTGTTTTTTGCTTTGTGCATTTTGTCAGGATTGTCACTTTTGCAACGGCTTTGTAAAATGTCTAAATTGTGACAGCACTTGCACAAGATAATTTGAGCTTTGCAGCAGTTTGTAGTTGTGCATGATTAGGTTTGCATTTGATGACACATTTGCATTGGATGACATTTTTTATGTGGTTTTTGGAGGCAGAAGAAAATACTTGGTGATCTGATAAAGCCACTGCCTGGACAATGTTAGGTATTTTTTTAGTCAGATAGATATTGGTTAGATACTTGTTGTATTAGAAGTGTTTAGTGGAGATAGGATGTCTAGTTTAAACGCTTAGTCATTGTCATGAGATTTTAGCAGGGTGTACGTGGGCAAGGATAACTAGATAGAAAAGTTTGACTGTCAGCAGACAGGATGATTATTGCTGTTATTATTATGATATGTTTAGCCGTAATCTTAATCATAATATCTTCCTAGGCTTAATGTCCGGACATGTCCCTGAATGTCCTGTATGTTCTTAGATACACACCACATAATCAACACTCATACACATTGATTTTCTCCATGTTTTGACTACTGCTACGGTCAGCTGTGAAGCTGGCATGTCAGGTGACGCCATGGTTTAATGTCCCTGTGTAGAATGGGGGTTAGCCCAAACCAGATATAATGTACAGGCCTGTTGGGTTCGGGGTCTTTTTCATTCTTCATCTGCCTGCGCGCAGTATTGGAGGTGGAAGATACCTGGACGTGTAATGTTAATTTTACCTGTGATCCTTTGAATAAACCAGCACGGTTTTTTGTATCCACTTGGACCGCCTCGTCTCTCTGAGTTCCTGGTTAAGAGAACTGGGAAAATAGCTTTCAACAAATTAAATTACCGATTTACACATCCATCAGACAGTGCATAAGCTTTCATTTGGCGTTGAGCTTCTGGTCACCTAATAGTCTGTTATTACCTCTGCTGACGGTGGGGGTTAGGTTTTTCTGGTGTTAACAGCATAACTCAAAGAGTAGTGTTAGACTTTGGTTCTTCTTACCATTGCTAACTCTGAGAGAGGAGACAGTCCAAGTAACTTCAAAACAGTGCTGATTTATTCAAAGGATCACAGGTAAAATTAACATTACACGCTCAGGTATCTTGCACCTCCAA
>NW_018128022.1:436437-445754 GCF_001952655.1 Monopterus albus | reverse complement strand
ATCCCTTGGATCCTTCGTACGGCATCTTTCTGAGCTTCCAAAGCTCTGACCTCTTAGGTCTTCAGTACTGCTTGGCGGTGAGCTTCCAAAGCTCCAACCCCATAGGACTTCAATGTCCCTTATAGCTCCTTGAGCTAGCTGGCCATGTTTGTTTCCTCACTTGTGAAGTGTATGTGAGCTTGATTCAATAACTGCTGTAAGTTTTGGGTCCTTTTGTGCAGACAATGTAAATGCTTTAGAGTCCAAAAATGCTTTTACCGCGTGCATTGTGTGTACGACCGTCTGATAGCCCATTGTGATGTGTGCAGTTTTCAATATTGCTCGGCCAATTGCCGCAACATGCCTCACACAAGTTGGACAAAATAATAATGATATCAGTGAATAGCCTTCCAAATGCCAGCAGTAGGTTTTCATGGTCAAGCAATAATATATGAGGTTCAAACTATCATGCGAATATTGCTTTTGTGGCATTATGGGGAAAAAGACTTGCCCCTTGGGAGAGGTTGCACTCTCTCAGTGCTGTTTAGTTAACTTTTTTTTTTAAGCTGTGATTTGGTCTTAAGTCCTGTCAGCAATATCTGGGTGTTTAGTTGGTACATGCTTGTCCAACTAGTCATTAACTTCATCTGCCTACTAAGGGCTACTTGGCAGGTAGCTTACATTTGCTATATTATGTCTTGTTTGCTGAAAGCATCTGCCTGTTGCTGGAAATGTGGTTGAGGAGATCAGTGACACTGAACTATGCAGTGAATTTACATATAGTAAACTGTTATTGTTGATTTATGTAGTTACTTACATTAATAAGACAAAGAATGAATGCCCATCACAAGTAAGAATATAACCAAGGGTTTTCATAGCCACACAGTTCTAATACTGTTCTCAAAGGTTATTGAACTACTTTAGCCATTCATAGGTCCTACTTTTATTAAGTAGATGTGGGCAGTGAAGTTAGATGAGATTAGGCCATGTTTCATGAAAGTGTAGTGTTAAATCATCAGTTATGTCCGTTCCGAACTGTTAATGCTCCATTTTTATTTATTTTTTTCATTGTCATTGTAACATTGTGACATTTACAAAGAAATTTTGTTTGGAGCCGAGGGCCCTGAGCCGCTGTGTGCATATGCACCGCCATCATGGGCAACTTGGTCCGTTCAGTGTCTTGCCCAATGACACTACGACATGTGGACAGCAGGCAGAGAGATTCGAACCTTCTGGTTGGGAGACCAGCAGCTTGTCTTGACTGTTGATAAGGCGAGCAGGACAGCGGCCAGACAAAGAATCTTTACCAGGCTGACCAACAACACAAGTGTACTTGACAAAAATTGTCTTCATATAAGATCAGGAAGAAATTTTTTTTTGTTGCCTATGGATTAGATTTTATTGATACCTCCCCGCCTGCTCGTTAGAGAGGGTGAAACTATAAGCGAAACTCAAGCAGCCTGATCAGTCGTAATAGATACCAGTAGAAATGGAAAACTATGGGATTTGTATGATTTTTAAACAGCTGAACATGGAGATTATGCTTCACTAAATGTGACAGAGGGAAATAAAAAATAGCCATGAAGTGTTAAAAACGTGATGGTCCTTTTGTGAGAAACGTCTCACAGATTCAGTGTTAATAGACACATTTGATATAATGGATTTCTATCTGCAGTGTGAGCCGGGTGTGGACATGTATTGAAAACGTTTCCAAAAACTAGTTCAGTGTGTTTTCCTAGTAAGAGGCGTCTGCTTTGTGCCTTGTTTATTGGTGGGGCTGGAGGTTGTGTTGGCAATGGCTGCCCTGACACATGAATGGTAGGGGAGGGGAAACACTGCAGTGTTATTGCTACAGCTTACAACCCTGACTCATCATCAAACAGAACAGGACAGCTTTGTGGTGCAAGGCTTTCTTTATTTTCTGCTTTCTTCAGTTGGTCTTAGTGGGAAAGAATAAGAAGTAATCAATGTAGAAGGTGCATATTAGTGCTTTTATGAGGGGTTTCAAAGCATACTTTAGCGAGTACTGGAGTTGACCAATGAATAGAGCCAAAAATGACAGAGCATGCAGCGAAGTAGTGATATTCTTCTTTTTCTCATTCTGTGGATTTTGCTGGCAGTTGGCGACCAGCTACGAAATGGTGTAGTGATATTGAAGAAAATAATTAAATTGAATGACTGAATTATTTTAGAGGCAATAAAGTTAATAAAAATAAATAAAATGGTAAAATGATGCATTAGTTAAAAATGCAAATAGCGATATAATCAACAGAACACAGCATCACATCACACAACTGCAAAACTGTGAACAGAGTAAGAGAAATAGCCTAGATCTCCCATGTGAATAATATTTGATTAAAATAAATGGTAATAGTAGCCAGGCCTTTTAAGGTGTAAACGGCTTAAAAAAATAGAATTTTCCACCACTGAGAGTGCTGCAACGAAACCACCTCCTTTGCTCTCTGCTTAATAACCAAAAACTCTTGACAAAATGAAATGGAAACTTGTAGCCTATTGATTTTTGTTCAGAACCAGCAACATGTCTACTAAGGCTGGACCCAAATTCATTCATTGGGTAGGTAATTGCTTTTCAATTTTAGCATTTGAATATATGAGACTGCACTAACATTTACTCAACTGAGAGTCTGGCCAGTGCCCTCCTCACATCTAGGGCTGGACCCATAATATTCAACTCCTCGGATATTTGTTCATTGGGTAGGTTATCGGTTTTTAAGTGTAATATTCGTGTCGGACCTCTTGAAGCTGTGACATGCTTTTGAGACTGTGCACAAATCTCTGCATAACTTTAAGCTTGTCTTGACTGTTGATAAGGCCAGTTTTGTGTGTTTTGCAAATTTTAAAAAGAAACTAATGGATGTTATTGTAAATTAAGTCAAAACTATTGGTATGTTTTTTCCTATAAGTAACTTGTATTTTTATAACCTCCATATTCAGCGACTTGTTAAAAAAAGGTTATATTCAGTATTTATTTTTGAAAGAACGCTCTTAGTTCTAAAGCGGCTTTTTTCTGCTGTGTTCTTTCTTTTGCTTGACTATGGAGGTGCAGTCAACCCCGCACTACCTGTAATCCTTAGGCATTGTATATCAAATGTCTAAGATTTATTACAAATAGTAAGGCACACAGTTTTTATTGTAGCCGGTCAGCTGGCCACTTGTTCACAGCAGCTCAGTAAAATTACATGTGCTGTGTGACTGTATAAACACTTATTCTGGTTTTGGGATGAACAGCAGCAGAAGATGCAACAGTTCTGTAAGTTTGTGCAAGTGAGATTGTTTTTTTTTTTTTTTTTTTTTTTTGTAAGCATGGCTAAAGACTGTTGTTTTTGGCCCAAACAGAATATAAGCACCTCTCTGCTCCACAGCCTTCTGTATGCGTTTGTGAGCAGCTCATCCCTCCCATTCCTCTTCTAGAGAAGTGCAGTAGAGACCCCAGGTTAAGAACTGGGGCAGCAGATTAAAAGTAAAAAATGATCAGCATTTTATTGGCTTTATTTTAGCTGGTAATGATACTTTGTTTCAAATGCTTTTATTTTGAAACATTAGTGGAATAGGAGGTCACAGCCTCACAGGCTGCTCATATCTTTTCAAAATGCAGTTCTTCGGGATTTGAAATCACAGCTGCATAATTTGTTATTTTATTACATAAAAAAAACAAAAACAAAGCAATGTTCACAAATACTGTCAGCACTGTCTCGACTCACATTTGCATAGGCACACACATGAAAGCCTGGGACTGGCCCTGAACAGACAAAGTGAAGATAAAACATTGTTAAAATGAGATAAAATGCATAAAATGAAAATGAGAACAAACAAAATAAAAGGTCTGAAACAGAAATCTAGCAGGTACAGTGCAGAAAGTACATCATAGAAACCAGTCAAAGGCAAAAGAAAGAGTTTTCAATGGAGACTTGAAAGTGGGAGAGTTGGGGAATATCTAAGGTCCTCAGGAGGCTGGTTCCATCTGTGTGCAGCATAGTAGCTGAAAGCAGCTTCACCCTGTTTCGTTCTGACCTGAGGTTCTACCAGCTGACTCAGAGCCCTGCTGTGTTTGGAGTCTTCAGGGAGATCAGACATGTATTTTGGCCCCATACCACGGAGTGATTTATCAACTAGCAGAAGTACATACACCTGTTTAGTTTATCCGTTCATAAATGAAATCCAAATCATACAACTTATGAATTGCAGTGCAATGTAATACATATGCAATAGAATAACACGAGGTGAGCTCATTAATTGTGATAGTTATTTTATTTTTTGTGAAGTTAATATTAATCATGAAAACATTGTGGAAGCTACTTGTTTTCAGTAAGAGTTTGTTGCATTGATGGGTGCAAGAGAATCTGATAAAACCAGTGCAAAAACTTTCCCTTGTCAGTTGTGTATAGTAATGAAGAGTAATGGACCAAAAACGATCAGGCCATTATTGATTGGCTAAAGTTTGGAGATGCATTAATCCCCAAATGACCAACTTTTATAGAGTGGCGAATTGTTCAGTTGAATGAATTACTGTAGCATAAAATAGAGATCACATGTAATTGCACTTAAATCAGACTGGTGAAATAATTAAAGAGGAACTTTTCATGCTTATGGAAGTGTTTTTTATTTTATTTTTTAAGATTCTAAACTATTTGGAAGCAGAGTGGCTATTGTGTTAAACAGGCATGTTTGGAAAGACAGCAGAGCACCTCTTGAGACACACTGCATTGTTAGTGGGATGAGTGTTGTGTTCATTTTCATCCTCGTTTCTTTTTTAGGGTTTATTTCTCAATAGAAGCAGCATAATTGGCTTGCTCTTTATTTTGAATGACAAGAAAAAATGCTGTCACCGCATCGTCCTTTCAGTCGAGTGCACAGAAAGCTTATTTACTTCCTGTTGTCAGGCTTATGTGTTCAGTGTGATTTACTTTCACATAAATCCTTATTACATTATGATTCATGTACATGTACTTGTAACTGAACAGCAATCAGATGTAACTTTTTACAATTTTCATTTTTAGTTTTTTTTTTTTTTTTACAATCTCTTTGAACAACTTTAAGAGCTTTTTAAATAAAAGACATTTTAAAGTTGCCTCAAACTTTTAGAAAGTACATTTTTGTGCATGTGTTGGCAGTCTTTCCAAATAGTGCATATCTCATTTACACATGACTGTTAGAAGTCAGTGTTAGTTCTGCAGTGGTTTATCAGAGGTCAAGCCACCAGCTGTGTCACCTTCTTCCACATGACTTAAGCTATTTTAAATGTTCAAGTAGAACATATCCAATGGTGCAAACCAGTGCTTTTGAACATTGACAAACAAACGATTCAAACATTAAGTATAATTACAAGTATCCTTTCAGTTGCTGGTTATCTTTATTTTACATCCGCGAATCCACTGGCCTTTCGAGTGTCACATCTCAGTGCACTTCCACATGAGCGCTGCTGTTCCAACACCGGCTGCTTTTTGACTATGGCTGTGTGACCCTGAGTAGCAGTGGACAGGAAGATGGTTCACTGTTATCTGTGGCCTCTGTGCTACTCCAGCCTCTAGCCTCTGCAGCAGGATATGTCTGTGCGACACAGACACTTCCTCTCATCATGTACTGCTTTGCCTTTTCACATTTGGCCTCCACTGCTTAGCTTTGCACGGTTGGGGGTGCAGAGGCTAATTGCTTCGTATTATAATAAAAAAGTCTGAATAAGAGGTAAATGTACTTATTACATACTGTAGTTGGCAAGTTTTTGTGTAATCACTCCTCTGAGCAGTAGTATTGTACTTCTTGAATAATCTTGAGAGTTTGCAACAAGAGTACACTGTGATCATAGTTGACAGTAAATAGGTCCTTTAGTAGTGAGACGGAAAGAGAGAACTATACTCTTCTTTTATATGCGAACATATGGTGTCTCTCTTCCGAGCAGTGTGATTGGATGTGTACATTGAAGGTCTGACACCCGGATGGGGTGGATTAAGCCTTTTGCAAACTCATCAATGTACTGAACCTGTAATTGCAACAGTGTTGGTCTGGTTTGGTGTGGTCTCCTCTTTCTACTGCTATAGTTTTTTTCCCCCCTGCTCTGAAATAATTAGGCATCTACACACTGCACTGATCCAGAGTTTTTCCAGACCTTGCATGACACACTGCAAAAAATTGGGAGTGAAATTTACTTGAAAAAAAACCTAAGCAACAATTTCCACGCAGAAATTCTAAGTAAATTTTACATGGAATAATCCCAAGTAAATTGTACTTAAAGACAGAGTAGTTTCTATAGATGTATTCAAGTAAACTTTACTTGAAATTTTCTGTTACTGGTACTAAAGCTTACTCACTCTTTCTTAGTAATTTTTATTTAGAATGCATTTGCATAAATACCTGCTTTTGTTCACTTTTATTTCAGTTATATTTAAGTAATGTTTACTTAAAATTGAGTTATAATTTATAATTATAAAAATAAGTCAAACCATGCAGCCAAAGTACATTTTGGAACAATTTCGGCTTACAGTGAGTAAATGTAGTTTACAAAGGGGCCAATTCCTTTTATCTCAACATTTGTGAAAACATTTAACACTTCAAGAGAATTTCACCTTAAGTACATCTTCAGTACAGTGTACAAAAACATTTTGTTGTTGCCTTAAAGTGAAAAGGCTTTGAAAGAGAGTGGGATGTAAATGACACTCACATAACTTGTTTTTAGTTTTAAACCGTTAAGTAAACCCAGGAATGTATGCTCATGCTAGAAGTTTTTTCTGCAAAGACTGGACTTTGGGAGACATCTTAAAGGACATCAAGCTCAAGAAAGAGCTTCTGAAACACTTCAAATGTGTATTTCAGTTTTGGTGGGTAGCTTAGGTTCATAGCATAGACAATGGCCATGAGCAGAAGGCAAGCCTTTGCCACATATCTACAGTTATCAAGAACCTCAGTTCCCTTGATGATGATGATCGACACATCAGCAGGAGTAGGGCCTTTGGTTGCAGCACTTTCGAGGATGACAAAGATCTTCATGATATGCTTGGCATAGCCCTCCTTGACAGTTTCTTTGGTGACATCCTGTCAAAACATGAGTATCTGTACTCAGATGCATATACTGTAGATGTTGTTTTCAAACTTCCTGATTATGCAATAGAAGTCTTGATTAAACTGGCCATTTAATACTATACGCATACAATGATGGAATAGAAATACAAAGCTAGGAACCAAACATTGAGTAAATGTGCGCTATGTAGTCACTCCTCCATCAAGCAAGATTTTAAGCATCCAAGAAAGAAGTGAAACATATATTGGATATATATATATTGGATTCAACACAACAATGGACAGTGTCTAATTATTCACCCCCAATGGTGAATACGTCATAGAAGCAGTACGCTTTGGGTTTTAGTCAGAAAGCAAATGTCAAAATATACCTGGTAATCTTTGATAAGGTCCTCTCCAGACTCTTCGAGGAACTCTATCAAGCAGCGGATGACAGCATCTCGTTTACCTTCCGCATGCTGCTGTTTCAACAGATAGAAAAGATATCGCAAAGAACATTATTGTACATAACTAAGCTGCATATAGAAAGAAAGCAACATAATTTTTAGGTCAGTCAAGTCTGCGACAAAACTAACCAGAGAATTTTAGGCTTTCTAAACCAGACATGTGAAAGCAGTGAGGGAAAACAAACATATACAGTATCACTGACTTGTCAAAAAAAGGACTGAAGTATCCATGATCAGGAGTTCTAAATGGTTGTTTAAAAGATCTGTAAAGATTACTTCAGTTTTCTTCTCAAAAAATGTGAGAATTACATTTTACCTGACTGAGTGACTCTAGTATGGGCCTTGTCTTTGTGCCTGCAACACCTGCCTCTCTTTGTCTTAAATATCTCCAGAAGTTTGGGGGTGTGGAGGTCCAGTTTTGAGAAAAAGGTCCACCCCAGATGTATTGTTGTTATCCTTCTGAACACTTTTTTGATCTGAAACAAAAGGTGATAAAAACACAATAATCTAATAATGAAAGCATCCAAGGTGGTGAACACTTTTTATAGATACTGCAGATCCTCCTTCTTGAAGGTGACAATGTACAGTTTGGTTCAAACCATTTCAGAGAGGTGTTATATGTTCATACAGCAGGATGTGAACTGTAATACAATAAATTACATCCTGTAAAATGACCATCAGGTTGAAATAACACCTCTCTAAAGCAATGGGGAAAAAAACTCATCATAGCCTCAGTGAATGTAGAATGTCTAGGGCTGTATTAGCAAAGAGTATCAAATAAACTGGGAGATTGAGCGCATTTTACTAATTATCTTGCAACCTGTACACAACAATCACAGCATCAGCTGATGAAACAAAGGACCACATTTAACTGAGCTTCACAGAACAGAGCAGGCCGTCTCTCAATGAAGTCTTGGACAGCAGGGCAATGCTTGACCACCTCTAGTTTTCAATAGAACGATTTCTCCATTTTTTCATGAATTATCTTGTCATTGTTTTTCTTCATTATTTCCTTGAGCAAGTCCATTCTTTCCATCTCTAATGTTTTACACACCCATCTCATGTTGTGAGCACCTGGAGGGAAAAAAGTCCCAAAACAAATCACGTTACTAAAATACATTACATAGAATATGGCAAACTGAATTTATAAGTACTAATTTGATCAACTTACCCTGCACCAGCTGTTAAGACCAACTTGCTGATTAAGTCCATTTCTTTTAATGATCTGTAAAATATATCAGGTACAATATATAAAATGTAATATGCATATAAAAAACGACTCTTGCAAAAGCACTATTTTCCCACTGACATACATTTGAATTTGAAAAGAAAGCGAGTAATTACTGATTTTGGGTGAGATCCTAAAAGGAGAGCCGTTAACAATGCAGCCCACAGAGCCACTAATGATGGTAAAATAACTGCACAATACGAAGCTAACTTCACAGCACACACTTGACAATTTTCTCTGCCAACTGGCAGCAGAGACAGAGCCAGCCTGGAAATATGTAAAGTTAGATGCGACAAGCCACCGTGACAGATCATAATCGGCTGTATAGCGGTTAAGTGTGTGCTGGCTTTCGGAAAGTGCGTATGAAGCCACCAATATCCCACTGAAATAAATAACTTTAAATAACTGTACAGAGAAATCGTTTTTACACAATTGTAAATCAGGATTTTACATGACTGTATATGCATTTGTTCCTAACTATGAGAGGATTTACCCCCATACTTGTCGCATTATTTGAGAACAAATCACCTAAAGATTTTTAGTTTTATTAATGCCTTTGGTAACAATGCAAAAGCATTAGATGCTGCTGGACTCAGTTCAACATTGTTTTCTCATTTTGAAAATGCTAACTT
>NW_018128022.1:414096-436398 GCF_001952655.1 Monopterus albus | reverse complement strand
ATAGACCTCAGCACTACAATGTGTTAGTGACCTCAAAGTGGTGACTTATTCAATCGCAAAACAAACTTTCTACTTCACTAATTCACAAGTTATGAGCATCACACATCAGATAAATTGTGGTGACAATGGAGCACAAGTGTGTGTTGTTGTTCACCTGGTGTATAAGTGAATGAGACCAATTAATGGGTGACAGTGCTGCTGAAAGCGTATAGGGCAAACACTGAGTGTAAATGAGATTTTACAATAATTTTGCAGTACATCCATGAAGTGATTTGCTTGTTTTCTGTAGACCGGGTATTGCAGGCTGCAGCCCTGTCACTCCCCCTGCTTATTCGGTGGGCATGTTCTGGCCTCACGTTTCCTCTGAGTTTTTCTAACTGTTCCTTGCAGACGCAGCACAGAAAGTTTGTCTTATTCTGTGCTGTTTGTAAATGCCATACAGGCACTGCTCTGTTAATCATCATTTCTCCTATAGTCTGTTAATGGTCTTTCATCTCTCTCTGTTTTTTTTTCTTTTTTCTTTTTTTGCTCACCTAATGATGGGAAATGGCTTTGATCTAGTGTCCTATCAGTAAGAGCATGGGCCTCAGGCTCTCATATTTCCTTGCTCCCTTGCTGTCTCACTTTGAAAACATATTGTCAGGGTGTGGTGGACACCAGAGTCCACCCAGCTTGAAAAGCCTTTGTTTGCTGTGGTTCATTGTAGCTTTGCCAAGGACAACTGCCCTTGTGGGTCTAGCGCTAATAGCGGTTTATTAAATTAGACCCTGCATCAGTGTTTTGCAACCTTTTACATTTCCGATATCAGACTTGCCGTAGCACTTTGAGGGGAATCTGCCCTCCCCACTACAGATTGCACAATGGTACTGCAAATATACACACTTGTAGAACTTACGCAGCCTTCACCTTGTTATACACAATGTGGAAGGACATCTGATTTTTGAATGCATTGACAGATTTCTCTAACTAAACCCAGATCCACCATGGAAAGAGGAGCATGCTGGGTAAAAGCTGCCCAAAATCTTTCTTTGGTTGACATGGTTCTGATAGCTTCCCTGTTGCTGAGTGGAGGGATATCCCATGGTTAAATGGTATCCCACCATTTTCACTTGCCCTCTTCCCTACCCCTCTCACTATTACTTGGTGCCCTCTGGTTTCTCAAATCCACTGCCCTGCCTCCGCTCTTGTCTAGAGATGTTATGACAGAGGTGCTCTGCTGTGGTATTCCTTAGAGGAATGAGCTGCTTTGGGTTCTGGTGTGTACGTGTACATGTGCGTGTTTTTGCTCCCCTGATCTGGCCTGGATGGCATTGGCACTCTCCAAGGCACACCTGCTGGTGCCAGTCTAGGCAGTACCAGCGCTGTGTTGTTCCTCCCTCCCTCTGCAAGCACCAGCACAGCTGATTTTGGACCGTACTTGTGGAACAAAACAATTAACAGCCCTTTCAGTCTTCCCTGTCATTTGCACTTTTATTTTAACAATGGACAGTAATACATTTAAGAAATAAATAATTAAATCACTGTTCTAGGCAATGGAAAGCAAGTTATTTTAATTCCATTTTTTGGCATTTGATTTGTTTACCAGATATTGTACTAAGAAGAAACCCTGACTTAATTAATCACTAATGGTATGATAAAGATTATGGATTACTTTTAGCCCCTTTTCAGAAATCAGATTTCATTGGTTAGTCAATGAAACACACACACACACACACACACACACACACACACACACAAAATTTAGTTTTAGATGACATAGCACATGATTGCAGGCCTCTGGAAATGTGGAAATGCAGTAGTTACAATACAGAGTGTTGGAGATGAGGCAGACATCATTATCTGTGCCAGATTTGAGACAACCAACCAGTGCATTCCCCAAAATGTAGGACTATCTTATTTTAATTATCATGAAATAAAACATGTACCTGTCATATTTAAACATTCTGATTTGAGTGATTTCCTCTGTTATGAGAGTAAAACATTGCACGGGGAATAGTAGAAAGAAATAACGTCTGATCCATTTAATATAGGCCATATAAAGTGAGGCTTAAGGCTTTTCTAACTTATTGATGAATAGCTGTGATCCTATTATAAGTCACTTACCCTGACGTAGGTGAAACGGGCCTGCTCACTGAGTCAGACAAGTATGACTTGAATGTTTTGAGAGGTCTGGAACAAGAAAGAATGGCATCTCAGCAGCAAATGAGTCATGTGACTTAGCTGCTATTTGTCTTTTGGTTGGCTTCAAGGTGGGGAATGATACTCTTAACAGCTGTGGGAAACATTTCCGGCGGAGGGTTTTCTCCTCAGCCCAGCACACGGACATCCAATAGTACAGTGAAGAAGGGATGCACCGATGACTGCTTCTGTACTGCCAATACATATTGAGTTTAAAAGTGTGGTGCTATGCTGATTACAATAAGTTTTTACAGTGAATGAACATAAATATGTTAGTGGCCACTCTCCTCTGGAGAAATCTGAAAACATGTTTTCAGGCAGGAATTCAATTGAATCAGAAAAGTCTCTTGATTTATCTTAGACATTAGATCTTCTCTTTTTTTTGTTTTGTTTTGTTTTCATCCCCAAAATCTGATACAGCATCTGTACCAAAGACCTGTTGGAGGTGTGGTTCAAAGGGCTTCATTTTTTCCTGTGTTTAAGAACCTGATAATACCACGAATGGTGGAGTGAACTAATGGAATGAGCTGACCAAAGACAGAAGTGCTGCTAATGTCCTGCTGTCTGTGAGCTTCAAAGAGCATGATGACATACAGTAAGTGCATTTTGTAAGGCAATAAAGGGTAAAGATTTGGCTGGTGCATACTTGGCATGTCATCGCCAAGCGCCTGAGTGCAAGTAGTCTCATTGCCTTGCAGGGAGTGTTGAGAGATGGCGTTGCCACCCAAGCTCTGGCTGCAGTTGGCCAAAGGTCACCAGTTTGAGTCCCAGGCCAGCTGAGTGTGGAAGGGGAAGTGAGTGAGAAGTAAAGTGGAGCTGCCTTTGAGCAGGTCTTCTTGATTTCAACAATGAACAGTAGAAAGTATGCAATTACAAATGCAAGGCATGAAATGTAAAAGAAGGATCGGTGTTGAAATGATTGGTTGACTAATAGATGAACATTTCTCAAAAAGGGGTAAATAGTAGGGCAGCTAATGATTAATTTTGTAATTCCGTTGACCTGATTGTTTTTTTTTTTTCAATTAACTGTTTGGTTTATAAAATACTAGAAGGCCATGAAGAATGTCATTTACAATATCCTAGAGCCCAAGGTGACTTCAGCATATGTCTTTTGTCTAATCAGTGTAATGAAAGACCAGAGAAATCAGCAAATGTGGAACTCTCACATTACCGGTTTGTTTGCTTAAAAAATGACAAACAACTAGTTGATTATCAAAAGAGATGTGTATTAATTGTCTGTTAACCCATTATTTGTTTTAACAATAATCATTGCATTTCAAATAACTATTATTGATTTGTTTTCAAAGTGAAAATAGTTTAGATTACCACTATGCTTTTTTTGTTGTATCATGGTCAAAATTAGATACTGGAGAGTTTTTACAGTTTATAGACACGTAGTTTTCTTTTTTTATATAATGTAAAAAATATTTGACAAATTAATCAGTTACAAAATGATCATTAATTGCAACTCTGGAATAATTTCTTCTGGTACCCAAGTGGCATTGCTGAAAAAGAAGGAAAAATGTTTTGCAGATGAGTATAGTGGTAAAAAAACTGAACTATCCTTCCAGTGCATTTTCAACATCTAAAGTCGTGTTTGTTTTGCAGGAAATTTTGGGTGTGATCTGGGAGATGGCATGTTCAGTTTGCATGTCTGCATTGTTGCAGCACTGTAAAAAAGGGGTATGTGTATGTGTGACTTCCTTTTGAAGGTGAGGTTGTGGAATGGAGTAGACATGAAGTTATGTTTGGTATTTATGGTGTTTTGTATGCAGCTGTGTTATCTCAGGGAGTCAGGGACTGGACATAAGGCTGTTAAAGTACCAGACTTCAGAGCAGCCATTAGTCAACCTCCAAACTTTTATGAAGATGTATAATTTTGTCTCAACGGCCAGTACCCTGTACTATTTTCCCTGAATCTGTCAGATACATAGCCTTGCATCTAATACTGCTAATGACGTATTGTTTAAACAGAAAGCTGTCTTATCAAAATAAGTAAAATTTCTCCAGCCTTATCAATACGTAACGATTGATGTATTCCTATAGTACTGTGGCTCAGGAGGTAGAGCGGGTCGTTTCCTAACCGGAGGATTAGCGGTTCGATTCCCGGGTTGTCCAGTCAACATGTCGAGGTGTCCTTGAGCAAGACACTGAACCCCCAGTTGCTCCCGGTGATGTCACCGGTGTGTGAATGCGTGAGTGCTTGGGAGTGTGAATGGGTGAATGGCCGAATAATGTGTGAAAGCGCTTTGAGTGTGCTGTAAAGCATAGAAAGGCACTATACAAGTATAAGACCATTTACCATAAGACCGTTTACTGAAGCTTCAGCTGATAATTTCTGTCAGAACCTGATTTCTATGGATTAACCTAAGCTAAAGATAACCCAAATGAATTCCCAAGGCTAAGAAGTCATTCATGAGTCAGCCAGAAGCAGAACTGTAGCCGTGGCTCTCAAACTGACAAATTCTCTGTTGCTGTGAATCATGTAGTGGCGGAATCTGCTGCCACGCAGCTGGCCAGTAAAGCCGAGCAGCTTTTGAAACTCCTGGTGGAAAATATCTCAGAACCAGCTGTGAACTGACCTTTTTTTAGGCCAGCATCCTGCCACGGTCCCATGTCCTCACAGCCCTCGGTGGTATCAGATCAGTTTTCACATAACTCGGGTTTCCTTCAATTCATTGCTTTCTTTGTGTGATGTGACAAAAACGAGCAGTTGTGTTCTGAGTAGGCCTGTCCCGAATGGAAATTTTTGGGCTTAGGGGCTTCACTAGTAAGACTGTGCTGCCCAACTGTCAGTATTTTGCATAAAAAGAATAAGCTAATGAAAATTCTTATGTAATAGCCTATTTAATGGGAAAGATGACAGATGATGGATCTTCATAACCATTTGCATTTACACCATCCCACAGAATGTGCTGCATTTCCATCACTGAGATCAACTGAAATTTTTACCAGTAAAGATGTCTCACTCTGTTTGAGTTGTTGGAACTAAAGTGGAGCACTCAGTTCATTTTGATTATTCAGTGGTGTTACAGAGTGATGCTTCTTTATTTCATACAGATGCAGCCATCTTAAAATGCTGGCTGAAACGCAGTGGAACCTTGCCTGATCCATGACAGTTCTGCACATACCGTGCATCCCATCCCCTGTGATGACACAGTGAACGTAGCGCTGCCTTGTTAACACCCCAAAGCATGGTGTGTACAAGACGCCCACGGTGTCATTTGTATAAACCAGTTGGAGCAGTGTTTGTTGTAGTTTACTGCAGAGGCTGACTGATAATTTGATCCTTCTATTAATGTCCAGAACTGCTGGTGGATGAATTACAGTAGGACTGCTGGTGGATGAATACAGTAGGACCGCTGGACCGAGCTGAGGCACTTGGTCGGCAGTGGCTGCGTACATATTAATCAGTGTCCATGTCTGTCACATAACTACTACATTATGCTTACATGCTTAGATTTTATACACCGAGACATTGCACTACTGGCAGTTATTGAATGTTTTTTATTAACTCAAGATTGTCAACAGTACGCTATAGAAAAGAGATGGTCGCTCTCAGGAATAGTATCTCTGACTTTTTCTGCATTTCAGGATCAGTCTTGGCCAAAAAAGATGCACTCTCTCTTCTAAAATTGATGTTCTTATATAGCCTATGCAACTACACTGCAAATGCTGATACGTTTTGTAGTGAATGTATTTGGTTATTAGATCGTATTCTGATGCAAAATTAATCTTTGAATGAAGTGCTTCATTTTTCTACACTACAGCAGCAGAAACAGGCGGAGAAGGGAGCATGGCGGAAGCACAATGGGCGGTGTTGTCATCATTTTCTTGAGTTCGGTTTTTAATTCTGCTCTGTTTAATTTGAAGTTGCTTTTAAGTTTTGCTTTTTCTAAGTCAGGTGCTGAGAGTCAACACAACCTTGACTTTAGCTCTGAACACACTCCTCGGATATCTTTTGTATTTTCACCGCTTCACTTTGTCTGCTCTTGTTCCTCAACAGGTTTCTCTACTTGATTTGTGTAACAGCATCTGTGCAGTGCAGTTTTAATGTTTGTGTATGTGTGCGTGCACATGTGGTAGGGTGCTTTGTTTGGTGTGTTTGTTAGATTACTATTGTGGTTGTTGGATACTAAAAAATATAAGCAGGTGCCACTGATATTCACTTTAGACAACTCCTGCATCACTTTGCAGACTTTGCAGCTGAGCTGTTGCACACTGATTCACACTTTACACAGTGAAATCAACAGGAACAAACTGGTTGTGGTTAAGATGGTCACAGCCCTGCTCCTGGGAATTAATGAATTTTAAGAACATTTGAGTGCAAAGCTAGCATCACGGTGGTTTAATATTAATGTGCGATGCCTTAAATAACAGTGTTTATTTCATCCATTGTTAACATGATATAACTTTAAAAAAGACTTGGAACAAGGTTATGCACAGTAGCCTAAAGTATATAATGTATGAAAAATGATTCAGTGCTGTAATTTGGCTATGGTGAATTGCCCTAATGTGGGACACTTCTTGCATTTCAAAATTCTGGAATGTACTGGTGCACGTGCCCCAGTATTGATCTGCTGTGACTCGCTAAAATGACACGTTTGACTTTTAACAAGCTTCTGTGTTTGGCAGTGGATTAATATAGATAACATTAAGATAACGCAATATAGCGATCCATGTATTGGCATGTGAAACTCAAGAAAAGAATGGACTGAAGTATGTGAAGGGGACTAATTTAAGTTTTATATAATAATAATGATAATAATAATACGGACTTGGACTTAAACATTATTGATTCCTGTAGATGGACAAAAGATAATTCTTTAGAGGAGGCTGAGACAGGGAAGAGGTTCATTGAGATGAGGGTGAAAAGAGGTAAGATCTGGATGTAGTTGGTAAACAAGGTAACCAGGGCTCCAGACTAACATTTCAGACAGGTGGCACTGGTGCCACCAAGTTTCTCAGACAGTGGCCCCAGTGCCAGATTTGGTGGCACCACCTCTGTCCATCCACCCATCCATTTTCTACCGCTTATCTGGGGTCGGGTCATGGTGGCAGCAGGTTCAGCAAGGTAGTCCAGATGTCCCTCTCCCCGGCGATGTGTTCCAGCTCCTCTGGCAGGATTCCGAGGTGTTCCCAGGCCAGATGAAATATATAATCTCTCCAGCGTGTTCTGGGTCTGCCCTGGGGTCTCCTACAAGCTGGACATGCCCAGAAGACCTCAAAAAGGAGGTGCCCAGTAGGCATCCATTTTAATTTCCTGTATTGCTACAATGGATGGCAGGAAAATCTCTGTGACACTAGGAGCCTGGTCCATCAGAAGAGACTCAAATAAAAAGTTTCCAACACATAAATAGGCTAGCAGGTGATCTACCCGATTTAAGCAGCCGTTTGTGGTGATTACACTTCAAATGTGCCAAAGGAAAAATATTGACTTAGAAAAAGGGGTCCAGGGATGACACGCATCTCGGAGTCAGTGTGGATCAACACATTTCATAGATCAGAAGTCTCTGCTTCGCGAGATGGGAGAGTGACAGACCTGCAGATAAACATTGCAATGACAGTATTGTGGAGGGAGCAGCTGTTCGTGCATAACTTGTTTATTTTGTTAAAATGTTAGTTGCAGCCCTATTATGATTTTTTTTCTAATTTAATGATAGTTATTTTCATCTGGGTATTGTTTATTTAGGAAACAGTCTTTTTTTTGTAATTTCACTGAAGTCCACACCCTAGGTGTGTGCGAAATTGCTTATTATGTAGTAGTAGCTAAAGACAAATAGTATGTATGGAAAAATATGTATGTTAGTAGCACCCCTGATGGACCCACATAAATTAGTAGTATGGAAGCAGTGGACACTATGCAACCTCATCATCCCACGGTGGTGGCAGGTCATGTTCAAAGCTATTAGAATTTTTGTCCTAGGACTGTTATTATTGCTACTTCATTAAATTTTGAGATTATTTTTAGGCAAGAAAATAACCATCTAGTTTTCTAATATGTGTTCACGTTATTCAATTTAGAAATTTATACTGACGCTTTCAGAGATGTGATGAAACCTCTCACCTACCAGCTAGCTAGCTCTACTTAGCTGTAGCTTTGATTGCACACATATTATCAAATTCATAACATATACATGATAAGATGTACAAAGTGGTGATTCATGCAATATAATGTTTAGGCTTGAGGTCTAGTGACAGCAATGCTACTACGATTATGAATGAATGAAGTACAAGCAATTGGCATCCTCACATGTAAATATCCAGGTCAGTCTGTGGCAAGTTGGCCGTGTAGCAGCTTGTCCAAAGTTGTGCTTAATAGATGGCTGCAGTGCCTACTGCGTTTTTGTATGTGTAGTAGGCATTTGACAGAAAATTGTATGTTATGTGTAGTAGGCAATATTTGCGGCTTCACATCTTGTTGAAGCATATTATTTTGGAAGACAATGAAGGGTTTTCTCTGGATAAGACTGAAAGTTGTCTTAGTGGTCATCCAAATACAGCAGAACCAAGCAGGAAGTGCAGTGAATGGAGTAATAAATAACAATATGTAGAGTGGAAAGCCAGTATTTGTTCAGTGTCTGGTCAGGCCAGAACCCTGTTGCTGTACCTTATTCTGTGATATAAAGTGCTCAGACATGAAATTGATTCATATACCAATTTTAAGGTTTTGTTTTGTCATTCTTTTCTCATGATTGTTTGTGTAAGATTTCCACTCTCCTCTTGGCCCATGGCAGTATTTGGAAGAATACTGCAGTACTTGCAATGGATGCCAACAGTTTTGCCTTCTTTCAAGCACACTGTCCCATTAAGGTTTGAATGTAATGTACACAGTCACATGGTTTAGACACTGCTGTTTTGCTGAATGTCTTATGGCTGGAAAATTAGCCTATATCATGTAACCTGTTTCCTGAAAGCGTATTAGTCGGTATCCGTAACCACTCTTTGTGATGATCTGGCTGAGGGGGTTCAGCCCTATGCAGAACAGCAGCGGGGACAGAGCATCTCCTTGGTAGATACCACACTTGATGTTGACTTGTGCAATTGGCTTGAAGTTGGCCACTAGGGTTGTTTTCCACATTCCCATTGAGTTCTTGATGGAGGCTCTTAGAGTTCTGTTGATGTTGTACAGTTCCAAGCATTCTAGGATCCATGTGTGAGGCATTGAGTCATAGGCTTTCTTGTAGTCATTTAGCATCATTTATTGTCTGGAACCATTTTTATGCTCTCTCCAGAGTTACCAAATCAATAAATACAGTATATGTATATCTGCAAAGGTTGTAGTTTCCAATTTTTTAAATCCTGCTGGGAAGCTGAAATATGTTTTAATTATAGTTTAGTTATTAAAATGTGAATTGGACATTTTAGGAGTGTTTGCAACAGCAATATGAAAACATTCTGTGTTGCATTTATAGGTGCATCAATACATCATGGAACAATATATCATGAGTTAGAAAAGTGGCATTATGAAATGTGAAGCAGAAAAAAATGGATTGCAATCTCAAGTCAAGACTCCCGTGTAATTTATTTATGCTAACAACAGAAGCCAGTAGGCCAGATCTGAATTTCTTGTGATGATATTCACTAGGGTTAGCTGTGCTAGCCGTTAGCCACACTTACATTAGCTACACTCTAATTACACTCTAATCTACAGAATAAGGGAGATGATTGAATACAAAACAAAATGTTTAACAGTTTTTGTGTATTTACATACCTAAGGAAAAAATTAACTGTAATAAGGCCTGTATTGTTTGTATTGTCACATTCCTAATAGCATATATAATATATATAGTAATAGTGGTAATGCACAAATGATGGAAGATGGCAAGCTAAACAGTGTGGGGTTCAAAGCCTTCCAAAGCAGACTTCAAATGTTTAGTGTAGTAGGACATGTATTCAAATCACATTTATTTGTAAATCAAATCAAATTTTATTTGTATAGCGCCAAATCACAACAAAAGTCATCTCAGGACACTTTACAGAGTAAGGTCTAGACCTTACTGTTATCAATATTATTACATAGGGAAAACCCAACAAATCCCCCTTGAGCAGCACTTGGCGACAGTGGGGAGGAAAAACTCCCTTTAACGGAAGAAACCTCCGACAGACCCCGGCTCTTGGTGGGCGGCCTTCTGCCTCGACCGGTTGGGGTGAGTGGATAGAGGAGAGACAAAGTTAGTGATGTGTAATGGTGGCATATAGAAGCATAGGGAGAGAGAGGGGAGGATAGAAACTCAGAGCATCATGGGGCACCCCAGCAGCCTAGGCCTATAGCCTATATAAGGGAAGGCTCAGAGTCACCTGATCACTAACTATAAAGTTTATCAAAAAGGAAAATCTTAAGTCTAATCTTAAAGGTAGAGAGGGTGTCCGCCTCCCGAACCGAGACTGGGAGTTGGTTCCATAGGAGAGGAGCTTGATAGCTAAAGGCTCTGCCTCCCATTCTGCTTCTGTGGACTCTAGGAACCACAAGTAAACCTGCACTCTGAGAGCGAAGTGCTCTGTTAGGATGATAAGGCTCTACGAGGTCTTTAAGATATGATGGAGCCTTGTCATTAAGGGCTTTGTATGTTAGGAGAAGGATTTTGAATTCTATTCTGAATTTTACAGGGAGCCAGTGGAGAGAAGCTAATATGGGAGAGATATGATCTCTCTTGCTAGTTCCTGTCAGTACTCTGGCTGCAGCATTTTGGATTAACTGGAGGCTTTTTAGGGAATTATTGGGACATCCTGATAGTAAAGAGTTACAGTAGTCCAGCCTGGAAGTAACAAATGCCTGGACAAGTTTTTCAGCATCACTTTGAGACAGGATGCTCCTATTCAAAATCACTGTAAAACTGTAAGATGCAAACATGGTGTGTTTTCATGAGAAAGACTGCATTTAAACAGATATGTGCTTGATTTCATTTATTTGGCAACTGGTAGCTGGTGTTAAGAAGAAAAGGAGAAATGCAGACCACAACTAGAAGAATGCATTTCCTGAAGAAAATGCGTGTGGATGCTGACTGCTGAAGAATCACATTTTGGGAACTTCACGCCAAGTTATTTTGCAATCTAGGATTTTACTTTGAACATCCGGCATGTCATATGGCTCTTGTGTGAACGATAGAAACAATCAGGTGCTTTTATTTTCAAAATCTGGCATGCTTTGGGGCCTTCATGTGAGCCTAATTTGTAATCAGATGTTTTTATTTTGAAAGTCTGGCATGTTTGGACGCCTTTAAGTAAGCTTAATTTTTAATTGGGCTTTTATTTTGAAAAGCTGGCATGTTTTGGGGTTTTCATGTGAACCTAATTTAAAATCTGGCCTGTTTTTTTTTTTTTCTTAAATTCCAGCATACTTTTGGACTTTTACTTTGAAAATCAGGCACATTTTGGTCCCTTCATGTGAACCTTTTATTTTGAAAATCTGAGATGCTATGGGGCCTTCATTTGAGCTTAAATTGTAATCAGGGGTTTTATTTTGAAAATCTGGCATGGTTTTTTTGCCCTTATTTGAGCTTAGGTAATTATCTGGTGCTCTTATTTTGAAAATCTGACATCCTACAGAGCACTCATGTCATACCAATTTTTAATCTGGGGCCCTTATATTCAATATGCAGTATTGTTCAGAGTGACGTAATGTCCTAACAACAATTTTCCACCACAAGCACATTCCAGCCTGTGCTGGTCTGATTGACGGTGCTGTGTGATGTGTCCTGCTAGGACAGGACAAACGAGCTGACAGTAAGAAGGAGCAAAGCTCTGAGCTTGGAAAGGAACTGGACATTCAGTTGTTAAACTGTTTACATTGAAACTGTTTCTGAATATTCCAGGGCTCTTTTTTTTTAAAGGGAGACCAACCTGTGTGTGTGTGTGTGTGTCTCTGTGTCTGTCAGTTCGTTACTGTATTGCTTTGATTGTATATGTTTGGGTTTTATTTTGTGTGTGCATGTTATTTTGTTACTATTTGTGTGTGTAAAAGTAGCAGGTGCATCATTGAATCAGCAGTTTGAGGACACTACAGCAGATATGAGTCAATCTTAGGCTTCGAACAATCAACAATTGAAGAAAAACTATAAGTCTTATCGAAAATATCTCTTCAATATGAGTGGCAGGAGGTTTAAACGAAAACGCTGATCACCTGTATGTCAAGATATTCCATAAAATGAAGGAGCCATGGTGATTTACAAATGCCCTAATTTTTGCTTCGAGGGAATTTTCTGAAGTCTTTTTCAATGGCAGTCTATGGAAGACTGAGGCAGCACTCTCTCTGCAGTGTGCCACATCATTCAAAAACCGTTCATCCTATCCCAATTCCAAGACCATTTTCTGATTCCTCAAAAATTTTTCTGCCATTTTCATGTATAATTTGTGTGTGAAAGCTTAAGGTTGGCAGAATAAGAGCAGAAAACGCGCTGAAAAATTGTGAAAAGGCTGAAGGACAGAGCTAGACTGCGGGTCATGTGACACACTAGCACAGAACTGTCCAAAATCATCCTAAAAAGTAAACTGCGAATACAACCTGAATAGCTGAAGATTTGCTGAATTGAGCAAAAGTCAAATGGTTTTTCTAGCTGAAAGTATGCTGAACTGGTTAAGGCTGAAAGAGGAGGAAGATTTGAAGACTTTCCCATTCATTTCAATGGGCAAAGATGTTCTGAACAAACCTGAATATTTTAAAAAGTATACAAGTTACAAAAAAACTGAATACACACAAATATTATGCTTAAAAAGCGGAACATTTTAATATAAGAATGGCTTTTCTAGCTGAAAGTATGCTGTAGTTAAGATTTGAATATTTTCCCATTCATTTGAATGGGCAAAAATTTGCTGAAAAAAGCTGAATAGTTTATAAAGGTTGTAAAAAAGAAAAAGACAAGCAGGGATGTCCATAAAGAGCTGAACATTTTTGATACCTTAACCTTTTATCTAGCTGAAACTATGCTGAAGTTATTAAGTGCCAAAAAAAAACATATGGAAGAAATCAGAATAATACAGTGGAACCTTGGATTGCGAGTTAACCGGTTTGCGAGTGTTTTGCAAGACGAGCAAAAATTTTGATTCGATATACGAGCGAGGTCTTGCAATATGAGTATTGTGTACGCTTAGTCTGCCGAGAAGTACATCACAGCTGAGCCAATGGTTCTTGTGTTTCACTCCTATAGTATCATAATATCTGTACTGCAACAATGGCCCCTCATGCCAACCACGATTCTTTTCAAGGTGAAGTGTAGGTTAATTTGTTTATTTACTGTAATCATTTTTATATTGATAAATGGGTGTGGAACGAATCATTTTTCTATTATTTCATATGGGGAAATTCGCTTTGATAGAAGAGTGCTTTGGATTGCTGAAAGTATGCTTAACTTAATAAGATGTGAAATTTTTTTCCATTCATTTGAATGGTGCAAAATTTGATGAGAAAAATACTGAATATTTTAAAAAGCATAAATATTGCAAACAAGCAGGAAGCTTCTTTAAGAGCTGAACATTTTGATACCTGAATAGCTTTTATAATTGAAAGTATGCTGAAGAAATTAAGCACCAAAAAAAACAGACAGAAGACAAAAGAATATCTTGAGAAATGCCTTTTCAAGCAGCATCCACACAATGAAAAGAACTGGTCTTTGTATGGGCAAGGCAGCATGGAGTAAATAAGTTTCTGATTCTGTTCACAAAATACTATGAAAACAGTTGAAACTAGACAGCACTCAGAGTATCCCTAATATTACCTGGATCCAGATCATATTTTGGTGTGGAGTAGATCTTGCGTGGATGTTATCTTGCAGTTTTTGCCCAAACATCGCAGGCACTGTGTATTGAGTTAGAAGCAAAAATATTGAAATTCACCCTATTTCACCATGGTGAAATATCCTTAAAAAAAAAAAAATCCTGGATATGGATGATATTCTGGATCAGCACCAAAATCTAGTGGTTTCATGGACCGTACCGTAACTCTCAAAACTATTTCTTTAAAATCTATTCATTGCTTATGCTGTGAACAAACCAACCAACAAATGTTGGTTAAAACCAGTACTTCTGCCTTGGTAAGGGTAATTACATATTTTTCTAAAGTGTTTTGAGAATTGTATCACCCATCACTTTTGGCAGCAAAGGGTTCATTATTAACACCAGGTACACGTTACAGGTGCCGTATCGATTCTCTTTGCCAGTGATCTGATGTTTGCCAATACAAAAATATGCCATGATGCAATTTCAGTTTGATTCTATTCTGGGGCCTGCAATTGATAAAGTGATATTATCTGCCTGTTTCACACAATTATATTTTTCATTAACTAAAATGTAATGAAAGTACAACTTAAAAAAATTTGAGCTCCTCTGTTCACTTTTAAGTACTACTTAAATACAAATAAGGACCAGTGATGACCTCCAACAAACTATTTTGAGATAAGAAGCATTCACACTGTCACACATACAGAAAACTGCAGTGGGAGTTTTGTTTAAAACTTAACATTCACACTTACTGGTGTGTGTGTGTGTGTCCTTTTTACTCCAGAATACTTCTATACCCACGACTTGTCTCTGATGTGAGAGTTTACTTTATCTTCGTATTTTTTCTTGGCTGCTCACAGGTCAAGGCCAGTTCTCATAAAGAGCGTTTTGTCACTTGCCCCTCTCATGCAACAGAAAACTCCAATCTATCAAATGTGTCAATCCACACTGACTTAGAGACATGATTGTGAGACACGTGTCACCCTTGGAACCCCCCCTGTTTTTTTTTTGCCAAAAGTTTCTTCTCTTTGATACGTTTAGCAGTACGTAATCCTCACAGACCATTTGTCCGGTCCCTGTCTTGCTGACAGAGGAACAGCTGTTCTGATGACAGTTACGGAGATTGGAGTCGGTGTGGACTGAATGGATCAAACGCTAACCATAACCCTGTTGTATGCACTGCTCATGTCTCACATATAGTGTGAATTCCCAGTTCAGAATGCTAGCTGCACTGCCTGACATTTGGTGTCAAGTTTGGAGAGAACAGTGCTTCACCAGAAATGCGTACATATATGTCAAAATGAAAGAGCACAAAACATCAGTGTTTATGTTTTGCATCGATGCCATCAGATCATGGGGTGTTTGATCGATGTATTGATCCAGATTGATGCATCGTTACACCTCTAATTAGAGACAACAGTGGTTTTGAAGGTCTTTGACTTAAACCTTTAAACGAAGTCTGTTTCTGCTCATGACCTCCTGGTCACAGTTTGCATTATATTTAGGCTGTATTGTGAGCAGTTCAACCAAAGAGAGATGTTTTCTCAGTGTTTAAAACAGCTCAGTATTTCACGAGAAGGATTAGTTAAGTAAATAATTCAGCAGGCTCTACAAGGCAGCACACATTTTTACTTTGAATGATCTCAGTAGTTTGTTCATACAACTGTTGAGAGGAGGAGGAGGAGAAACACAAAAAATAGGAGGGAGGTCAGCATTAACCAATGTCTGGGCCTATGCACATATAGACGCAACCCGCAGCAAGTGGCTGACAGCTTCACCTACTTGCCTTTTCTAAGTAGCTATTCTTGTTTTTTTCCTCTTTCTTATATATTGAAGACGGATACAATGACCAGGCAACTTTTTTTAATCGTTATTTATTTTTAGTGTTTACAGAGAACAACAAAACATTGACAGAAGTTGAACTGGTAGTCTCTTAACTTCAGAGAGCCCAGGAGTGAGACACTCCCCTGTAGTTCTAAGACCTCCCAGTTTCCCACAGTGCCTTGAGTGGGGCTGGTCGACCTTGGGAGCTGGTGCCCTTGCCTGCTTTCAATCAACCACCAGCTGCAGGCTGTGGTGCTGAAGAATTTTTGATTTCCTGCACACACACACACACACTGTCATACCCCTTTTTCAAAAGTGGTCAATAAAAAGCCAAGCAGGCTGTTTTGCAGAGCTGATCCTAGCTGTGTGTGCACTGTGAGGCCCAGGCTTTATGGCACAGTTGACTGCAATTTGGGATCTGCACATAAAGTGTGGTTTGTTTCTGTTCTGGAGACATTGGCTGGAACAAAAGAACTGCCTTATGCTGTACGGAGCTCGTGTAGACCTAAAAGAATGTGCAGTAAATATGTTGTCCACTAATGTTGTAATTAATATATTTGAATATAAAGTTATTAAGGACAATATTTTTGACTGAAACGTGCTTGTCTCAGCAATGTGGCCAGTTTTTCATTCACAGCACATAAACTAACAGTATTTATGCTTCTTGACCTTTCAAGATGTGGTTTCAGGATGTTTTAAGACAACCTTTTTGAAGATGTTGAGCTGTTCAAGTTTCCATTGATGACCCAATTGCAATGTATCTTAGTTTATTTTAGTCAGACTTGACATTAATATGGTGAGAAATCACTTTGATTCAGTGGGTCGCAGCTTTTGTGATGACTCAGAGAAGCTCTTTTGTCAAGACCTCTCCTCAGCAAAGTTTCCATTCAAGTCTGTGCGTTCCTGTGCTCTGTGGGAGGCACGGTAGGGCCTGTGGTTCTTTAGAGTCATTGAATCAGAATGAAATGTAAAAAAAAAAATGTATGAATCAAATTGCATTCTTGAGGAATGACGAGTGTACGTGAGTAGGTCATAGAAAAATGAGGAACGTGTAGTAGTCTGTGTTGATTCCATCAGGGCTGCAGTCTGAAGCTCACCATGCTGCATGTTGCATGATATTACATCCTAGCAAGTCTTTACTCTTCCAACATTATGTACTACAACAGAACTCATCTGTTAATATTAAATCAGCTTCTTGTTTTCTGTACAGGTACAATCTTGCATGTATTCTTAGGCATTACTAACCATTGGTCACACTGAGCTGATTTATTAACAGCTTTATTTTGCAGCTGTGTTACATGGGTGCAGCATTATATTCTCTCAAGTGGAGACATCAGCTTTCTTTCCTGTTGTGAAAATAAACAATATTGTGAGTCGAGCATTTGACAGGACATTGGTCCTTTGAGCAGTAGCTGCTTGTGTACACTGCTCTATAGTGCAGTACCCCTGTGAATGTGCATGTGTCGTCGTCTGCAATACATGTACATGTGACTGTTGTTTCTGTAGAAGACTGGGGCGCCAGCCAGCAGCCCTCGACAGTGTCCTCTGCCAATTAGTCCCTCTATTTGTTTAAATTTTGCTGAACCAAGACACAGAAGTTAGACATTCCATGCGCTGCTGCATCACTCCTTAAAGCTGCAGATGATGTTTCTTATTGAAGTTCAGACGGGATTCTTACTGTTTTCACTGTATTCAGTATTTTTCATATTTGAGTTCCACAGAAGATGCATCGTTGGAAGATTTGGTTCAACAAGGTCAGCACTGTCCCAAACAACAATGATCAGACATTCCAGTCTTTGCACACTGAAGACAAAATGGCATGACATTTTGTTGGTTGTTTTTGGTTGTTAGTAGTGTATAGGGTCTTTGTTTGCATTACCTCGCTTTGTGCGGGCTATCTCACCAGCTATAGCATGAGGTGCTGGGTTGATGTTTCAGCTCAAGGTTCCTGTTGATTATATCTCCTTATTTTCTTTAGGCTTTAAATGATTTTGGTTTTTTTAGGCACTTTCAAAGTGGCAGAGTGAATGAGCCCATTGATAGAGCAGGCCAGCTACCTCCAGAAATGAGTGTAGAGCTATGGGTCAATGCTTTGGCACAATGAATAGCAATCTCAGCAATAGGAGCTTTGTCTCTATCTCCACTGGCAGTGCAGTGCTGCCTCATGCCCTGTTCCACCAGCGCCTCCAGGGACCACACGGCCTAATCTGCCTTCCTTTGAGCCACCTGTACAGATGGGCTGGCTGCAGGCCTATAATTACTTAATGTGAAGAGGTGTGGACCTTTTTGTTTTTGAAGCGGGAAACAGTGTAACCACACTGTTGACCTGCAGTGGGTTAACTGCCAAGTAATGAATTTCCTTTCCCACAGCAGTCGAGGTGCTGAGCTTTGTGAATGAAGCCTGAATGGTGGGCTGTTGCTCTCCGACTCTGTGCACTGATGTCTCCTCTTGATATGTAAATGAAATGGGTAGATGTAAACTGATAACATATTAGGTTCCAAAAGTGATGTGTAAATTTGGGCACTTTTAAAGTCTTATTTTTCAGTACACTTAATTAGGTCAATCTGCTGGAGGAGTTGGAAAATGCATCAGGGAGGCACTATGGTTTGCCCTTAATGTATAATCTGAGATATGGCTGTTATCTCCTTGGGTTTGCATTTAAAGGATCTCCATGCTGTGTTCTATACTACTTTTTTGACACACATGAAATGATTTCCAAATTCTGCTGGCATAGTTGCAGATCATTCCATTTCCTTGTATTGCGAAAGACGAAGACAAAGGAAAGCATTGACTGATGGTTGATTTTTAGTCTCGTCTATTAAGTTTTTTTGACTTGAAATATCCAGATGTCAATGGTTCTTTCTTCAAAAGGAGGAAAGAAGTTTGAAAATAAATCGTTGGAGAAACTTAAAAAAAAACACGATTTTGTTACAGTTTTCGGTTTAACAGTGTTATCTTAATAGCACACAGTGAGAAATATCTCCCTTTCCCCCTGGCCATTCTTTGAGGACACAATGGTTTTACCTTATGGTTCAAGTTAGATGGAACAAGCTCTCTCCCAAAGTCAGATCTCTTTGTTGCAGCTGGTTACCAAATAGCCACTCCTCTTGTTATCAGCTACAGATGGATGTTTTGTGAAGCTAATTTACGACCTTTCAGTTGTGACATTACCCATCCTTGTAGTCTAGATAAGGCAGATGCATAGCTGTGCAGATAAATACTTGGTCTTCATGGCAGAAATAATCACACTCTTGATTTAGTCATCATTAAATAAGTGTGATCAAGTGTCTCTAAATTTAGTCCTAGATTGTTTCAGACTGCAAAATTCACTTGCTCTTAAGTATTGAGATCATTGTTAAGAGGCCTCTCTCTTGTTCTTCTACTCAGCATAACACTGTATTGATTGGCATGTAGTAGAACAGGGTGTGCTTTGTGTCACATTGTTTTGAATGGCATATCTGAATCTTCCACTGGAATATGTTTCAAAAGAAAAGTCTGGGATAACAAAGCATGGCTGTAATGCACTTAGACTTTCACGTTCTGTTGCACGTCACTCGTGTCTGTGTGTGTAGTCCCCAAAAGTAGTAGTGTAATAGTTGGAGAAGTGAGCTTGTACCTAAGAGTTTGCCATATCAGTTTCCTGGACTGCCTGTTAGTCCCAGGAATGAATGAGACACAACTTCAATTCAAGTATCAGGTCCTCTAGTGGAGTAGCAAGTGGCTGACAGTAAAATTGTGTGAATGCCTTGACCAGCTGCCAGCTCTGAGTATAGCTTATGCATAGAAGGAGGGCAGAGAGGATTTCTGCGGACCCCTCACACACTGGTCACAAACTCATTGAACTCCTCTCTTCTGGACAGCGTTACAGGTCACTGTACATCAAGACAACCAGACACAGAGACAGTTTCTTCCCCCGTGCTATTACACTCTTTTAACTTGCATTTATTTTGTTTTTATGCTGTGCGCATCGGGGCCATTGGGCTAGGATACGATATGAAGTAGCCAAGAACAACTGTCAGTGAACACTCTACCAGCTTGTATTCAAAACACACTCATTTGCAAGTTTATTAGGTGCACCCACATAAAAATAATGTATTCTACTCCAACAGTCCTAGACTAAGACCTTCCCTCCTTAAAGGTGAAATGGTCAATTTTTGTTGAAACTTTGGAAAAAAAAAAAAAGTGGTGATGCAAATTTTTGTCTGCTTTGGAGACTGTTTTCTAGTGCTGTTGAGCTGTATTGTGAGGTATGCTGAGAGGTTGTTCTAACATGTTCATTCCATCAGTTTCAAGGAGGGTAGACAAAATATTACAAACATTTCTCAATAGAGGTGTGATGATACACTTAGCTCACAAGATCAGACTATACACTATCTTGGGTTCACAACAACGAGATATGTTAACACTGTTTAATTTCATCTTTGAAGATTTCTTTAAAAGACAAAGTCTTTTATTCAGATGAATAATACAAAATGCAAAATAATGCAGGTTAATTTTGAAATGTTTTAACTAATCATCTTATGACTGTGACCTGAGTTCTACTTTCTGAGTTTGAATTATCATATGCAGTAAAAGACAACAATATGCAAGCACTGTAAAACGTTTTGCCACAAACTCTGAGACGGGCCTCTCTCCTGTATGAGTTCACACAAGTCCCTTCAGATCTTAGAACTATGCATTGACTTCTAATTGAAGCTGCAGTTTTTCCAACAGCATTACATTCTAATTGTGGATGTAGCTTGGGGGATTAAATCTAGTAATGCTATAGTGCTGTTCATCAGACCTGCCCCTTCTGCACTTGCTCTCCCACAGCAGCAGCATGTCGGCTGCTGCCCTCCTCCTACATCTCTCTTCCTGACCCCCTTTTGCTGCTTCAGCAGCACTGGTTGAAACAAGGAAATATTCGAAATGAATAAGTTGGCTCACTAACCACCCTGGTTGGACTGATCAGCATTCCCTTGTGTGCTTTTCAGTATTCTGTTGTTCAAATTTGCACCACACTTCTTCCACGCCCCCACTGATCTCAGGTTATAAGATACCTTTTTTTTTTCAAACCTGTAGAGCTCATTTCAAAGACAGACTGGAAGCTCCCTGTGCATGTACAACCCAAGATAGGAGCGTGGCTGTTAGGTCCAAGAGGCCAAAGAGTGTGACAAAGGAGGAAGCAAAACCAGGGTTAATATCAGTTTAGCATGTCAGAGATGGAGAGCACTAAAAGCATACTTTCCTAGTCTGAGATGTTTTAGATCAGGGAAATATTATCTTGCTTCAAAGCCAATGGTTTTTGTTTTTGTTTTTGTTTTTTCCAGTTACAGTTTTGTTTTTAATGCCAAGCTTTGTTTTTCAGTGGCAAAGACTTAAGTCATCGATCTGGTGCCATAGTACTGTAGCTGGCTAATATGTATATTTCAGCATCATTAGCAAGCTAATGTTAGCTTTTCAATTTAGTACCTTTGTACTGAATAATTCAAGGACTACAACTGACTGCAATGTTATTGTTTTCTTGTCCAATTAGCAGAAACAAGCGTGTTTTCCTGGAGTTGCAAATGAAGTAATTTTTGCTTGGTTTTGGTCCAGTTTATGTTGAACATAAGACAACAGACCATGTGGCATTTTAGTGAGATGGTGTTAAAATTTAAGCCATCAACACAACTAGAAAAGTGGGGAGTAAAAATCAAAGCATAACATGAAACTTCTCATTTCACATACAACTTAAGGGTATATGTGTGTCAAGTGTGTAACACTGAACGCAATGTGTTAGTGGCTGGAACATTAGTGTTGTATCAGTATTACTGGTAAAAAAACCAAAAAAAAAACCAAAACATTCCTTTGTATGATTTGCTTATATTACTGAAGACACATCCACTACAAACAACATTTGACATACATAAGCATATTCCTAAAATGTAAACCTCTTTATTTGACATTGTGTCGCTGCAGTGCCACCGAAAACCACAGGCTCTATGGGTTCTATATTTTGTATAAATTAGTTCTGGAGCTGGTTATTACTGCTACCTGACTGCTACAGCTGTCTCCAGCTGTCGTGTCTACATATTACCTAGTTTCACAGACTGTCCTGTCTGTGAAAGGCAGGAGGGGAGAAAAGGAGGGAAAACTGCTTGAGTTTGTTTTGACTTTCACTTGGTGCTTAACAGTTGACAACTAGAGGGAGATGTTGGTTAATACAGCTTTAACCTTTTTGTTTGTTTGTTTTAAATCAATATGTGGCGGTTAATGTTGATATTGTGGTGGCCTGCCTCAAATAAATGACTATATGAGAAACACTGTGTGACCTTCTAACTGAACTCCTTTCCACAAATTGAACATAAAACTGTTGCAGAGGGCGTCTACTGTGCTAATTTCACCTTCACACTTGGTCATGCGGGCTGTTGCTCTGGTTCTGTTATTTATTGATATCACAAGACAGCTTTCACCTCAGCAATAAATAGTCACATTTTAATATCTTGAGATTACTTGTCACCCCCCTACTTCTCAACATAAATATAGGGTTTTCAATCAACAAACAATATTACTGCTGAATAGAGGCTTGTGTTATTTTTCTGATAGAGGAGCCGGGAACAAAT